>NW_016107320.1:11429765-11538500 GCF_001604975.1 Cebus imitator
AAAAAAAAAAAACCTGTGCTTTATATTGTAACAGACTGGATTTTAAACAACAAGTTAGAGTTTGGTGTGGTGCTGTATTTATAATTTTCTATTCTTTTTTATTCCAGGAGCCACTGAAACATAATGATATGTAATATACTTTTGTCTTTACATTGTGCCAGGCATTGTTCTAAGCACTTGCCCTGTGCCATTTAAATTTACAATAATCTTAAGTAGAAACAGAGGGGGACGAAGAGAGAGATCAAAGTCATAAAACAACTAAGTGTGAGATGAAGATTGAGATTCGAATCCCTATTTCTGACGCCAGGGTTTGCTACCTCATACTGACTCTACACAAAACACCTCTAGATTTACACTGAAGTGCTTTCTTAAATAAATGGAGAAAATGCTCACAAAGTGAAGTCCCTACATAGATATCTGAAGGAAAAGTATTTTGGGGGATAGATCTTACTGTGGGTCCTACTTCCTAGCATTTCAAAACATAAGAGTATGTGGTCAAATCTCTGCTCTCTCATACTCCAGATAGCTCCAAAACATTTATGGGGAAATCAGTTATTTACCTCTTATGTTCTTGCTCTACTGCCTCTCTGAACTTAGGTAATAAAATCTCTAACCTGCTTCCATTTCATATGAGGCACCTGATAGCCTTAATAAATATATGTGGGTCATCACAATAGTGAAGGTGTGCTGTATTACTGAACACACTGAGTATTAAACAATTGAGCATTTAGTAAGATTAATAGTACGTACATTGGATAAGTACTAAATGAATCATACTTTGTGTATTTTAATATATGGGAACCAAGAAGCACATGTGTATGTATATAAAACAGAGACTTTTTGTTTTATTTAAAATGTATCTGCACTGGATTTTCAGTTTTTATATATCAAGTTTTCATAAAGGATGACATAGCAGAAAAATGGAATGTTTGGAAAAAATCTATTTTGAGGCTCTCTTTTTAAGGAAAAGTACGATTGTGCACCCCGCTGACATTCTCCTTGTTGGCAGGGTATGCATTTATATTAAACATGCCTAGAACTATCATCTTCAGTGGGTAGAATGCATAGTCTCCCATGACCCAGAAATGCTCAATTGTTTGTTTCCTCACAAGTGTTATGCTTCTGGTTGTGACACACTGAATAAATCCATCATATTTTTGTCATAAAGTAGTATCCCAATTTATATTCTTTAGCCCAAGCAATCATATTGTGTCCACAGATAAAAATGAATGAAAGAAAACAACTAGCTACTGACTGAATTCAACAAAGGCTCCCCTTTACCATCTTCAAACAACAAGCTCACTACATTTATCCACATTCCCAAGCTAGTTTGTACATAAAACATAGTAAGACATATTTAGCTTCTTAGTATATTTCACCTTACTCAGTAAAAAGGACATCTGTTATTGACTGATACCCCCTTAATTTGATAAACACTATCAATCTTGATTTTTGAGGCTCTGAAATGATGAGAATCTGGAAAGATTTCAACAACTCTATACAACTAGCTGTTTCCTCTATGTGAAATGCTACCCCTACAATTATCTGTATAGTTCACTCCCTGTTCTATTTCAGGACGCTGCATAAATGTCATTTTGTGCTTAAGGCTTACTCTGATCAGCTCATTTTAACTTACCACTGTACTTTCTATTTATTTCTCAATTAATTTCCTCAGTGACACTATTCCATCTAAATTTCCATAATTTTTTTTCTTGTTTTTATGGTATCTTTCACCACTGGAATGTAAATTCCATGAAGGCAGAGAGTTTACACTATTTTGCTCTCTACTGCATTCCTAATGCCTAGGGCCCATCATGGGTGCTCAATAAATATTTATTGGATGACTGAAAGAATGACATTCTCCAAATATAGGTTTGGAGCACTTTTTTTTGTTTGTTTTTTGAGACGAAGTCTCTGTCACCAGGATGGAGTGAAATGGCATGATCTCGGCTCACTGCAGCCTTCACCTCCCAGGTTCAAGCGATCCTCCTGCCTCAGCCTCCTGAGTAGCTGGGATCACAGGCACACACCACCACGCTCAGCTATTTCTTGTATTTTCATTAGAGACAGGGCTCCACCACATTGGCCAAGATGATCTCGATCTCCTGACCTTGTGATCTGCCTGCCTTGGCCTCTCAAAGTGCTAGGATTACCGGTGTGAGCCACTGCGCCTGGCTGAAGCACTTTTTGAACATCTTATGATGTCCAAGGTTTATATTCAAATGTAGTTTCTAACAGGGATACACTCTATCCAAAGGCACATTTTCTTTGTTGTAATATCCAGAGTCTTTCTTTCAAATGCTTCAAATATCCAGGAACCTGACAGCTGCAAGATGTGTTCTAGTCTTGGTCTACCATGGTCTACAGCAGAGTGACCTTGTTCAAATCACTTAGATCCTTGGAGCCTCCATTTCATGGTAATATAAAATAAAAAACATAAACTAAATGTTCTTTATACTTTATTTTATACTCTGGAATTCTATGATTCTTTAAGATAGTTTCTTCTACCCATCAAATATTTGTTTTCCTTTTTAAATTTTAATTTTTAAATGTGTATATATTTATGTAGAACAATGTGATGTTTCAGTACATATATAATTACCATTTCTTTGTGGTGGAACATTTAAAATCCATTCTTTTTAGCAATTTTAAAATATACAATACATTACTATTAACTACAGTCACCTTGCCATGCAGTAGATCACCAGAACTTATCTCTCCTCTCTAACTGAAACTCAATACCCTTATCAATCAAATATTTTAATCATTCCATGTATATAGACATGTAGTGGTTAATCCAAAAAATGTAGCGAAGATGTAAGGCCTAGTGCAAACACTATAGTTATAAGAAATAAGGAATCAGGAAGATCTATTATCCAGGATTTTATATGTAAATTTATGTGAAAGTCACTTAAAAAAACCAAATGCTTCTGCTTCCTTGCCATTACTCCCACAATTGACAGTTCTGAACTTGTGAATTACACCCTACATGAGCACAGCTCCTTAACTCATTTTTTATCCAGATTACAAAGCCACTGAACTGTCTTTTCATCTTGGATACTCCATTGAACATACTGTACAATTTTTCAACACCATAATTTGATCTGAGAACATCTGCAAAAAATCAAGAGCACATTTTCTTCCCCTTCTCGGCACTTGACTTCAAGCCTCATGTTTCAGACATCGTTCTGTGGTTCCTGTGACATATTATTGAACAAACCATCAGCTATACTTCTATTTGGGAAGGTGTCAACATGAATAGAAAATGAGCCAGACTCACATCATCATTAACAGAATTAATTACCTGCTCAACCTTGTGTCTTCTAGAAATAAGAATCTCTTGGCATTTTCTCCACTGTTATTCTTTATTTAAAATGGCTTCTTACAACCATTGAGGTTATTTCATTCACATATCTATTTTTTTCAAATAATCTGAATTTCCTGGAAAGAACTGCAAAGTTTTCTCTGGGCTCAGTGCTTCAATAGGTGAAAATTCAAGGTAAGGAAGTTCAACCGACAATTCAAATTTTATCTCAGTCACACACACAGGAAGCCGAACAGTTATCTCCTCTTACTTTCATTCCATGCCTGTGAGTCTTCTATGCCTCGTTTACGCCTTTGCACAGAAATTCAATGAGAAAGGCCACCATATTCTTCAATTTTAAACTCCCCACTTTTCTCCTTTCTTTCCTACTTGCATCCTATTATTCATTTATTTTCATGGGGAGTTCCTCCATCTGCTACTTTTCTCTATTATTATTTTTTATCAGTATTTTATTTTATTTATTTTCTAAGTCCATGTTGGTTCACTAGGGCTCCCATTACAAAATGCCATGGACTGGTTAGCTTAAACACGGACATTTATTTTCTCAGAGTTCTAGAGGCTGGATATTCAAGAGCAAAGTGTCAGCAGGATTGGTTTCTTCTGAAGCTCTTTCCTTGACTTGTTGATGGTTAACTCTCACTGTATCTCCAAATGCTTTTCTCTTTCTGCATGTTTCCATGTCCTAACCTCTGCTTCTTAGGGACACCAGTCGTATTGGATTAGGGCCCACCTATATGACCTCATTTCATCTTAGTCACCTCTTTAAAGGCCTTATTTTCATCAACAGGCACATTTTGAGGCACTGGGGGTTAGGACTTCAACACATGAATTTTGGGGGAATACAATTTAATACCTGTGTTTCTCATTTTTCCTTCTATTTGCTTACTCAGCTACTTTTCTTCCATTCTTTCCTGTTCTGTTTTTATAACGTATATTTTTATGTTGGTCTCTATCTTTCAGATCCATCCCCTTTGCAGGCCTCAGGGACACTACTTTCCTGGGTCACCCCTCTTTCCAAGCATCCCAGCAAATGGCCAAAACTTGTGGCTTTTGGTCTTGAAGCTGAAGAGGGAAGATAGGAGATAAGATGAGACAGCAATCATGTGTGCCCACTCTACCCTGAATCAGATCCCAGGAAGTCTTCTGTGGCCAACCTGCTGCTACAGCCAATAATGGGAAAAGGGGCAGAAAGACCAGTCTGCCAGATTTTGATCTTTGTGTTTGCTTCCATAAAGAATTAGATGTGTACTATCAACTTTGTTCATTTTAAATTTGCTGCTGACTCTTCCCATTTAATAACTGAGCCGAAATACATCTGTTCTTCTTTCGAGTCTACTATATTTACAAGATAAATTGCTATTGATCTTATCAATTACCTGCCAAAACACTGCACTGTGATGCTGAACTGTGGGCTTCACACTGTGTAGCCAGAAAACCTCAGAGAAGCTTTCCATGTTTTCCTTACTTAGAGGTGCAGGGTGACCAACAGCTCCTGACTGTCTTTCTGTTTCAGGAGGCTTGACCCCCATTCTCTTGCTTCAAGTGTTGATTGAATTGGAGCCTTCATTCTCTTTTGTAATGTAGAGTACAAGAGAAATACTACTGCTCTGGAGACATACAGTGATGTGTTGAGTTAGTTCTGAGTTTCACAGGAGACAGAGTAAGCCTGTGTTTAGGGTACCCTGCAAACCAGGAACACCAAAAAGCTGTTTGAAAGGTTTTTATATTTATTAATTATATATATTTTTAAATTGATTTATTTCCCTTTCTGTTCTGTGAGCAACGATATATTTTTTAAAAAGCATCAAATGAGCTATCTTTGGGGTTGAAATAAGATCTTTATTAGACTTCTTTCTTTTACTTTACATCTTGGTCTTACTATTTTGTAATTTTGAATTAAATAGGTAAAAAGAATGGACACGGTGTAAGATTTTTGGTGCCACTCTGTCTTAGTTCAACTTGCTTTATATTTAAAGTGCAATTAGAAATGATAAATTTTTTATTTTAAAAAAATCTTGAATGGAACCAGCATTTTAACTTGTCTTGAATAGATTTAGTTTTTAGAAGGTACTGAATTCACGACATCAACAAAAAACGTGATTCATCATAATCACTGGTTCTGGGCTTGCAACCTGTTTGTTCCTTTGTAAGTTGAAAATATATTTTTAAACCCTCTTAAAGTCTTACCTATTGATGTCTCTAAGTATTTCTTTCATGTAAACTAATCCAACAGGAATTTCTGAGAGTGACAGCTCAATCCTTGGCCTAACCCCATCTGCAGGCTTCAGTCTCATCAAGAAACTAAGACAAAACTTCTTTCCATTAGGGGGAATTTAAAGATCTCTAGGTTAAGAGAAACAACGACAACAAAAATATCCAGTTAGCCTATTTGTCCTCCTTGATCTCAAGATCCAGTAACTGAATGCTGGTATTGGTGAATTTCCCAATCCCTAGCCTTTCTCCCACTCTTCCTAAAGGACTTAGTTTCAGTTCCTGCAGTTCAGTGTCTTTTCACCACAGATGTTCATTCCACCTAAAGACCACACTGGGAGGGGATTTATGGCAGATATTAGCCCATTTTTCTAAGCATTTTCTACCAGTTCTACCAATGAGAAAATTAAAGCTCAGCGACTTGCCCAAGGTCCTATGTCCTAAAGCCAGGTCTTCTGATTTGGCCTTATAGATACTGTTCTCACCTCTGCTTCACACCATTGCTCCCTAGATAATGTGCTTCCACATTGCACAACAAATTTGACAACCAAATCAAAAAACTTTAAATAAGATTTAGTCACCCAAGGATTATTTAAGAGCAAAAATTAGAAACATAGGTGGAAGAATGTGATCTAGACCAATTTATACTGAGTCTACTTTTGACTCTCTGGGTGACTGTGGGCCCGTCCCTTAACCTACAGGTTTCAGTTTCCTCATTTCTAAAATCAGGGAGGTGTTTATACAGTGCTGCTCAAAGTTTGGCCCATTGCCCTGTGCATCCACTTCACCTGGGAACTTGTTCCAATGTAAGTTCTCAGGCTTCACCTCAGACCTCCTCAATCAGATATTCTGGGGAATGGGACCAATATCTATGATTTATACAGCCTTCCAAGTAATTTTGATACACACTAAAATTTGTATGTGTAAAACACGAATCTATGCCAGCGTTCAGCAAACTGCAGCTCTCAGGCTAACTATTTTTGGAAATAAAGTTTCATTGGAACACAGCCATTCTCATTCTTTATGCCTTGTCTATGTATGCTTTTGCACTCCACTTGTGGTGTTGAGGGGTTGTGTCAGGGCCAGGTGCAGTGGCCCAGGCCTATAATCCCAGCACTGTGAGAGACTGAGGTGGGAGGATCACGTAAGCCCAAGAGTTGGAAGCTGCAGTGAGCTATGAACCACTGCACTCCAGCCAGGGTGATAGAACAAAACCCTCTGTCAATTTTTTTTTAAAAAGATGCTATATGGCCCCTAGGACCTAAATGTATACTATCTGGCCCTTTGCAAAAAATGTTTGGCAACCTCTGGCCTAGGCTACCCTTCAGTTCACTTGCTAGACTAAAATTACAATATTTAAGGAGTTGGGCATCAATAATTGTCCACTGGCAGGACTGTTTTGAAAATTTATCCTAAAACAATAAATGAGATTACAGACATAAGAGAATCTGATTCAAAACTGAGGAATGAGGCCTTGGAGCAGTTCATGCCCCTGTAGTCCAACACAGCCTCTTTTCTTGTCCATTCTGCTTCTGGGAAAGAGGAAGCCAGTATCAGCACCACACTTGACTTCTTGCTCTTCCCTTACCTATCTTACATTGCTTTCAAAAGCCCAAGGTTGGACAGTCTAATGCAGATTCCTGACCATGCCAATCAAAGCTATCTTTTGTTCGACTTCTCTTGTTCAGCAATTTACAGTATAATTTTTGTCTGTTGAAAGCTGGAAAGCTCAAAAAGTAAGGTAAATACTAGAATAATGTAAAAATCAATGTTGCATTTACTAGAATCCTTCTTTTGGTTTATCTAAATATTTTTTAGCCAAATGAACTTTAAATGACTCGTACATAGTGTATGTCTTCATTACTAGAACTACTTGAATAATGCTGTTATTAATATGCATAGTCATACAAATTTGCCGCATGAATATAAATATACTCCTCACATAGTGTACCTACATTTATACTTATTTTCTAAAATAAACATCTCTGCACTTAACTGGAAGGAAATGTACAATATTTAGCAGAATACTGAGCATGTAAAATGTACTAAAATGATGCATATGTGATGGTGCAATATTAAGCATGTAGCCACATTACTGAAGAAAGCTCTCTGTAGTAAAGTCCACTAAGTGGGGAAACTTCTTGCTGTGCTTACACAAGATAATGTGTGAAAGCTAGTGTATCACAGATATAGAAGCAAATGATTCGAAGGAGTCTCTAGTCAAACCTCCAGGGGGATATAACTGCTTTCCAGTTTGGGCTTTTGTTTTAAATCAAAGCAAAGCAGTAACCATGTAAACAACATTTTCAGGAAGAGTGTGTGTTTGCTGCTGAATGTTTCACTTACTGGGAAAAGGACTGAATGGGTGGAGCTCCAGCGTGCCACCTTTCCTAGCAGGCATTCTGTCCTAAAGGAAGGAGGAGGATTTATGAACGGTCTTGGAGTCTAGTCCTCTGTAGGGTAATCTCTTGGGTATATGGGGAGAGGAGCTCATGCTTGTCCTCACTATGTGGTAAGAAATAAGAATAAGAAATTCAGTGCATTATTCGCAAATATCTTCATTTGACAGATGTACAGTGAGACTCAGAAAAGCAGTGCAACTTACTTAGGGTCACAAAAGTAGTTAACAACAAACCAGAACCATGTCCAAACCTCTGGATTCTCTACCTCTACCTGTGTGGTATTTGGAGATGGGGTAAAAGCTTAAGACAGTCAACTTGTAGTCAGCATAGGAGGCTATAAAATAATTTATATCTGTAAAATCCTTCTTTCTCACACTGACTCACTAACCTCTAAAAACTGAGGTAGGAAATGAGCACTGATATCAAAGAGATTAATTATCATTAGCAAGTCTGTCCTTTTCTTCTGCTCCTAGAGCTGCCTATGCCCGATTTTACATCATCACAGGCTGTTAGTCAAGGGGTAAGAGGAACTTGTCTGGCACAGATAAGGCAAGTGATAAAGCCAAGGTAGACTTTCTGAGTTGGGAAGGATCTGAGAGGCCATCTACTAAAATGCACCACCCATCACAGAAATCTTCCCTGTAACATTATTGTTAAATGCACCACCCATCACAGAAATCTTCCCTGTAACGTTATTGTTGGTGGATGGACAATTTGACCTTTGTTTACTATTTTGAGTGTCAAAGTTTGCTTTATGCTGAGTCAATATGACCCATCACATAGTGCAGTTTATCTGGAAATTGGTGATCAAGTCTATATGGGATAGTTTATAAGCATTTTGTGATCTGCATGCAGATGTTAGGCTAAGCAAAGAGAGAGGTAACTCAAATCCAGTAGTCCCATACCCTGCGAGTAGTGGTCTACATGGAGGAAGGGACATTTTTGTACCTAACACTTGTCAGCAGTTGGACTGGGGGAAGATGGAGGGGAAAGGACACACAGGTTTTTTTTTTATATATACAGCCATGGTCCTAGTGGGAATATGGATGCATAATGCTTCCAGACATCAAGTGAGATCGGGAAGAAAGGGTTGTAAGAATCCTAACCTGGGTACTCAAGCCCAGCCGTGCATTCTGCAATGTGCTGACTAGATAAATCAATCTTTTAGTTTTATACCACACCAGTGAGTTTCTGCATTCAACAGACACCAAGGTTGCTGTATCCTTTGGAAGGAAAAAGCAAGCAAGACTTGGAGACTTGGACAAGCTTAAAGATGTAAGTAAAGAATATACTGCTGCTGGTGGTCTGCTGCACTGCATGATTTCTGAATGAGGCAACATACCAGATTCTTTTAGCATCTGGGCTCCAACCTAACTTTCCAGCTTCATTTCCTGCCGTTGGACCCCTCCCTTATCTTACCTACTGCTCCCTTTTACCAAACCAACACCACCTTTGTTCCAGCTGTACTGTGCTTTCCAGCAATGCACAAACTCCCGGCTCTTTGGCTCAACAACCCTCTATGCCAGACTTTTCCCTCAGCTTTGTCCAGCCTGTCCTCTAAGTTTGACCTGGGATGCTCCCATGCATACTCCTGGCCCAGCTCAGAGGGTGTCACCTTTGCGAAGCATGGCCTCTTCCAAGGTGAGGGCAAAGGCAGCTATTTCCATATCTCTCAGGTTTTCAGGATGGACACTGTTTCTTACTTACTTCAGGTGCTTGATATTTAGAATAAATACACAAATATTCAGTGGTATATAAGTGCAAATTAGGGTTGTCCTGAGACAGTCTTTCCCTGGAATTAGCTTTTATGTGGTTGTAATGTTCCCACTCTATCTTCCCTTGTTTTATTCACATATTTCTGAAATTCTAAATCTATGGGATCTTTAGAACTTTAGTTTTTTATTTAAAATTGAGGCAATAGCATTAACACCTCATAGGTTTAGAGCACTAAATGACATAATGTATTACCATGCTTAGCTAAGCGCCTGGTACATTTGCAGGGGCTCAGTTATCATTGGTTTATATTTCATTCTCATGGTGCTTATGCTTTTATTGATTGTTCTATTGATTTTTGATCAATTTTGACTATCTGTTTTTATGATTATTCTAATAAGACTGAAAATGGGATTTACGAGCTAGTAAGAAAGGCTAAACTTCTTCATCTAAAACAGAAACTCACTGCCCTTACACTAAAAAGAAAATAAATGTGGTATCAATGGAGAAAATCTTTGCTTTAAGTTGTGATCCACATATTTCTCAGCAGGAACTTGTTGCTTTGAAGTTTTTGAAAACTACTTCCAGTTCTAAAGTTTCCAGAATCCCATGACTGGTTTTCAAAACTCAATATTCCTACCTCCAGGGAGAATTGAGACAAACCATGTAGGGTGAAATGGCAGCTTTGCCCTTGATCCATTTCCCTCTGTGTCTTCCTGCAAAAGCTCAGTATCGGCACCGTGGAGCAAACTGGTCCTAGGTATAGCCCAGATATTTCATATGGCATTTAAAATCCATTTTCATTGCTCTGAATTGGTTGGCATTAAGATCACCCATCACTTTCTTCTACATAAAATGTATTTTATAAGAAATTCAAATCATAGGTCATGATTTAAGCATTTCCTTCATGAGCCAAAAATCATCCCATTCCTCATAGACCCCATTTGCATCATATTTTTAAACTCTACCTAGTCTGATATAAAAATCACTCAAAAACTTATCAAAGTGGTGCCTTGAATATGCTTTTTAGCTAATGAAAACCAGTGTCATTGCTGCATTCATCTGTATCAAATAACAAGTTTAACCTTATTCAGATCTGTCACAATTATTTGTGAGGCTGAAAGCTATTGACTATTAATGATAATTACTTGCTTAAGGAGTCCCTTCCCAGGTCCTGAATTTCAAATCATAGCACCTCCAGGCTTACCAGCAGGGGCTATGACAGGGGCTGAGCCAAGAGTGGGGAGCTGAAGCTGCCTCGTTTCCTCTGGGAGGCTCCCAAGGAGATTGATGGAATCACAGATAGTCTTTAACGAAACACCAAGCCTACCTGACAGGAACCACACAGCAATTCAAAGGGTCCTGGAGCAAGAGCGATGCATTTTAAACATACTCCCAGCCTTCCCTCTGTCAGTAACAAATTAGACTTGTCACTTTCTCCAAGCAGATTTAGTGAGGACATTACCAATGTTAATGATCTGTGCTTGCCACAGGAGGAAGACTCGGAAAGCGGAGTTTGGTAGGACCCAGGGAAAGCTTTCATTTTTTTCTTTTCTTTTGGCTCCATGGTTGCATGATGAGGCTGCCTTTCTAGTTACCCTATTCTCAAGATTGGGGAATCTCAGGTGATACGATGTGAAAATCTCATATATTTTATTCAACAGGCTGGCCAACACTTACCCACTGTTTTTTCCTATGCACTGGTTCAATTTGGGAAAGTCAGAGGAATTACCCTCTACAAACAGTGTGTGTGCTGGGACGCAAAGGAAGGGGGATATTCTATAGCACACAGGCTCTCCAAGGTTGCCCGTTGAGAGGCAATGTTGCTTGTTTGTTTGTTTGTTTGTTTTGAGACAGAGTCTCCCTCTGTTGCCCAGGTTGGGGTGCAATGGCGTGATCTTGGCTCGCTGCAGCCTCCATCTCCCAGATTCAAGCAGTTCTCTTGACTCAGCCTCTCAAGTAGCTGGGATTACAGATGTGCACCACCACACCCAGCTAATTTTTATATTTTTAGTAGAGACAGTGTTTCACCATGTTGGCCAGGCTGGTCTCGAATTCCGAACCTCAGGTCTCACAACCTCTCAGCCACCCAAATAGCTGGGATTACAGGTGTGAGCCACCACACCCGGCCAAGAGGTAAAGTTTTAAGAGTAGTATATTTTAAACATGATCTAAACTTCCCTGGACTTTGTTTCTACTGAATTCCACTGTTTTCTAGAGAAAGGTGCTTGAAACTAAAGTACAAGCAGAAGTCCAGTGTTACTAGGATGAACAAGTTATGTAGAACATCTCCAACTTCAGGAATAAAACTTCTTTAATTTATTCCCAGTAATTAAAGACTTTTTCCTAATTCATAGGTACAAGGCTATTGATAAGTACAGTCCACTTTCCTGAGGCATCTTTTTCTCAAAACTGACCCAGAAAGGTGACCAATAGTAAAACAAGGATGCCTCTCTGTCCCAATCATAGCCATTTACTTTGTAATAAATATAACCCCTGCAAATCCATCAAAACCTACTAAGCTCCAGCAATATTTTAGTGAAGTAAGCTCCAAAATATAAAAAAAATAATGTTGATAGCTCAAGTTGAAATGGATTGAAAATTAAATTTGCCAAGCACCCACGGAGATTACTAAAATTAAAAAAGACCAAATGTTGCATTCCATTAAAGGACATAATAGGTTTCAAAGAGAAGACGGTTAAGCCGGGTATATTGAAATTGAGCTATTTATAGACTAAAATCTCCTGAGTTTGTCAATAGCTTTGCATTTTCCTTTGAAATTAAGCAGCTTCCCTAACAAGTCTCAGGCCTGGGGCCCAGGTATCCACAAATGAGTTAATAAAAGCTATAATTAAGGATGATTCAGGAAAGATGTTTTTTCATGTTCCTCATATTATGGGTTGCTCATTAACCATTACAAGTTTTAGGGTTTGGGGGAGCAACAAGATTAATGGGAAAAAGATCACAGATCAAAAGGATGGAATTTGCTGCGTTCATTTTTCCATAGCATTGACAAAGTCAGTTTTGCTTTCAAGCCCTAGTTTGCAACAGCCTGGTAGCCAGAAGAACACCAGGAACAAAGGGAAAACAAGACAACAAAAACCCAACAGACGATGCCCAGGAAAGATTTCAGAAGCAGCCATCGTCTATTCTTCCGCTATCTTTAGTCCAAGGCAGCATCTGCCCCCAACACGTGGCAGCAGAAGAGCCCTGTGTTCATCTCTCACTATAGGCTAACACCACCTTTGCTTTGATTCTCTGGGCTTTGACGTATTTTACTGCGTGCGTGCACACACACACACACACACACACACACCACACCACACTCACAAACACACACACACCACACACACACACACACACACACACACACACACACACACGTGCACACGCAATGAATTTCTACAGGGCAAACTTCAGCTGATGCTTTTTTCAGGACTTTTTTCTTTTCCTTGTCTTCTTGCCTCTCCCGTATGCATTTCTTTGGCACACACTTTACTTCTCTCTTCCCTTTTCCCTTTTAGAGCTGCCATCCCTAACTGGCCATCCTTAGTTAAGAGATGACTAAGTTCTCTGAGACATCTCCACTGGGAACCTTGCCTCAGTGTGTGCAGGTTTGAATTGCAGGCTGGCTGCATTTTTGATAACTCCTGAGCATAATGTATTATCATCTAGGGATAGAGGAAGCCAGTGGCATTTGGACTGAGCAGCTCAAGGAACATATTTTTCGATGTATTGGATTTTGCAAAGTCTGCATAGGATTTCGCCCCATAGGTATACTACTTATTTATTCTTTTAATTTTCAGGCTTTTGTGGATTCAAGAGGGCCTGGATCCACGGGAGCCAATTATGCTGAAGCCTTTTTAAGTTTGGCATAAAATCTAAGATGCAAAGAAGAATATTCTGAACTTTGTAAGAAATAGTTTATTGCCAACATGTTAAACAACTGTGTTTAAAATCCAGTAGTAAGCAAAGGATAAGCATGAAGTAACATCTGTTAATGTATGCATGGGTCACCTTTTGCTGTGGAAGCAAGGAAACCCAAACCTTCAGTTGTTTATACCACACACATTTATTTCTCACTCCTGGGTTCTTCGATTGGCGGTGGCTCTCCTGGGCTTGGCTGGGCTTCTCTGGGCTTGGCTTCAGCTTGGGTTCAACTCTATTCCGCTAATCCTCTTTCTGGAAACCAGGTTCAAGAAGCATTTGAGATGGATCAAATGCCTCCTGAGGGCCTGCCTGGTACCCCCAAAATGCACTTCCCCCCAACCCCACCCCACACACAGCATGGAAATAAAGGAAAATCTTCAGGCCCTTCAGGGAGCATAGCTAGCCCTGAGTAGTAAATGGGGAACTGCATATGCAAGAAGGTAATAGTACCTTAAAACAATAGCCAAGGAATAGTAGCTTAAAACAACTCAGTGACGTATGTTAGAGTCACAACATGTTTTGTTTTCTGTAGAAAGTAAATATAACATCTTTTCTTTTTTAAGATTATCCCTCTCTGTTACCCAAGCTGAAGTGCAGTGGTATGATCATGGCTCACTGCAGCCTCAAACTCCTGGAGTCAAGTGATCCTCCTGCCTCAGCCTCTTGAGTACCTAGGAGTACGGGCATGTGCCACTAAACCCAGCTAAATGTTTTAGTTTTTAGCAGACATGGGGTCTCACTTTGTTACCCAGGTTGGACTCTTAACTCCTGGTCTCAAGTAATCCTCCTGTCTCAGTATCCCAACGCACTGGGATTACAGGCATGAGCCACTACATCCAGCCAACATCTTAACACATGTCCCTGCGTTGTTTCTCAGAAACTCAGACCACCAGCAAATAGTTCCTCTGACACACAGATAAAGGGAAACTGAGGCCTGAACTCTGATCACTGTTCTTTGTTCTAAATTTCTTCCTGAGGGGCCTGGAAGTAGCCGTGTCCATGAGCCAAAACTAACATTCTTTTATGCTGTTCCCAAATTTTTAGACAAACTGTTCCCTCCTTAACCAATGGCAAAGCAGAAAATCTTTGAATTCATCTATGACCCGTGGTCTGTGCCTTTTTAGATCAAACTAATGTGTAGCATTTGTGTATTGATTTATAACTTTGCCTATAACTTCTGCTTTCCTGCGTTTAAAAATCCTTATGTCGCCATTAGAGAGGAAGGATCCAAGGCATAAACTGCTCGATTATCCTTAGTTGGTGCTCTGCAAATGAATGCCCTTCTTTCTCCCACAGCAAACCTTAGTGTGGATGTTTGGTCTTACCACAGTAGGCACACAGAACCCAGCGTGGTTCAGTAATACCTTTACCATCTGGGGCAAGCTGTTCAGGTGACAAAGGACTGAAGCTCAGGAGGGAAGTGGAAACATGGATTTCTCTTAAATTCTTTCCTTAGAGTTGGTACAATGTCCCTGCCATCCACATTTCATTGTTCCCAGCATGCCATTGGACAAAGCTCAAAGTCGATGGGACATAAAAGTTTCCTGACACATAGGACTTAAAGTCTTGGAATTTACTCTCTTTTGTATGCTCATGAGATAACTAATTTGGGAGGGAGTCTAGATAAACATCAGGAGGGGAAGGCTGTTCCCTAGGGAACAAACCCTTTGATTACAGAGTTAGAACTTCTAGCCTTACCACCCTGGGGCGGAAGAGAGACTGGTGATTATAATTAATCGCCAATCCCCAATGATTTAATCAATCATGCCTATGTGATGAAACCTCCATGAAGACCATAAACAGTGAGGTTCAGGCAGTCTCTGGATTGATGAACACATCCATGTGCTAGGAGGGTGTGTTCATACCCAGATTGGGCATGGAAACTCTGTGTCTTTCCACCCTTTCTTTCAGGCATCTTGTTTATTTGGCTGTTCTAAGTTATATCCTTTATGGCAAACCAGTAATCATAAGCGATGCACCTTCCTGAGTTCTGTGTCATTCTAACAACTGGACCGGAGGGGAAACAATTCATTTTAATCCCAGAACTGGAAGTTTGGGTAGCCTAGAGACCCTACCTTCTCCCAGCTGGTGTTTGAAGTGGGCACTGTTTTGAGGGACTGAGCCCTTAACCTGTGAGGTCTGTGTTAATTATGGGTAATGTCAGAATTGAATTGAATTGATAAACACCAGGTCAGTGTTGGAAAAATAGCTGGTGTTGGAATGGAGGGCATTCTAACCACAGGGAAATCAGGCTCTAGGGGTGAATAAATATGAACAAGTCATGCAGTCTATCACAAGGTATTTTGGAACAGATTTAAGTGCATTGCAAATGCTTAGCACTGTTGAGTATTCTAAAACTCCGATTTCCCAGTCCATTCCCTACTCAACTGTGGCAATGTCTCCTTCCTTAATAAAAATATCAATGTCATTCAGCATTAGACATAGGACCTCCTGTTTCCTAGTAAACATTTCATATTACTTTAAATGATAAGAGAGAATTATGAGTACAGATTTTGGGTCCCTAGCTAGGCTTTAAGAACTTGAAGGAAGATACTCCATCTTATCTATTCTGTGTATTTATTTATGCAAAGTCTGGCACACAGACAGTGGCAGGTACATTTTGCCTATTGATTCCCTATAGGTAGTAGAGGTCTTATTATCATATAAGTATAATTATAAAGACATGTACTTAAAGAATGTTTAAAAGAGTCCCCTAAGAATATCACATATTTGTTTACTCAGGCTTCTCACACATCTCTCTGACTTGTCTCCCACTCAAATTACATTATGAAAAAAAAGCAAAGAAATGTAAAACAACACAGAGAAGTCCAGCATAGTCCTGGATGCTTTCCTTTCTTTAGCAACTTTGATTCTCCTACAGTTCTGTGAGAGGAATATCAGAGCGCCACTTTCATCCCCAGTTGTCCAGATGAGGAAGTAAAGACTCAGAGACATCGTGTCATAATAGCACAATTAGCAGGCAACAGAGCCACCAATTGAACTCAGTCCTGTACAACAAAAGCTTTACTCTCTGTTTGATGTTTTTCCACAGCACTGGTCCCAGACCACATCTCAAGGAATTAGCAGCTAAGAAATGCTGTCATCAATAGTATGAAATCTATCAAATGTTACCCACATTTGAAAAAGGAAGAGAGAAAGTAAGGAGAAGGAGCCTGGTGTTAGCTGCCCCTGACAAAAGTTATTGTTTATGACTGGGGTTCATTTGCTTATTTTCCAGAGCCCGCTATGCTCATCATGTTTAAGTATACAATACACAACCCTCCAAAAGTTGGCAAATTTGTGAACTGGCAATTAAGCAAAGAAGATAAACAGGCTGAGTGCAGTGGTTCACAACTTCAATCCAAGCACTTTGGGAAGCCCAGGCAGGAGGACTGCTCGAGGCCAGGAGTTAGAGACCAGCCTGGGCAATGTAATGAGACCTTGTCTCTACCAAAAATTTTTTTAAAAAAAGCAATTAGCCAAGCATGGTGATGTGCACCTGCAGTATCTACTACTTGGGAGGTTGAGGAGGGAGGATCACCTTAGCCCAAAAGTTCAACGTTATGTTGAGCTATGATTGTGCCACTGTAGTGCAGCCTGGGTGAAAGAGTGAGACCCTGTCTCTAAAAAAAAAAAAGAAACAAACAAAATAAACAGACAGCAAATACGCACATGAAACAAAACCAACACCCAACATTATTCGCCATTAGGAAAATGCAAGTTGAAACCACAGTGAGATGCTGCAACATACATGTTAGAATGGCTAAAATGAAAAAGACAGACAATAAGTAGTAAATGATGTAAAGTATAAAGTGACAGTGAAACACTGCAACACACATGTTAGAATGGCTAAACTGAAAAAGACAGACAATAACAAGTGGTGAATGATATAGAAGTATAAAGTGACTGGAACTCTCATACACTGAATGAAAAGTAAAATTGTATAGCCAAAACTGTACAATCACTTTGCAAAATAGGTTGGAAGTTTTTGAAAACTAGTATACGAGCTATGTAACCAACATATTTGACTATTAGGTACGTAAGAAAAACAAAAACATATACATACAAAAAGTCATACACAAATGATCATAGTAGCCTGATTTATAATAACTCCAAACTGGAAACAACCCAAATGTCATCCATGGATGCATGCATAAACAAAGTGTGAACTATCCATTCAGTGGAGCACTGCTCAGTGAATGAACTATAGATCCACATAACGTGTGTAACTGCAGGTATACATAACACAGATGGAACCCAAAATAATTGTGCTGAGTGAAATAAGCCAGACCACCCAAAACACTATGTTCTTCAATTTTATGAAATTCTAAAAAGTGTAAACTGATCTATAGTAATAAAAAGCAGATCAGTGATTAGACAGGGATGGGAGGTGAGGAGATATGGAGGAAGGATTACAAAAGGGCATGATGAAACTTTTGCAGGTGATAAACGTTTATCATCTTGATTGTGGTGATTGTTTCATGGTATCTACATATATTAAAGCTTATTAAATTGTACCCTTGAAGAAAGAAAAGTTTACCATATGTCAGTCATACCACAAAGAGTTTCTTTTATTAATTAATTAATTTAGAAACAGGGTCTCTCTCTCTCTCTTTCTCACCCAAGCTCAAGTGCCGCAGTGCAATGACAACTTACTGTAGCCTCAAACTTTTTGACTCAAGTGATCCTCCTGCCTCAGCCCCCCAAGTAGCTAGAACCATAGGCATGCACCATCACACCTGTCTAATGTTTTAACTTTTTTGTAGAGATAGGGGTCTCACTACGTTGCCCTGGCTGGTCTTGAACACCTGGCCTCAAGTGATTTTCCTACCTCAGCTTCCCAATGTATTGATATTACAAGAGTAAGTCATGGCACCCAGCCAAGCTTTTTATAAAAATTATATCATATAGGCATAGTGTAAAGAAAAATTATTTCAGATATGAAAACTTAGATCAGTGTCTGGCACATTTTAAATGCTCTGTGCATGCTAAGATCTTGTGATTATTATTCTCACTGTTATTGAAAGGGATGTTGCACCATTTGCTGGTATTATATATAATCTGTAAAGATCTACTTTGTACTCTCTAAGGTAATTGCCTTTCTATGTCACCACTCAACGATGACAAAGTTGACAAAATCTAGGACAAAGCCTTAAGACTAACTCTCACCAAAGAACATTCTTTCATGTCTACCTTTTGCACTGTGAAAAGTATATTAGGGAAATAGGATCTCATCTGTGCGAAGCCAATTCTTTCTCCGGAGGAAGGCTTTTGATAATCCTTAACATGACACAGTAATTTAGCATTACTGAGCTCGAGAATGCTGAATAGGATTCAACAGTTTCTAAATGTTTCATTATTTCATGGGGAGCCAGAAGTGAAACTAACCTCACTGAAAGATTCATCAGAATCCAGGTATTTTGGCAGTTGTGACTGTTTTTTCCCAGATACAAAAAAAGATTATATTCTCATCACTTCTTTACTCATGCACTCATGCATGATGGTATTCTAATATCATTGCTACGTGTTTCGACTTCATGGTGCACAAATTCCTGTTGAGACCCCAAGACTCTACAGGAAGTAGCCTTGAAAATGTAAATAGCTCAAGAGTTTCTTTTTAGGTTAGAACTGTGGGCAAGAGATAAAAAGTTTACTAAAAGTGCTAGGTACTGGCCAGCAGCCAACAGCAGAATGAATGTAGGCTATGTTTTAGGTGAGAATGTATAAGTGACTGCATTTGCAGATTAGGTCTGGACTGATTGGTGATCAAAGAAATAAGGGAGATCTACAAAGATTAGACTTGAAGTGTGTTATCAACATGTCTAAGCCTTTTAAATATAATACCCTGATAACTTTCATCTTCGTTATTTAATGACAATATCTTTTGCTCTCAATTTTGTCTCCACTACTCTCTATATATAGGCTCTCTATTTTACTGACCACTAGTGGGAGAAAGAGGGGTGAAAAGGTAAAATTCATGATATCGTTATTTTCATTATCAGGTATTAATTTTGCTTATTTTCTCCCTTTTAGCAATCTCCTGTATGAAAATTAAAAGAGAAGGCCAAATTCAGGATGGATTGAACATGATCCTTGTCTTCATATTTACAAATAAGCAAAATGCAACCTCACTGAGGTCAGGGAAAGCATCTTGCTCATCATTTTATTCACAGTACCTAAAACATGTCGGACGAAGAAACCACAGTGTATGTAAAAGATAAATGGAGACAGCAAAACAACCTATTTTATACACAGGGAAATCTTTATTTATTCACTTCTATTTCTGAGATGGGGAAAATAAGAAACAGAGTGTACGCGTTTTTCCAAAGAAGAGAAAGCAAGTAAGTTGCAGAACCAATATTTTTATAAGGAAACCTGTATATTTATAAAAATATACAGAAATGTCTACATGTCCTAAATATCTAGCTAAAGAAAATTTGAATATAAACGACCAGCTTGGGGTGGAATTGATTTCTTAAAATTTTGAGTTTTTTAATTCATGGACATACTAATTTATTTATATATGTCTTCTCAAATTTATTTCAGGAAGCAGGTTTCAGTATAAAAATTGTATCCATAGTTTATTAGATCTATTCCTAAATAATTAATGTTATTTGTGCCTCTATAAATTGTATTTTTAAGACATTTCAAATAAAATCTATTTTAGATGATATATTAAAATATAATTGATTTTTGTATGTTGACCTTAAATCCAGTGACCTCATTAAATTAGGTAACTATTCTTTTGCATTTTTCTGTAGATTTCTTTGTATTTTCTCTTCACACACTAAGGCATTTATGAATAATGACAACTTGATTAATCCTTTTAAACCCTTACAACTTTCATTTCATTTTCTGACCTTTGTGCATTGCCTAAGGTTTCATTACATATTGATTAGAAGTGGGAATAAATAAATCCTTACCTCAGTCCTGCTTTTAGCTGGTAGGAAGACACTATTAAAAATGTTTAGGTTATTTTTAGCTAAATACGGATCTTAAGAATATTTGTTTCTATAGCTAATTTGCAATGGGTTTTTATTATGTATGACTAATAGGTTTTTGGCATCTTTTAAAATGAATATATTATTTTTCTTTTTTTTCAATATAAGTGAATTCCACTGACTAATTTTTCAAATGTTAAGCCAAAGATACAATCATAAAATTATCAAATTAGGTCATTTTATAAAAGCATTACTACATATGATTATATACAGCTGGCTAATATTTTATTAAAAATTTTGTATTTGTGTTCATGATTTACTGACTTCCAATTTTGTTTGGTTTTACTACACTGTCATTTTCCTAATATCTTGATTTTGATATGCACTTAATTTCTAGTCTTTCTTTTTAAAATATACATATTCATATATACATAAACATATGTGTGTTTATATATATATACACATACATTCCATAAACTGCACTCTGCAACACCTTTAGTTTCATTGCACAAATTTTGATAAATTGTATTTTCATTGTCATCTACACAGTAGGATTAAAATCCAGAATTTCTAACTACGTTCTAGAATTCTTTCAACTGAAGGTGTAACACCATTTTCTTTGTCATTCATAAATAAATGCTTTTCAAACTTTTAGTTGAAAACACTTAAATATCAAAGGAAATAAAATTGCCATTTTTAGTTTGCAAACTCTGCTAGCAAGTGTGTCAGGCTTGTTCTTTCTTTCTTTATGTTTTTATGTTTAACACTTACAACAATCTTGGAGGGATGTGCCTTTTTACCCTCTTTTCAAAAATGAAGAAACATATGCATAAAGTGATTATGTGATTGTATCTATGCAGCTAATATATATGTAGCTGAGCCAGGATTTGAAGATGAACTTCCCCGGCTCCCACATCTGTTTTTCTTCCATGCTACCTACTCTATGCTACCTCTACACATACGCCATGCACTCAAGTCATGTCATCTAGGAATTACAGCTACAGCAAGCAAGGTACCTTGGGCTCTTACATCTTGCAAGTAAGAAAATGGTTTCAGAAAAGCTGCCTGGCTCATGAAAGGCCATTTTGCTAGTGAATGATTGAACCAGAACCAACTCTAAGGTGTCCTAATTTCTAAGATAACTGTCTTCCTGCTTTTGTAAATTGCATAACAGCTCACTTTGAAGAACAGGCAGTGCTGACTCACCATCAACAATGCTTCCATGAACAGGTAGTTCAACAGGTAGAAAACCTTACGAAGAAATTAAAGGCATTTGTCAGGATTCTTATTTTTAAAAAGTAAAGAATACTGACATTACTCCTCCTTAGCTCCTTTACAGTCTTTGAATAACTTCTTTAAGTTGTTGAAACAAAAGTTTTATTGTATCCCATTGGCAGTCACTGAAGGGAATTAATATGGAGAGTGGGTGATAAGAATTCCCAAGTTGTCAACAAGAGCATTTCCGTGAAATGCCTGGCTTAAACTGTTATCTTGTCTTAAACTTAATTTCAGTGACCAGAATTCAGGCATGTGAATTCTCTGAGGGTTGACTGCTAATGCACCTGCCACTTCTTTTTCATCTTTTTTTTTTTTTTTTAAGATGGGGTCTTGCTCTGTTGTCTAGGCTGGAGTTTAATGGCGCCATCTTGGCTCACTGCAACCTCCGCCTTCTGGGCTCTAGTGATTCTCCTGCCTCAGCCTCCCAAGTAGCTGGGATTACAGGCACCTGCCCCCATGCCCAGCTAATTTTTGTATTTTCAGTAGAGATGGGGTTTCCCATGTAGGCCAGGCTGGTCTCGAACTCCTGACCTAGAGTGATCATCTCACTTCAGCCTCCCAAAATGCTGGGATTACAGGTGTGAGCCATCACTCCTGGCCTTTTTCCTTTTCTCTTGGCCTCTGGCAGTTTTAGATATTACCCCTCTAATCCCTAGGCAATTCTTTTAAGGATACCCAACGCTTTGAAATTGGATCCCTGTGGGCTGTGATAGCAAAGACAAGATAGTTGCTGCATGATTTAACTTTTCTTCCCTATGCACACCCCTGTCAGAATCTCTGTCACACAGTCTAGAGGAAGAGGTGAGGCCAGTGAGAGAAAATATAAACTGTAAAACTCTGTTCTGAGAAAACACATCATCCAATGAATGCCTTGTAGCTTTCGCTGAGAGACAATAAATGTTACTGCTCTACAGTAAGGAGAAATGAGAAATCCTATTCCTGAGGGAAAGAAAATATATCTCCACATATGACAAGTAGTTAACATTATGGATGGTATCTGCCTGGGCTCTTATCATGATGTAAATTTGTTTTCTATTCACTGACTTGAGTAGTAACAAAATAATATTGAAATGTGAATAAAGAACCATATTTGAATTTTATTACAGCTTCACAGTAATCTGATCGTGGGGGGGAATGTTTAGGAATAAACAAAGGCAGAGAGCAGTAAGTCAACTTGAATATATATACCCCATACTGGAAAGCCAATCTGTTTATTAATAATAAGCCAAATGCTTATTGGAATGAAGCATGTTTTTTTGTTTAGCATTGCCAACATTATATGATTGGAGTTTACATAAAGTTCCTAAACTGGTTTGTATTAACTTGTTGACAAGACTGTTTATCATCCCTTTTGAATGAAACATAAAATAAAATTTTGGCCACAAGGCCCATAAAAACTACCTTAAAACTATCATAAAAACTATCTTCTGCCTTTTTTTCCCCAGGAGTAGATGTACTAGCTGTGAGGTTCTGGATGAATCTACTTCAGATTTATCCTTTATATTAAACTGTTCAGAGACAGGACTCATAATTCTTATAAATTTAGTGTAGCACATAGGTTTAGGTGAGTTTGCAGGTGTGCAGTGACAATAATGAACTGAGGGCTTTTAAGACTTAAGATGTTACAGAAACTCCTAGTTCTGCTGCATGAAGTGAACTCTAGAATTTCAAGTAGACATAGGAGATTTTTAAATTATCTTTTTACTCCCTGTATTCACAATTTCATCAGGTATATCACTGAACTTTTAGAGAACTGCTCATTTTTACCATCTGCTAAATTAGATGTTTACATGTCCTTATTTGAAAAAGAAAAGTTAATGACAGAGGTGTCATATCCTAAAAAACTGTAGAAAGGTCTGTGTTTACTGTTGAGGGATAAAATAAAAAGTGGTACATTTATTCAATATAATGTGGTCAATAACCTAAATCACATTATAAAATAACTCTCTACCATCTTAAGTTAAAAAAAAAATTAGTCCTGGTGAGGATATGGAAAAACGTAAGGAAGTAAGAAAATACTGAGTGTTAGAAAAGTCAATGAATTTGCTGAAAAATACATTTTGACGTTCTTGGCATTATAAAGACCAATCCTGAGGAACGTAAGTGGTGACCGCATTGTGCTACATGAGACATAGGGAGGGATAAGGCTGTAACACAGGTAGGGGAAGGAAGAGGTAAGAGAGACAGACAGAGACACACAGAGAAAGAAAGAGCAAGCATGCAAGTGAGCTAGGAGGTGACAGAAGATCTTGCATGCTGCACTATGACATCTTCTTGTGACCACTCACCTTTTACTTTTATCTATAAAGAAAAATCACAAAACTTGAAGAAAGAGCCTTGTGTTTACGTTGGTGCAAAACTAATTGCAGTTTTTGCAATTACTATTTTTTTTTTTTTTGAGATGGAGTTTGGCTCTGTCACCAGGCTGGAGTGCAGGGGCATGATCTTGGCTCACTGCAACCTCCACCTCCCAGGTTCAAGCAATTCTCCTGCCTCAGTCTCCCAAGTAGATGGGATTACAGGTGCACCACCACACCCAGCTAATTTTTGTATTTTTAGTAGTGGCAGCGAGGTTTCACCATGTTGGCTAGGATGGTCTCTCTCTCCTGACCTCTTGATCCACCTGCCTTGGCCTCCCAAAGCTCTGGGATTACAGGCATGAGCCACCATGCCTGACCTGCAATTACTTGTAATGGCAAAAACCACAATTACTTTTGTACCAACCTATAAAAGTCAGATAATTAACTGGGCTTGGCATTCAGAGAGTCTGCAAGTCCCACAAAGATTAGAGGAAAAAAATGTTAGGGCTCAGGGCCAGGCATGGTGGCTCATGCCTGTAATCCCAGCACTTTGTGAGGCTTAGTGGGGGTAGATCACTTGAGGCCAGGAGTTCGAGACCAGCCTGGCAAACATGGCGAAACCCTGTCTCTACTAAAAATACAACAATTAGCTGGGCATGGTGGCAGGTGCCTGTAATCCTAGCTACTCGGGAGGCTGAGGCAAGAGAATTGCTTGAATCCAGGAGGCAGAGGTTTCAGTGAGCCAAGATCACACCACTGCACTCTAGCCTAAGCAGCAGAGTAAGACTCCATCTCAAAAAACAACAACAAAAAAAAGTTAGAGCTCAGAACCAAAGACAGAAAATGGAGTGACATAGAAAGCATTCAGGAAGCACCGGAATAACAAAAGGTCTTCACGTGGCAGCCAGCTCTACAATTGGAATTTCAGCTGTTCACAGATCTGTGAGTGGTGGCAAGGTAGGGTGCAGCTGACATTGGCCACATGTTTACAGTAGGACAACACTGTAGGTACAACTTTCTGGTTTTTAAATTTTGTTTTGTTTTACAGCAAAGAAGGAGTTTACTTGACATGAGGCCAGCCTTCCAGGAGGGAGACAGGGTTATTATACAAATCAATTTCCCTGAAGTGTGGTGGTGAAGAGTTTCCAAGGATAACTTGGTGGGCAGGGGACTACAGAGTGGGGAATGTTGATTGGTTGGGGATTAAATTATAGCAGTGTAGAAAATGGTCCTGTGCACTGAGTCAGTCTCTGGGTGAGGGCCACAGGACTTTGTATATATGTGTGCATATGTGTATATATGAAGGAATTACATATATACAAAGGGATTATATCAAAGATTGATAGTGTTTCTCTCTCTGGATGCTAATGTCATATGGGAATGTTTTCATTTCTATCTTCCTCTACGTCCTTACTTTCCAAATTTCTACAATAAATACTTGCTATTTAGTATATATAATTAAATATAATTTTCCTAACAAAATCTAAAGTTATAAATTTCCCATTTGTATCTTTCTAGTCATTTAGATTTGGTGGGTCATTTTTAATAAAAAGTAGTAATTTTTACCAGCTAACTAAAGTAGGACTGGTTTTTATGAATATCTTTGCTACTGCTATTTCTTGCATATTGCTTTTTTCCTTGGCATTCACTTTTCTGCAGGCTGAAGTGTTTTAAAAATAACCTTAAATGAAAGTTTATGAATGGTTAAGTTTTTAAATATTTGTGGATCTGAAAATGTCTTTACTTTGCCCCTTAGTTTTTAAATGGTAGTTTATAGGAGTACAGAATTCTAAGTTGTCAGTTACGTTCCCTTTAAACTATAAAGATACTACTTTATTGTCTTCTGTCATTTATTATTACTGATGAGGAATCTAACAGCCAGTCTACTTTTTTACTTAGAAATCTGCCATTTCTGGTAGCAACTTTCTATTTCCAAATTTTAAAAAAGTTTCAGATACATCACACATACAGACAACACTAAATAATAATTGTAATGTAAACATCCAAATAAGTACTGTTTGTGTCAAGACAAAGTCTCACCAGCATCTTACATTTACAATGTGCCCCTTCTCAATTGCAATGTCTTCTCTTTTCTCTAGGAGTAACCAGTATTTTGGTCTTTATGATAGGTGTATTCTGATTTTTGAAAGTAGAGTTTAATTGTATTATAGAGATCTCTAAACAATACAGTAGAGTTTACTTACTTATGAAAATGTATTAAATATGCTAAAACAGACCTAGACCCCTTACCATCCCCAGTAAAGAGAACAATTTTCTTTCCTTTCATTCGGTATTCTGGTAGCTTTTTAAGATGTCCTCTTTCCTTGGTCATCTGCATTTTTACTGAAATGTGCCTACATCTTATTTTTATTTAATCCTTCTCATTATACACAGTGGAATTTCAATTTGAAACTCATTTTGATCTGGAAAATGCTTATCCATTATGTCTTCAAACGCAGTTTCTTGGAAAGCTCCCCTTTTTTTATTATTAAACTTCTTTCAGATGTACGTTGATGTCTCAAAATCTGTGCTTCATGCCTCTTAATTACTCACTCACATAGTTTTAAAAATCTCTGTCTCTCTCTGCTGTTCTATGTATTTCCTTACTACAGTCATTTGATTGGCTAGTTTTACGGCTGTGTTCAGTTTGGAGTGTGTATGTTTTCAAATAAATATTTATTTTGGTTACTATATTTTCATTTCCAATATTTCTAATTAATTCTTTTTTCTACCTTTTTTTTGTTTTGCTTCTATATCTTTCTTTTATATTAGTAGTTGGTATACATATATTTCCTTGATGATACAAACATGTTACAGAATTTTCTCAGAATGTTTTATTAATTTAATATCATCTAGAAAAAATACAATGTTGTGGCTGGCATTTTTGCAGCCTTTCTTAGCATGAGTTTTCTACTTGTGTTTTGGATTGTAATTTGCAGCCATATATAGTGGGGGTTATTTCTCCTACGTCTCTTTATATATAACTACTTTCTGGTTATGGGATGTCTTTACTCAGTCTCTTCTATGCTCCCAGTCCAGAACCTCATCTTATACTGATAATCTGAAGACAGCATAGATCTAGTTGCAGAGCCCATGGGTGGTTTGGCTCAGGTCTGGTCTTTTTTTTTTTTTTTTTTTTTTTTTTTTTTTTTTGAGATAGAGTCTTGCTCTGTCACCCAGGCTGGAGTGCAGTGATGTGATACAAGCTCACCGCAACCTCCACCTCCTGGGTTCAAGTGATTCTTCTGCCTCAGTCTCCTGAATAGCTGGGACTACAGGCACACACCACCATGCCCAGCTAATTGTTGTATTTTTAATACAGATGAGGTTTCACCCTGTTGGCCCAGATGGTCTCAATCTCTTGACCTTATGATCCACCCACCTCAGCCTCCCAAAATGCTGGAATTACAGGCACGAGCCACTGTGCCCGGCCCAGGTCTGGTCTTAATGTGCATGTCTTCTCATTTCCCTCCCTCATCTTATTCTAAAGCTCTTGTAAGTATGATTTCCCCTGTACTTTTTCAAATGTCTGAGATGCAGCCCCATGAAAGCCATAGATTCCGGTAAGGGACTAGGGGAAGGATAATGGGGTGGGAGGATAGAGGAGGGATAGCATTAGGAGAAATACCTAATGTAGATGGCAGAGTGATGGATGCAGCAAACCACCATGGCACATGTATACCTATGTAACAAACCTGCACATTCTGCACATGTACCCCAGAACTTAAAGTATAATAAAAATAAATAAAATAAAAAAGATGATAAATTATACATTAAACAATGTACTAATGGTCATATATATTTTTCTCCAAACACAAAAGTGCATTGAACACTAAAGACCATCAAAAGATAAAATCAGTTTGCCATCCCAGGAGACTCAAAACCATTAAGAGAAGCATTTGCAGTTCCCTTTCGGAAATAAGTTGGGAGAAGTGGGTACCTCCCTAGTCTCTAATTTCAATCTGTAAGTTTGTCTTTTACCTATTTATTTTTCTGATGTTTGTTGTTGTTGTTGTTGTTGAGACGTGGTCTCACTCTGCCACCCAGGCTAGAGGGCAGTAGTGTGATCATAGCTCACTGTATCCTGGAGCTCCTGGGCTCGGGATCCTCCCACCTCCACCTCCTAAGTAGCTAGGACTATAGGCACACGCCACCACACCGGCTAATGTTTACACATTTTCAATAGAAACTATGTGCCTAGGCTGGTCTCAAACTCCTAGCCTCTAATAATTGTCCCTGAGATTCCTGTCTCTACCTCCCAAGTTCCTGGGATGACAATCATGAGCCACCACACCAGGGACCTATCATTGTGAAGGGTTTGGATCCATAGAGTTTTATTTCTGAAAGGCATGTATTAGTTTAATAAACTAAAAATAATATAAATAATATGGCTTTCTTTAAAACACAGTTTCATGTGAGGTGCATTCACTTATGCTATTGAAAGTCAGTTTCAGGATAATCTAAGTACAGACGGTGATCTCAGGTTCTGGAGAACAGTTTAAATGTTGAAAGTGTTAACAATTATTATTGATTTCAATTGTTTCATTTTAAAACTGTGGAATTGAGGCCAGGGCTGTGAGTTGCCTCTCTAACACCCAGAACCCAAGCCTGTGGGAATGAGGGGCAGAGGGAGATTCCATTCTTTCACTAAAGCCAAGTCTGTGATAAGCCTTCTCACCCTCAGTATGCTGCCCAAGGACCAAGGGATCTTGCCTGCATTATGAAGGCAGAGAAAAGGAAATCAAACTGTTTCAAATCTTCACTACACAAACTACAAGGCTAAAGAAGAGAGGTAAATCAATATGTGTGTCACTGCATTTTGTCCTGGCTGGAACACTACCACAGACAAGCCTTAATTCCAGTTTATGCTCTTTGTAGCTGCAGAAGTCTGCCAGGTCCCTTCTGCTGAGTTCTTATTGGAAATAGTCTTTTTCCAAAGTGCAAAATATCAGCATTCTGTGGCTGGATGGGCTGTTCACATCTGTAAATTGATTCCAAGACCCAAGTGAGAACCCTCTTAAAGTGATACAGTCCAATTAACTTATACACATTGAGAGTATAGTGACTAGAAAAGAAGTATGAGAAAGATCTTGCTAAAACCGCTGAACTCCTGATACACTTTAGTAAGGAAGAAGTCACCGGCAGGAATATCAGAACATTCAAAAAATTACTTGATAAATTTAGATTTCCTTCCACCCCAATAGCCAAATATAATAATATTAAAATCTTAGGCTCGGGTGCAGTAACTCACACCTGCAATCCCAGCATTTTGGGAGGAAGAGATGAGAAGATTGGCTGAGGCCAGGAGTTCAAGATCAGACTGGGAAATATACTGAGACCCCATTTCTACGAAAAAAAAAGCATAATATGACAGTGTGCACCTGTAGTCCCAGCTACCCAGGGGGCTGAGACAGGAAGAGTATTTGAGCTCTATTGCACCACTGCACTCTAGCCTGGGAGAAAAAGCAGGACCCTGTCTCAAAAATAAAATAAAATAAATAAATAAAAATTTAAGACTGCTCTATGGTTTTTACATATCTTATATATCCCAATTCTCAAAAAAACGATAGGAATTAGTTATTGGGTTAGCTACTGTTGTCTCCATGCAGGTGTCTTTGCCACAACCCCTTTCCGCATCTGCAAGGAAATATCAGCTCCGGCTGCTCCAGCCCCCTTACTCCTGAGTAATTGTCCTCAGCCTCAGAGGATGTCCATACCTAAGATTTTGCCTCCTTCCAAGATGTCACCGGTGGCCACCTCCAAGGAGAATTTACATTATCGGTCTGACAAATGCATTATTTTTCCTCTGCATTGGAAAAGAGTTCAGAGTGGTTCAGAAACCACTCCCACTCATCTGGACTGATGGATCACAATGTGCTTCTGCAGTCTCACGTGTTATTTATTCTGCCCTCCCCCAGGCCCTGGACTGTCTGGCTTTCCCACAGCTTATTACATTGGTCTACTCTATTGATGATATAACACTAATTGATTAAGTGAGTAAAAAACTAAAATGGCAAGTACATTGGAGGACTTGGAAGAATAAGCTTCAGAGGATGGAAGATAAAACCTAGGAAGACTCTGAGACCTGCCATATTAGCAACATCATGTTATGGGTTTTGTGGTCTTGGTGCGCTGGGATGTCCTCTTCTATTCACATAAAGGACAGGTAGTAAAGTAAATCAAAATCAATTTAATTTACTTTATCAATCCAAAGTAAAGCAGACATTGTGTCTAGCACCTCCCATCACTAAGACAGAAACACAATGTCAGTGTTTTCCCACTTGGAAATACTGCATTTAGCCATAATGAGAATCCCGTGGACTCAGTGTGAGCCAGATCTTGGTCAAGACTCCATGTGTTTTCTGAACGCCATATACACCACTCTATTGGGGTGACAACTTTGTGTTCCAGAGTATCAGTGTCAGCTTGGACCTTATATCCAACAGTCCTTGAAAGGGCCAAGATTTGTCTTTCCCTAGCAAACATTTGCTGAGTGAATGATGGTGACTACTTCTGGGGAGTACTGAGGGAATCACTACTGTGTGTTCTTGCCAGGGAATTGCAGAATCCTCTTCCTTCATTAAATAGATTCTGGCTCTGAGAACTGGCTTATGTCTGGAAACTGAGCAAGTATGCTGACCATGTATTAAGGTGTTTTTTTTTTTTTTTCTGTCCCCAAATCATCTATTCTCAACTTTTTTGTTGTATAAAATAAGTATAATTCTGCTCATTTATCTTTCACCCAGAAATACTGTGTCTTAGTGTTTCCAGAGGTCTGAAAGCCAGACTTCTCAGCTGCTGCTCAGACCATCACACTTGTTGCAATAATTGTGCCTACATGACTCTGCTCCAAGTGCAGCTACCTGGACCCTATAATTTCCCATCATATCATTCCATTGTTATTCAGGAGGCCAATTGAGTTTCCTGCCCTACAGAAGACGGAATACCACTTAGCCTCTTAGTGATATTTTTGCCCAATTCTCCAGGGCATTTCGTATTGATTTGGTAATCAGAGTGTCCTTTTGAACCCTCTAGAACACTGTTGAAAGGTGAGTTTTCTGGCCTCCCTCTCGCATGCTCATTCTCTGGGCCTTCTTATCCTTCTTTCCATCATATGTCATGAAAGTTGTGGGCCTTACCTTTCCCAAACTTCTAGTAGCATCTCATCAGAATATTTGCACCATTTCCTGTGGTCCTTGCCAGTGTGTTAAATATTATGCTTCCATATTGATATATTCTTTAAAGTGATATATCATTGCATTCTACTCCTTTTAATTTGCGTCCTCAGGTTCCAGCCCCATGTGCGTGCTCCTAGCTCTTGCCAACTAAATGTTAAGTTCTGTCAACTTATAGGGCCCTTTCCTTCCTTTGCAGATCCAGCATTTCCTAGGCAGAGCTGTGTTGAGACTTGATTCTAGTTGCCTGACCAATGAAGGCTACGAGGGTTGAGGGGCCAGTGGTAGACAAATTCTGAAGACATGTTGCCATACAAGGCAAATATTTCTGCACAAACTTCAAACAAATAGGAGCACTAGCCTATTAGCAGGGAGACTTGAGTCATTCCAGCATCCCTAGAGAATCTGAAGCAGTCTGAAGAGTCAAGATTTTCAATTGCATGAACTCAGGTCTGCCAACCCAGGTGACACAATATTACTTCTTCTCATTACAGCTCTGGCTTTAGTATACAAGGCTTGCCAAAGCCGAGAGGCCAACCCTCTTTGGAATTTTGCTACCTTTATATTTGAGTCCTTTTCCTGATCCTTAGCTTTTCCTGGCCTCCAGCTTGAGGATTTCTTTATGTGCTGTAAAGAACATCTCCAGCGTATAGCCTTCATGTTAAATTGATGATTAACCATCCTTTCATTGTCTTTCCCTGAAGCTCCCAGCTACAGACATCTGATTCTAAAGCTCTTATAATTGTAACTACTATTTTCCCTGTATTTTCTCAAATGCCTGAGACACTCACCTGCCAGAGCGCTCCCTTTAACCTGTATCCCATCCCAATATGCCACCACTGAAAGCTATAATATTCGCAATGCTATAGCATCACTGGGTTCTCAGCACTCAATCTACCATTAGTGGCAGGTTCCTTTTATCCAGTCAGCCTGCTCCTGGTCCAGCTCCTTAAAATGTCATTTTAAAGCTTGCTTCCCAGGAAGCAAACCATCTTAAGTCAGGTTATCTGGGAAATGGATTATGAGACAGAGATTTTTCTTTAGGAGGTTTTCTGGGAAGTGGAAGTGAAGAAAGCAAAACTGGGCAGACAGAGGTGTTGAACTGTGATTAATTGCATCAGAGACCTGAACTGTTCCTTCAGCTAACCCTGGAGCTAAGATGTCCCTTCAGAATTGTCTCAAATCACTGTAAGGGGCTAGGCCCTTATACCCCTACATTAACTAGGCATTGGAGAGGGGGCATATTTTGGGTAAGACAAGCTCCCTTTGACAAAGGGTAATTCCAAGAAAGAAACTCAAATTTGAGACATCAGCAACACAGAGTTCTGACAGATGGGGGAACAAGTACTTCAGTTATAAAAAGGCAATTTGGTCTGTATACTCACAGAATCTACTACAGTGACCCTCGATTTAGATCCTTCAGGGATAAGGATCTGAATCATCCCATCAAGCAAACTACCTAGACCAGCCAAAGTGCCAGACAAGCAGAAGGTAACTCTCAGTTGGGCAGAGCAGGAAGGGGCTAGTGATATCAGTCACAACGTTAGGATCCCCTGAAGCAGGAGTGACTGTAGTGTGGGTCACTGACTCCTCTCTTGTGTCTTTAAGAATGAGACCAATAAGAATCTTAAAGAAAGTGCTCCTTTAGAGGTAAACTTACTATGTAAAATAAGTAGATCTGATTCACATAGGACATAGACTAAAGACGATTTTGTCTGGATCTCCTTTTTAGGCCAGATCATCGACTCCCCACAACCAAGGATATAAGCTGGTGACAGGACAGGGCTGAGTCCATCACTGAAAATTGCCCTTCACCAAGGGATCTTCTTTGTTCAAGGTTTTGCGTGTCCCAGGGGGGTGTCTTCCGGTAACGGCTGGCTGAGATGAGTGACTTGCCTTCACTTGGGTCCATAGAGATCGCTTGCCGTGATTTAGCATGTGTTTGAAGGGTCAATCCAGTTCTAGAGTTCTCTATTGGATCAGCTGAGCCGTTAGCTGCAACCACATAGCAGGTAGTTTCTCTTTCTGCACAGCAATGCACTTTTTACTTCCTAGAAGACGTGTATTCCAAGAATTTCTTTCCAATAAGTCTTCGGCATTCAACTGTCTGTCTCACAAATTGTTTCAGGGAACCCAGTTTAGAGACGTTATTACTCCCATTCTCATTTATATGAAAGCGATGCTTGCCAGAGTCCCAGGTGAGAGTTGGAAGAGTCAGGCCACTTATCCAAATTTCTTAACATCAAATGAATTTGTATTCTGCTCCAACAGAATTCTAGCATTTGTCCTCTACTCTAACACTATGCCTGGGGAGAGGATTAAATTTCCCACCGGCTTGCCTTTGAGTTGTAATGCCACCAATAGAAGGCATATCTTGACAGATGGAGTAATATGCCCTTCAGAGGTAAGTAACAAATTCCTCAGCAGAATATTCAAGAAATCTTTCTTTAATGGCACTATTTATTCCAAATTGATGCATGAATTCATAATCTTCCTTTCTACCTACCAGTGTTACATGTAGGTTAAAGACGCAGTTCAAATTCTCAAAGAAGCCTTTCCCTGTTTGAAGTCACATTTTTCTCTCTTCTTTAACACAAACAGCACTAAATATACTATTAAGTCCTAAATAGTCAGATTTGAGAAAGTGTCAAGGTTCAGTCATTAATGGATTCTTGGGATAAATAATGTCTTATGCATGATTTCAGAAGCAGTATGGTATTAGGTCGTTAGGATAAAGGGTTTTGAGTCACACTAACCTAGGTTTAAATTTTAATTCCATCATTTATTAGCTATGGGCTCTAACCACTTGAGAAAGTAAATTAAGCTCTTTGTGACTCAGTTACCTCACATTGTCAAAGGATAATAATGATGGCCACCAATGCAATGAGTAATTTTTGCATCATGAATAGAAGGATAACAAGTTGCTGACCTGAATCCCGATGTATTGCACTGTACTTTTTACACCACCACCTATGAATATTTTTTGCCAAAAAAATCTAACCTGAATCTAATCAAGCCTTTAGAACTAACTTCCACTTAAGAACATAGGAAATAGAGGAATATGTTAAACAACATGTAAAGGAAATAATTTGAAAAAAGATCAGAATTTGCAAGACTCTATGAAGTAACTATGCCTCTCTCTTTTTTTAAGCAAACCTTATTTTAACATTTTTTTTTTATATAGAGAGAAAACTTGCAAAGGTAATGGACAATTCCCACATGCCCCCATGCAAAGGTAATAGACAGTCCCCACATACCCCCATGCAGTTTCTTGTATTATTACTACCTTATGCTGGTATAGTGCAATTATTATAATTAATGAACTAGTAACATTATGTTATTGTTAATTAAAGTACCTATTGCATTCAGATTTCCTTTGTTTTTACCTAATGTGTTTCTGCTGTTCCAACAACCCATCAGGATGCCACATTGCATTTGGGCATTCTGTTTTCTTAGATTTCATCTTGACTGTAGACTCTTTCACAGACTTTCCTTGGTTTCATGATTTTGACAATTTGAGGAGTACTGATCAGGTATTTTGTCGAATGTCCATTTTTTTAGAATTCATTCAGTGTTTTTCTAATGACCAGGCTGGGTTTACGGGTTTTGGGGAGGAAGGCCTCATAGGTAACATGCCATTTGCATCACAACACATCGAGCGCATGTTCTGAACATAAACATCACTGTTGATGTTGACCTTGATCATCTGGATAAAGTAATATTTGTCAGAGTCCTTCCTTGTAAAGTTGTTCTTTCTTCTTCTTTCTATACTGTATTCTTTGAAAAGAAGTCACTATGCACAGATGATGCTGAAGGAGTAGGGAGTTATTCTTTATCTCCTTGAGAGCAGAGTATTTACATAAATTATTTGCAATTCTTCTGCATGGGATATTTATCTACCCTATCCCATTTATTTTTTATTTAATAATTTATATCATCATGGATTCACAGATATTTAATTTATATTAGTGATTATGATCCAATACTACTTTATTTTATTGTTCAAATTGTTCTAGCTTCGGTCATTGAGAACTCTTTTATTTCATTCTTGTTTCTCTTTGACATATCTCTATGTGGGAATTTTTTAGCATTTATTTTATTTCTGGCATTACAAGATGCTGTAAGCTTATCCTATGTATTTCCTGTCCCAATCTTAAAAATCAGCTATTTATCTAAATACCCTTGGGAAATGGCATTAGAAATCAAGATCTGGGCTGTAAGCATGCTTTAATATTATAAAACTAGTAGTAATACTAGTTTTATAAAATTTATTAGAAAATATTGTCTCTGCCTCTATTTTCTGAAAAAGACTGTAGACAATTGATATGATTCCTCATATCATGTCATTGCTTCTAGGCCCACTTAGCTGACAGCAAGGAAATGTATGTGTGTTTTTTAATCTATGTATATACACCTATCTATATTCCTTTCTATAAAGATCTGTGTTTACATTAAGCTAAACATTAAATTCAAACTGATGTCTCCAACTCTAATCCATTACTGCATGGTTATTCTAGCTTCCTTTCCTGAATATCTGTAAAGACCCATTCCAGCAGTGAGAAATCTGGCTCCAGCCACTCACCATCCTTTTCCCTTATTGTTAAATTCCTCGGTATTGTGTTATCTATTTTAGGTCTTTTCTTTCCATGTAAACTTTAGAACAATTTTGTTGATATCTACAAAATAATCTGCTGTTAATTACATTGGTGCTGCATTGATTGTATAGATTAAGTTGGGAAGGATTGATGTCTCAACAATAATGAGTCTTCCAGTTCATGAATGTGGACTATTTCTGTTGTCATTTAGGTTTTCTTTAACTTCTTTCAGACTTTTGTAACTTTCCACATATAATTTCTGTGCATATTTTGGGAGGTTTATCTTATTTCACATCTTGGATACTATTATAAATGGTATTATGGTCCTAATTTTAAATATCACATGTTCATTGCTGGTATATAGGAAATCAATTGACCTTTGAATGTTAACCTTGTATCCTGTAATCTTGTTATACTCAGTTATTAATTTCAGGAGGCTGTTTTGGTGAATTATTTGGGATTTTCTACACAATCTTGTTACCTATGAACCAAGGCAATTTTATTTCTTCCTTCCCAATCTGTATAATTTTTCTTTTCTTGTTTTTTTGTGCTTTATTTTGAGGAAAAGTGGCCGGAGAGGACATCCTGTATGTTTCCTATAAAATTTCTAAAATTACAGGGAAACACCCAGTTTCTCAACACTAAGTATGATATTACCATAGATACCCTTTATCAAGTTGAAGAAATTCCTCTATTTCTAGTTGGCTGAAAGTTTTTATTAGGAATTAGTATTGAATACTGCCAGATACTTTTTTTCTGCAAATTGATATGATAATTTTTTTCTTATTTAGCCTGCTTATACAATGCATTACGCTGACTGATTTTCAAATACTGAACCAGCCTTGCATAGATAAAATTAATTTTACCTGATCATAATGTATCCATCTTGTACACATTGTATTCAATTGCTAATTTGTTTCTAACTTTATGGAGGTATAATTTGTACACTAATAAACTGCATGTAAATAATGTATATCATTTGGCATTATATTCTTCACCTCTAAAAGATTTTTCTTCCTTCCTTTCTTTCCTTTCCTTCTCTTTTTTCCCTTCCTTCCTTCCTCCTTCCTTCCTTCCCTCCCTCCCTCCTTCCTTCCTTCATTCCTTTCTCTTTTCCTCTCTCCTTCCTTCCTTCCTTCCTTTTTTATGGTAAGAACACTTAACCTGGATCCACTGTCTGAAAAATTTAAGTACACAATACCTATTGTTAACTATAGGCATGTGTTGTATAGCAGGTCTCAGGAACTCACTCACCTTGCATAACTGTAACCTTACACACATGGAACAACAGCTCCCATACACCCTGGTCACTAGCCCATATTTGTTGATAATTTTTTCATTTGTGTTTATGGAAGATGTTTGTCTGTTTTTTATTATAATGTATTTGATTTTGGTATTAGAGTAATACTAGTTTTATAAAATTTATTAGAAAATATTATCTCTGCTTCTGTTTTCTGGAAGACTATAGACAATTGATATGATTCCTCACAAATGTTTTGTAGAATTCATCCGTGAGCTCATCTGGGCCTGGTGCTTTCTTTTTGGAAAGTGTTTTCATTATTGGTTGCATTTCCTTAATAGATATAGGTGCTATTCAAATTATCTACTTCTTCTTGTATGAGTTTGGTAGTTTATGTCTTTCAAGACTTTGGCCTATGTCATCTAGGTTATCAAACTTGTGGGCACAAAGTTGTTCATAGCACTTTTTTATTAGCCTCTGAGTATTCATAAAATCAGTAATAATGACCCCTGTTTCACTTCTAAAACTGATTATTTATATCTCTTCTTTTTTTTTTTTTTTTTCATGAGGCTGGCTACAAATTTACCAATTTTATTTATCTTTTCAAATAACCAGCTTCTGGTTTTGTTGAGTCTTTTTATTGTATTCTTAGTTTCAATTTCATTGCCTTCTGCTCTATTTTTTTTTTATTCTGCTTGTTTTTGGCTTAAATTGTTTTTCTTTCAGTCTTATGTGAGAGAAATTCAGATATATTTTCAGATTTTTCTTTCTTCTAATGTATTCAATGCTATAAATTTCCATCTAAGCAATGCTTCTGCTGAATCTCACAGTTTGTTAAGTAATATTTTCAGTTGTATTTAGTTCAAAGAGTTTTTAAATTTCTCTCAAGACTTATTTTTGACTCATGTTATTAGAAGTTCTTTAACGTTAAAAATATTTTTATTTTCTAGCTTTTTTGCTGTTACTAATTTACAGTTTAACTCTACTGTGGAATGAGAACATACTTTGCATGAATTCAACACCTTTAAACTTGTTCATGTTTTAATTGTGGCCCACAATGTGTTCCATCTTAGTCAATGTTCCATGTGAATTTGACAAGAAAGTATAATCTGCTCGTATTGGATAGGGTATTCTACAAATGTCAATTCAATCAAGTTAATGGATAGTGTTGTTCAGGCCAATTATATTCTTACTGACTTCCTGCCTGCTTAATCTGTCAATTATAGAAAGAATATGTTGAAGTCTCCAAGTACAATAATGGTGCTGTCTATTTCTTCTTTCAGTACTATTCATTTCTGCCATGCAAATTTTTATGCTTTGTTGTTATATGTGTACTTGTTAAAGATTGTTATGTCTTCTTGGATGATTAACTCCTTCGTCATTCTATAATGAACTTCTTCATTCTTGATAATTTTCCCTGTTCTAAAGTTGGTGTCATAAGAAATTAGTACAGCTACTCCAGTTTTCTCTGTAGTGATGTTAGTATAGTATATCTTTCTCTGTTTCTTTACATTTAACCTATCTGAATCTTTATATTTAAAATGTATTTTGTAGACAATATGTAATTGTGTTTTGTTTTATTTAATTCTCTCTAAAAATCTCTGTCTTTTAATTGGTGCTCTAGACAATTTAAACAAAAATTGCTTATTGGTATAATTATATTAATATTGGCCTTGTGTAACTTCTTTATATTTGCTTATCTCATTTTTTCCCTCTATTTCTTTCTTATCTGACTGTAGTTGAGTGTTTTATGATTCCATTATACAATTTCTCCTTGGACAACAATTACGCTTCTTTTCAAAATTTATAATGATTTGTCTTTGCAATTTACTATATCCACCTTCAAGACACTATACTGCATGCACCCCATAACACAGTGTTCCTAATTTCTCCCTGCCATCTCTTGTTACATTGCAGTCATTCATTTCCCTTATAAAATATGCTATAATCACCTAATAGATCTTTACTGTTATTATTGTAAAGAGACATTTTAGATCAACTAAAAATAAGAAATATAAAGGATTTATTTGTATCTAATTTTTCTATGATACTTTGTCTTTCTTTATATGGATTCCAGTTTCTAATCTTTGCCATTTTCCTTCATACCGAAGAATTTAAACATTTCTTTTATGATTTTCTGCTGGTAATGAATTCCCTCACTATTTATTTGTCTAAGAAAGTATTTATTGCTTTTCTACTATTCAAGGATAATTTTTCTGGAAATACAATTCCAGTTTGGCTGTTTTATTTAACCCTTTCAATATTTCAGTACACTATCTTTTTGTTCACATGTTTTCTGACAAGTTCACTGTAATTATTACTCTATAATAAATAAGGTGTTTCATTCTCTGGCTTCTTAAATAATTTTTTTCCATCATTTTTTCTCCTCCTTTAAATATGATGTTCCTGGGTGTGGACTTTTTGGCATTTATTCTGCTTGGTTTTCTTGGAGTATCTTTGATCTGTGATTTGTTGTCTGTCATTAATTTTAGAAAATTCTCCATGATTATTTCAAATATTTCCTTCACTCCATTTCGGCTTCCTTCCTCTCATATTTTGATAAAGTGTGGGTTATGTCTTTGATTCCGCCCTACAGCTCTCTGATGTCTTACTGTTGTTGTTTCTTGTTCCTTTTCTCTTTGAATTCCATTTTGATAAGTTCTATTGATATCATCAAGTTCATTGACTCCTTCCTTGGCTGTATGCATTCTCCTGAAGAATCCACCAAACACATTCTGTGTTTCTGTTACAAAGATTTTTATTTCTTGCATATTCTTCTGATTTCTTTCTTAGAGATTTTGTTTTTCTATGTACATTCCTCATCATTCTTGCATGCTGCACATTTTTTTCCATTAGAGCCCTTCATATACTAACCACAGGCATTTGGTTATATCCTAATAATATTAATATCCTAACGTGTGTCATATCCAAGTCTGGTTCTGTTGCCTGCTTTGCCCCTAAGATTGTGCTTTTGCTTTTGTTCTAACACAGGCTGTAATTCTTGTTGAAAACCTGCCATGATGTGTCAGGTAATAAGAACTGAGGTAGATACCTTTTGTATGTATTTTTTAAAATATTAATCTGGCATATAGTTGGGCTGGGTTTGTTTTGGTTCTGTTTTTATAAAATCTTTCTAGCCAGAGCTGCATGTACTGCCTGATGTAGTTGTAGGCTCCAGAGGCTTCTTGCCTTAGTCTTCTTGCTTTAAACTTCTTTGTTGTCAAGGAAGGCTTATATAGAGTCTTTATCTTACAGCTCTTTCAGTCATAATCCAACATTATACTGGACCCTGTGGATGTGCTGGTAGAGTTTGGATGAAGGAAAGCGTTCTATAATCTTATGATTAAACTTTGATCTTTAAATGAGCCTGTGTCCCTGAACTGTAACTTTCGCATGTGTTTCTTTCTGCCTCCCATCACTTCACTCACCTGGGGTGAGACAGGAACCCTAGGGAGGACTGCAGCAGAGCAGATGCTCTTTCTTCAGCTGGGGTAAGTGACAGGCAGTATTTTCCTCTAGAGAGCAGGGCTTTGGGAGAATTATCATAATGGTTACTTCTCTGCTTCCTCAGCCAGAACCATGGGAAGATCTTTCTCAGTTCTTCAATGTGAGAACCTGTAGGGTTCTTATAAGTAAAACTCCATAAAGTTTTGGGATCCCCCTAGACTCTGGCCTCCAAGAGTTTCTAACTTTCCTTTTTCTATTCAGCCTCCATCATTTTGTCCAAATTACCCTTTAAATGTTCCTAACATTGTATTGCTCAGCAACTACTGTTCCAGGTAAACAGATCTTGGCTGAGGCTCTTTGGATTTGCTTAGGTCTCCAAATTCGGGGTGGTAATTTTTTCCTGAGACCTCAACTCTCTGAGACGTCCAAAACTAGCAATTGATTATCAGTTTATTCAGCCTTTTTCATGTTGCAAGGACAGGAGTTGTGGTTTCCAAACCCTTTAAATGTCAGAGCCAAAACTGGAAGTTTCCTGGTCTCTTTGAACACTTAATGCCATGAAAAAGAAAAGGATAAAGGCAGGACTGTCCTAGAGGAAAAGCGTGCTAACAAAAATGCTACCAGCTGGGTGCAGTGGCTCACATCTGTAATCCCAGCACTTTGTGGGGCTGAGGTGGGTGGATTTTTTGAGACCAGGAGTTCAAGATCAGCCTGGGAAACACGATAAAATCCTGTCTCCACAAAAAACACAGAAATTACCTAGATGTGGTGGCACATGCTTGTAGTCCCAGCTATTCAGAAGGCTGAGGTGGGTGGGTTGCTGGAGCCTGGGAGGTGGAGGTTGCAGGGATCTGGGATTCTGCCACTGCACTCCAGATGGGTGACAGAGTGAGATCTTGTCTCAAAAACAAACAAATAAAACAAACAAACAAAAAAACTCATAAATACTACCAAGTGAAATGAAGACTACTGTATTGGATCTTAGTTTGAACAATATGTATTTTTTATATGCCACATAATCTGTGTTCAACTGGGAATATTGTAACGTGAAATTGGTATGAGGTAATATTAAAAAATTGTTGCTATCCTTTGGTTCTATAATGGTATTGGTAATTGTTATTTTGAAACTGCTTACGTTTTAGAGATGCATACTGAAGAATTTGGGGTAAAATGCTATGACGTCTATAATTTATTTTTAAAACTTAGATAAAATAAATGTCAAAATGTTAAATCTAGTTAATAAATATATGGATGCTCATTGCACTATGCCACCAAAATTTTTAGAAGTTTTAACTTTTTCATCATACAATTTAAAGATATGTAATAAATAAACCTATCTTGCCATGTTAACAAGTATTAAATGGTACACATGAGACAACATAAAGTATAATCCATGGCACATAAAAGGTGTTCAATAAGTGATACATAATTTGACCCCCAAACTGGTAATCTTTTCTTCTAGGGTAGGGATTCGGTATTCATTTCGAATAAATAACGTAGTCCTCTAAAATTCATTTCACTTTACCTACCACTCATCTTTTTAGAGTAATGTAGGGTAAATCAATGTTGCTTGTCAAACAAGCACTATTAGCATGAAGGCAACATATGTTTGTGCCATGGCAGCTTAAGGATAAACGATCAATAAAAGAGGTAGACATCTATAACATCATTCTCTTTTTGATGGTCATCCACTCAGTGGATGGCAGGTAGGTCAGTAAATTTTTTGATTTTCTGGGCTTCAGAGAAAGTTTCAGTCCATGAAAATATGTATCAACGTAATTAATATGCATTTAGTACATACATAGTTTGCAAACATGAAGTTACAAGTCTTCTTCACATACCATTAGGCTATTTAAACAGTCTACATTCTATGAGCTATGAATTGCGTTCAAAATCAATGAGAACTTGAACATCATCTGAAACAACTCCCTCATAAGTGATGAAACTCTCAGAGAAATCAAATGATTGCCCAGATCAGAAAATAGGAAAATAGGACTCTCAGTCCTCAGTTCTGTGTCTTAATTTATATACATAACACATACAAAGGATGCTTTTTAAAAAAAGTTTGAATGTGATTTCAACACATAATGCTTAGAAATCACCCTGTATTCTCAAATAATTTTAGTTCAATCAAATGCATATTTATTAATCACTTGCTATGTGCCAAGCAATAAAGCTGCTAAAAGAAATGAACTGTTTCTTGCCTTCAACAAACACATAACCCAGTGGGAAAATGCAGTGAGAAATCAGAAACAAGTCAGCTGTGGGTTGTGGAGACATCAAACAGGGAGGAATTAATTCCATGAGAAGAGAGGGTTGATGTCACAAAAAAAAAAAAAAAAGTGTATTTGATGTGGGTCATGAAGATAGTAAATGTGAATTTACTGGTCTGAGTGGCAAAGGACAGAGCGAACAATGGCACAAAAATTTAGAAGGACTTAGTGCCTTTAGAGAGGGGTGAAGAGTATGGGGAGTTGTGGTGTGTGCAGCAGGGAGGTGTGATAACAGGAGCTTAAGTTACTAGGGTTTGATGCTCAGCTATGGCTGTTATTAGAATCACCAGAAAACTTTCTAAAAATCCTGATGTCCAAGCCCCCACTTCCAGAACAATTATACTTGGACATCTGGTGGTGGCTGCAGGCCCAGATATTTTTAAAGTTGCCCAGGTGATTCTTAAGCGCAAAATAGAATACCAGGGAATTAAGATCCTGGGCTCTGAGGACAGAGCTGGGCATAAGTAGCCCCAGTTTCTCCATTCTTACGCTAACATTCGATCAGAGGACTTCCTTCTATCAATTCAGTTCAGCACTTCTAACTTCAGCCTCTCATTCTTTAAACAATCCAAACAAATGACAAATTTTGAGCTTGATTAAAGTATGCAGTCACTTTTCCCATCCCTTCTCTTATTGTCCTCTTCCATTCATCTTCCATATTAATCTTTTAAAAGCATCAGTGTCACTATACACCACTCCCTGTTCAAAAATCTCCAATAGTACCCCATGACTTGCAGCAGGAAATCTATTGACGGCTATAAACTTCCTTTCTCTGCCATTTTTGAGGACTACTGTTGTGTCAGCTCCTGTTATTGAAATGAGTATGGCCCAGTCCCCAGGTATATTAGAACGCAGAATAAAATACAAACTCTTTACACTAACTGCAGCTATGTCTGACTTCTCTTTTCTGTTCGGTCTTACAAACTTCTGATAAAGGAGCATTAGTGCGCTCTGTTGTCAATTAACCTTCCACATTCTTGCCTGAGATGTCTATCTTTACCCTGATTCTCCTACCTAAAAGGCCCCAGTACTGTTGATCTCTTTCTTTCTTTAGCAATTTGTTTCTCTTGAACTCTCTCTCATGTTATTATTTTAATCCCTATTTACTTAAAAATAAAAATTGTCTCTTGAGAAATCAGGGCTTTGTTTCATAAGTGTGTGCCTTACTCATAGCACCTAGAAATAGTGGGCACACAGATGCAGTGCAGGGTGAATGCAAGAGCTTTAGGCTTAGAAGCTGCAGACCTCAGTTTAAGTCTAAGAGACAACGTAATCAAACTCATTTTCCATATATCTAAAATGAGAAGTATAGCACTTGCCTTTCAAGTACCAAAGAGTAAAATTAAATCACACATTTAAAAAAAATAAATAAATAGAGCTATGAGGATATCAATTTGCCAACAAAGAAACATACCATTGAAAAAAATTCAGTTAGTTGTTTACTAGCTAGAGAAGAAGAAGTCAAGGGAGTTTAAGTGCTGGAAAGGAGCAGTTAATGGTGGTTATGCTAGTGAAGCTTTGAAGACTAGCACGATGGGTAGAAGACAATGAGTCTGTGAGTCCAGAACAATTGGTTGAAATGCGTCCCATTGTTCATAGGTTACAACAGCTTCTTCAGTTATGTCCAGTAACAGTCTAGAGTACTGGTGTCATTCAAAAGTCATGTCTTCCATCTGTTTCAGCTGGCTAGAGTAACTTATGGAATACAACAATGAATTTTAGTATCTTCTAGGAAAGTGCTGGCTTCAATGAAAACTGTCCTTTATAAAGACTTCTTGGAAACTATCTTAAAAGCCAAGTAACTAAAATGTATACATTGTCCAGCATATAGTAAGCATTTAATAAAACTATATGTGGCATTCTTATTGAGTAATATTTGCTCATTAATTAATTCTTAGATTGGTCCCAAAAGCCATGCCCGTGAGCTTTGGTTATCTTTGGAAATAATTTTGAAAATGAGAAGTAAAATTATTTTAATAAATATTATGTTAGAAGCTGTATGGCTAAATTGTGTGCCCACCCCCCACACCCCAAATTTGTATGTTTAAGTTTTTAACTCTCAGTACTGCAGAACATGGCTATTTTTCTATTTAGGGCCTTAAAAGGAGAATTAATTACAGTAAAATCAAGTCAAAGGAAGTGCGGGCTAATATAATATGTCTGATTTCCTTATAAGAAAAGGAGATTCGGACACAAACACATAAGAGAGGTCCTAAGAATAATGTGAAGACATCAGAAGACAGCCATCTACAAGTCCAGGTGAAAGACCTCAGAAGAAACCAAGCCTGCCGACACCTGTAAGGTAAATGCACCTGACACCAATAATTTAAACATACCCTTAGAATAACCCTGTATGGCAGACACACTTTAATGTGTGTTCTGAATGATCGAATCTGGGAGCGGCCATCTGAAGATTCATTTCTCGTCCATAATAAACATCTAAACTCCCCGTCCTGTCCCATGAAACATGAGCTACACAGGGGATTGAGGGAAGCCCTGAGTTTTGGGTTAAATGAGGTTCCTAGGTGGAGATCATTAGGGGAAGGGTGTTAAGTGAAAATTCAATATAAACTGCATGACATTCAGAGGTGATTGTGCTTTCCTCTCCAGTTTGCTGCCACTGGGCCATTCGGTAATGTTGTTCAGCCTGCCACCACTGGACCATTGCTATAAGTAAGTTGGTTTTCCAGTCTAGCCTGCTGACACTCAACTCTCCTGTATCTGAGACCTGATAAAACTCCACATCTCATTTACTGGCTCTGGGTGTCTTCTTAAGCCTCTTGAACCTAGTTCCTTTCCAGCTGAAGTTACTGGGGTTTGGCACAATGCCACGTTGACATTGGCTTCCAGCTTCCAGAGTTGTAAGGGAATATATTTTTATTTAAGACATCCAGGCTGTGATCGTTTATTATGGCAGCCGTAGCAAACTAATACAGAGGTTTCATATGCTATATCTACTTCAGTCATAACCCTGTGTAGTAGATAATATCCTGAGTTTACAGATTCAGAAGCTGGGGTTAGAAAAATTAGGCAAACTGGCTTGTATTTTTATAGTGTCCTAAATGCTAGAGATCTCGTTGAATCTTTAGGATCAGGGTTCAGACCAAGATGAGGCTGGTGAAGTACTTGTCTCAGGCCCAAAATTTAAGGGATGCCAAAATATTCATCAATAAAGATCAATGGCCCGGGTGTAGTGGCTCACGCCTGTAATCCCAACATTTTTGGAGGCAGAGGTGGGTCGATCACCTGAGATCAGGAGTTCAAGGCCAGCCTGGCCAACATGGTGAAACCCCATGTCTACTAAAAATACAAAAAAAAAAAAAAAAATTAGTTGGTCATGGGGGTGTATGCCTGTAATCCCAGCTATGTGGGAGGCTGGGGCAGGAGAATCACTTGAACCTGGGAGGCAGAGGTTGCAGTGAGTCAAAATCATCCCATTGCACCCCAGCCTGGGTGACAAGAGCAAAGCTCCAACTCAAAAACAAAACAAGACCAAAAGATAAATGGCTCAATGCAATATATTTTACTCTCAACTTATTTTGGAGGTAATTGTAGATTCACATGCAGTTATAAGAAATATTACACAGTCCTTTCATGTACCCTATTCTCAGTTTCCCTGAAGGATAACATCTTCCAAAATTATAGTACAATATTATAGCAGAGTATTAATCTTGATACAGTCAGATACACAACATTTCCATCACCACAGAGACCCCTGGTGTTGTCATTTTGTAGCCACACCCACTTTCCCCATTCCCCACTCCCCCACCAACCTCTGAAAGGCACTAATCTGTTCTCTATTTCTATGATTTTATCATTTCAAGATTATGAAATAAATGAAACCATAGTAACAAAGCTTTTGGGATTTTTTTTTTCCATACAGCATAATTCTCCAGACAGTCATCCAGGCTGTTGTGAGTCTCAGTCGCTTGCTCCGTTTTGTTGCTGAGAAGTGTTCCATGGTGTGTTGTACCACAGCTTGTTTAGCCATTTGCTCAATGAAGGATACCTAGATGCTTTAGCTTGGGGTTTTTAAGAGTAAAGCTGCTATAAACATTGTATACAGGATGTTTTGTTTGGTTTGGTTTGTCAGAAGTTTTCATTTCTATTTTCCTTTTAAAAATTTTTTCCTAGCTTTATTGAGATATAATTGACAAATAATATGGTGCAGGGCTATACGTCTTCATTTCTCTGGGATAAATACCCAAGTGCAATTGATGAGAGTTGAATGCTTAGTTTGTTGAGAAACTACAAAACTGTTTTGTAGAATGGCTGTATCACTTTACTTTCCTACAAGCAGTGTGTACGCAGCCCAGTTTCATCACTTCCTCAGCAGCATTTTTAATTTTAGTCATTCTGACAAATTAAGGGATGGCTCATTGTGGTTTTAACTTGCACTTCCCTAATGGATAATGATGTTAAATAGCTTTTTTGTATGCTCACTTGTTATCAATCTATCCTCTTTAGTGAAATATCTGTTTATATCTTTTGTCTTGTTCTAATTGGATTTTTTGTTTCTTGTTTTAATGCTGAATTTTAAGAGTCTTTATTAGTCTACGTACTAGTCATTTGTCAGATTTATGACTTGCAAATGTTTTCATCCTCTTAAAAGATCTTTTTTAAAAGTTTTTAATTTTGATTAAGTCCAGTTTATTAACATTTTTCTTTTATAGGCTGTGCTTTTGTGTTGGGTTTAAGAATTTCTGCCTATTGCTAAATCCCAAAGAGTTTCTTTTACATTTTCTTTTCTAAAAGTTTTATATATTTTTTGTTTTACATTTAAGTCTGTAATCCATTTTGAAGTAATGTTTGTATAAGATATGAGACAGGTTGAGATTAATTTTTTTGTCAAGGATGTCCACTTTCTCTGAAAGGCTATGTTTCCTCCATTAAATTATTTTTACATCTTTGTGAAAAATTAGTTGGTCATATTGTAAGGGTCTATTTCATGGTTCTTTAATCTGTTCCATTGATTCATGTATCTGTCTTTCTGCCAGTCACCTACTGTCTTGATTACGAAGAATACATAAATATTGAAATCAGTTTGCAAGGCAAGGAACACACTTGCCTTGTTCTTAGAAGGAAAGCATTCTGTCTTTTACCACTATCTGCGGGGTACCCTGCAGGCTTTTGGTAGATGTTCTTTGTCAAATTAAGGAAGATACCCTCTACTTCTATTTTGCTGAAAGATTATCTTTTTAGTCTTGAATGTCAGTTTAATCATGTCAAATACGTTTCCTACATTGATTGATATGATTATGTGATTTTTGGTTTTATTTAGCCTTTTAATGTAGTGGATTGCATTAATTGACTTTTGAATATTAAACCAGACTTCCAGCCCTGGATAAACCCCACTTGGTCACAGAGGTTTATAATAATTCCAATTATATGTTGCTGATTTATGTTTGTTGATATTCATTTAAAAAATTGTACTGTCTATCCATTAACTATTTTGATCTAAGGGTTTTCTGTTTGTTTTTATGCTGTTGTCAGATTAATGCTGGTTTAATAAAATGGAAAATGTTCCTTTCTCTTCCATTTTCTGGGAAAAGCTCTTTTGAATTGGTGTTAATTTCTTTTTAAAAGTTCAGTAGAATTATCCAGTGAAATTATTTAGGCATGGAGATTGCTTTTTAGGGAATTTTAAAATTATAAGATCAATTTTTTAATATTTATAGGGCTATTAAAATTTTCTATTTACATTTATTGAGTTGTATTGTTTTCTGACATACTGGTTCTTTTCATCTAAGTTGTTAAGTTTACATATGTAGAGCTATTTGTGATATTCCCTTATTATCATCCTAATGCCAACAAAATCTCTAATGACATCCCCTATTTCATTTCTGATTTTGATAATTTGTATGTTTCTCTCTCTTTTTTTTCTCTCTCTCTCATCAGTCTTGCTAATAGTGTTTGTGACTTTTATCGATATTTTCAAAGAGCCAACTCTTTGTCTTATGACTTACTGTTTTTCTCTACTACTTTTCTGTTTAATTTTATTTATTTCTCTTTTTATTGGTATTGTTTCCTTCATTCTCCTTGTTTTTGATTATTTTGTACTTCGGTTTTTAGATTTTTTTTTTTAATTGTACTTTAGGTTCTAGGGTACATGGGCAGATCATGCAGGGTTGTTGCATAGGTAATTATATGGCAAAGTGGTTTGCTGCCTCCATCCCCCCGTCACCTGTATCTGGCATTTTTTCCCATGTTATCCCTCCCCAACCTCCCCACAGCCCTCTGTCCCTCCCCTAGCCACCCCTCAACAGACCCAGGTGTGTGATGCTCCCCTGCCTCTGTCCATGTGTTCTCATTGTTTAACATCCACCTATGAGCGAGAACATGCAGTGTTTGATTTTCTGTTCTTGTGTCAGTTTGCTGAGAATGATGGTTTCCAGATTCATCTATGTCCCTACAAAGGACATGAACTCATCATTTTTTATAGCTTCATAGTATTCCATGGTGTATATGTGCCACATTTTCCCTGTCCAGTCTATCATCAATGGGCATTTGTGTTGGTTCCAAGTCTTTGCTATTGTAAACAGTGCCACAATGAACAAACATGTGCATTTGCCTTTATAATAGAATGATTTATAATCCTTTGGGCATATACCCAGTAATGGGAGTGCTGGGTCAAGTGGAATTTCTATTTCTAGATCCTTGAGGAATCACCACACTGTCTTCCACAATGGTTGAACTAATTTACACTCCCACCAGCGTGTAAAAGTGTTCCTATTTCTCCACATCCTCTCCAGCATCTGTTGTCTCCAGAATTTTTAATGATCGCCATTCTAATTGGCATGAGATGGTATCTTAATGTGGTTTTGATTTGCATTTCTCTAATGACCAGTGATGAAGAGCATTTTTAATATGTTTGTTGTATATGTCTTCTTTGGAAAAGTGTCTGTTCATATCCTTCACCCACTTTTGAATGGAGTTGTTTGTTTTTTCTTGTATATCTGCTTTAGTTCTTTGTAGATTCTGGATATTAGCCCTTTGTCAGATGGGTATATTACAAAATTTTTTTCCCATTCTGTTGGTTGCCGTTTCGCTCTAATGATGGTTTCTTTTGCTGTACAGAAGCTGAATTTTAATTAGATCCCATTTGTCTACAGTTCAGATATTATTCGTTGATGGTGTTATGAGTTCTTTTCCACATTCTTACTGATTTTCTATTTAATTTTTCTATTAATTATTAAAAGAGGAGTGTTAATGTCTCCAATTATAGCTGTAGTTTTTGTCTTTTTCTCCTTTTAGTTCTATCAGGTTTTACTTCACATATTTTGCAATTTTGATGCCTGACACATACATATTTATATATCTTTTTGGTAAAATTACCCTTTTATTATATAATGTCCCTGGTGATTTTCTCTTCTCTAAAGTCAAGTTTATTTGCATACCTTATACTTGTATCAAAATATCACATGTATGCCCAAAATATGTACAACTATTATGAATTCACAGTAACTTAAAGTTTTTTAAATGAAAAATTATATTCTAATATATGTAATGTTAATAGAGCTGCTTATGCTTTATTTTATTAATGTTTTCCTGGTATATCTTTTTGCATTCTTTTATTTTTAATCTGCATCTTTCACTTTTGAAGTGATATTCTTGTAAACATCATAAAGTTTGGTTTTATTTTCAATCCATTGTGCCAATCTCTGTCTTATGATTGATATATTTATATCCCTTACATTTAATGTAGTTATTGTACCATTTTATTTCATTTTCTGTTTATTTTCTTTCTTTTTTAAATCTGTTTTGCTTTTCCTGCCATGTTGGGGACTACTTTAACATTTCGTAGAATTCCATTTGGATCTGTTGAAAGGATTATTAGTATATCTCTAAGTGTAGTATTTTTCTTTTTAGTGGTTGCTCTAAGTATCACCTTATATAAATATAAATTTTTGTAATCTATTGCTGTCTGTCTAAGTGACATATAGAAAGCTTATATTTCTTTAAGTCCTTCTACCCTTTCTTATATATCATATAGTTGGATTAAATATTTCCTCCTGTGTGCATTTAGAATTACATCATATAGTGTTATAATTTTTGCTTCGATCATCAAAAATAATTTTAACACTGACAGAGGAGAAACCTATAATATTTACCTATATTTTTTTTAGCTGTCTTCTTTCTCCCTTCCTGATATTCTACGATTTCTTATTCTATTATTTCCATTCTGTTTGGGGAGTTTCTTATAGATATTTCTTATGGTAAGTGTACTAGCAACAAATTATTTTGGTTTTCTTCTATTTGAGAATGTATTGATTTCCCCCTTATTTCTGAATAATATTTTGGCTGTCTATTGAATTCTGGCTTCATAGTTCTTTTCCTTTAGGACTTGAAAAGTATTGTGCCACTTGGACTTGATGTTTTCTAATGAGAAAAACTGTTGTCATTGAAATTGTTTTCTCCCATATGTAAGGTATCATTTACTTTGACTGCTTTAAGATTTTATTCTGTCTTTATATTTCGCAGCATTTTTTATGATGTGTTCTCAGTGGATTTCTTTTAGTTTATTCTTTTTAGAGTACATTCAGCTTTTTGAATTTGTAGGTTTATGTGTTGTGCCAAATTAGGGATGTTTTCAGTCATTTCTTCAAGTTCTTTCAGGTCTCTTTCTTTCTCCTCTTCTTTTAAGAATTGTAAAACATTCAAAAACTCCATGAAGTGCTGTCCATTTTAAAATTTAGTTTATTTACTCTCTGTTGTTCATATGCGCAGTCTCCAGCATTCTACCTTCCAGTTTACTGATTCTTTATTTGTTCACTTTATTCTGCTCTTGAGACTAAACAAACACTGAGCTTTCCTTTTGGTTATTGCAGTTTTCAGTTCTAAAATTCAGTCAAATTTTAGTTCTGAAATTTCCACTTGGTAATTCTGCATATCTTTATTTTTTGGCTGAGACTTTTCTACTTTTTTGCTGAGGCATTTTAATATTTTTATTGGTATGTTTGTAATTGTGCACTGAACCATTTTATAATGGCTGCTTTAAAATTATGTGTCAGAATTTTAACACCTCTGTCATCTAGATATTAGTGTACACTGGTGTATTTTATACACGTTGAGGTCTTTCTGGTTCTTAGTATGATGAGAGGTGTTACACTGGATAGCTTGGATTATGCTATGGGATTCTGAATCTTACTTAAATCTTCTGTTTTAACTGGCTTTGGTTGACACCACTGCAGCAAGAGAAGGGAGAATGCTATCTCATTGCTGTTAATTGTAGGTAGAAGTCAAGGTTTCTTACTAGTGTACCTCTGACATTGGAGGTTGAAAGGACTTTTTGTTACTGCTGATGAAGAGCATAATGCTGGTTTATCATGTGAGCTCTACTGATCCCATATTTTTTGAGGATTCATTACTGTTGGGCAATATTAAAAGCCTGACTTCTTTAGCCCTGTTTTGACATTGCCCCAGAAAGAGAGGAGAGAAAAATTTTGTTACTGCCAGTGGGGAATGGGAATTCAGGTTTCCACTGTGGTCTTCAATGATACTATCACAGGATGAGTGATAGTGCCAGTTAGGGGGAATAAAAATCCTTGCTTTGGACCCAGCTACCATTTAAGAATTTTAGAAAACATCACTCTATCCTAAAAACAAATAAAAAACTGAACAAACTGAAAAATACCAAATTCCAGCTTACCCTCACCATCCTATTCCACCTATGAAGGGTAGGAGGGGTTACTGAGAAACACTTGTGAACTACACAGTCCAGAGACATAGGCTCACTAAATGACTGAGACCTAATTTTAAAACTATAGAATGATTACCAGCGCTCAGCCTTTACCGCCACATTAACAAAGGCCTATTTACTACATTTTCTTTTACTGAGTATCATATCCAACTATTAAGAATAAATCACAAGGCATACTAAAAGGCAAAAGCAAATACTGTTTAAAAAGACAGCACAAGCATCATACCACATTTGGATATGGCAAAGATGTTGAAGTTATCAGACCAGAAATTTAAAGCAATTCATTAATATGATAAGAACTTTAATAAATACAACAATATGCAAGAACAGATAGGAAATGTAATCAGAAAGATGGAAATTCTAAAATAGAAAAGAAATACTAGGGATTAAAATACTATAAAAAATAAATAATACCTTTAATGAGCTTATTAGTGGACTGTAGTCAGCTGAGGAAAAAATCTCTGAACTTTGAAATATCTCAATAGAAACTTCCAAAACTGAAAGGCAAAGAGATAAAAGACACATATACACCAGAAAAATCTTACAATGTCCAAGAACTGTGTGAAACAGCTCTAAAGGGTATAACATTACCAGAGAAGAAAAGAAAGAAAGAGAGAGAGAGATGCAATATTTGAGGCAATGATGACTGATAATTTTCTCAAATTAGTGTCAAATACCAAACACCAAATCCACAAGGTCCAGAAAACGTCCATCAGGATAAATGCCAAAGATAACTATACCTTGGCATATTATATTCAGGTTACAGAAAATAAAAGATAAAGAAAAAATATTGTAAGAAGCCTAAGACTAAAAAATAAATAAAAAATATCTTACCTAAAGAGAAGCAACGATAAGAATTACATTTGACTTCTACTCAAAAGTAATAAAAGCAAGAAGATGGACAAATTCTTTAAAGTATTCAAAGAAAAAACCAGCAACCTAGAATTCTGTACCCTGAAAAAATTAACCTTAAAAAGTGAAGGAAATATAAAGACAGTTTTGGAAAACAAAAATTGGAGGAATTTGTTGTCAATACACCTTTCTTGCAAGAAATTTTAAAATATGTTCTTTAAAGAAGGAAAATTATATAAGACAAAAGCTTAGACCTACATAATAAACTCCAGAGTAGCAATAAGTAAAGTAAAATATGAAATTTAATTTTCTTATTGTTATTTTATCTAATTTTTGCCACTATTCTCCTGGAATTTATTCTTAATTGATCTGACAAATAGGTTCCTTCAAAATTATAATAACAGTGTATTTGAATACCCATACACACACAGAATTCTATATGCTTATATATAAATGAAATGACTACAAACAATGACACAAGGGATAGAATTAAAATTATTTTGTTATTATAAGATATTTTCATTACCCATAAAGTTGCATAATATTTGAAAGTGGACATGGATTACTTGTAAATGTGTATTGCATATTCTAGGACAATCATAAACAAGGTAAAAGATGGCCAGGTGTGATGGCTCACACCTGTAATCCTAGCACTTTGGGAGGCCAAGGCAGGCAGATTGCTTGAGCTCAGGAGTTCAAGACCACCCTGGGGGCAACATGGTGAAACTCTGTCTCTATTAAAATACAAGAAATTAGCCAAGCTTCATGATCACAGTATGCATCTGTAATTGCAGCTATTCAGAAGTCTGAGGCAGGAGAGTTGCTTAAACCTGGGAGGTGAAGGTTGTAGTGAGCTGAGATTGCACTGCTGCATTGCAGCATGGGCCACAGAACAAGAGTCTGCCTCAAATAAATAAATAAATACAATAAAAAAGGAAATATAATGTTTATAAGAAAGGTAGAAAACAAATCATATAAAACGTCCAACTGAAACCACTGAAGGTAGAAAAAGTAGAAGACAAAAACAGAAGCAAATAACAAGGTCAACAAATAGAAACAGTAACAAATATGGTAGACATTAATCAAGCTGTATCAATAATTACTTTAAACATACATTATTTAAATACAACAATTAAAGACAAAGATTTCAGAGTGGATAGAAAAACAAGACTCAATGATATCATATATAAGAAATCTTTAAATATGAAGACTCAGGTAGATTAAGGGATGAAGAAACATGCTAACAAAGGAAATTATAAATAGTTAATAGCTATATTAATTTCAAATGGTAGAATGTAGAGAAAGGAAAGTAATTTTAGTAGAGAGGGGGTTTCAGTCTATTGGTCAGGCCTCCCAAAGTGCTGAGATTACAGGCATGAGCCACTGTGCCCAACCCTCTCTCTTTTAGTTAACCCAGTTATCTCTTTATCTCTAGTTACTTAATGATACAGGGTTTAATTCTCCAAGAAGATATAACTATTCCTAAGGTTTATGCACCCAGCAATTGTGCATCAAGATATATAAGACAAATGCTAATAGAACAAGGAGAAATTGATAAATTCACTCTTTGAGGCATTAACATTCCTCTATCGGAAATGAACAGACCCAGTGGGCAAAAAGTCACTAAGAAAATAGTTGAACTCAACAGTACCATCAATCAAATGCATATAATTGACCTATAGACTACTTCATCCAACAGCAGCAGAATATATATTCTTTTCAAGCACACAGGGAACAGTCACAGTAGATCACATTCCTGTCCATAAAACACACATTAACAAATTTTAAAGAATAGAAATCAAGCAATGTTTACTCTCAGACCACAACATAATTAAATTAAAAACCAACACAGAAAGACAGCTGGGAATTCTTGAAATAAATGGAGATTAAACAACACATATTTCGATAACACACAAGTCAAAGGAAAGATCTCAAGACACATAAAAAATATTTTGAACAAAATGAAAATATAACATCAAAATTTATGAGATTCAGTAAAAGCAGTGATTAGATGGAAATTTATAACATTGCATACATATATTAGGAAAAAGAAACATCTAAGGTAAATAATCTAAGCTTCTATTTTAACGAGGAAAAAATATCAAGTGAAATCCAAAGTAAAAATAAAGAATAGAAATTAGAGCAAAAATCAATGAATTGAAAACAGGGAACCAATATGAAAATCAACAAAGCTAATTGCTGTCTTTTGTTTTTGGTTTTCTTTTAAAGACCAATAAAATCAATAAACTTTTAACTGAGTTAACTAAAAGAGAGAGTGTTGGGCACAGTGGCTCATGCCTGTAATCTCAGCATTTTGGGAGGCCTGACCAATACTGTGAAACCCCCTCTCTACTAAAATTACAACAATTAGCTGAGCATGATGGAATGTGCCTGTAGTTCCAGCTACTCTGGGGGCTGAGGCAGGAGAATCGCTTGAACCCAGAAATGGAGGTTGCAGTGAGCCAAGATCAGGTCATTGCACTCCAGCCTGGGAGACAGAGAGAGACCCTGTTTAAAAAAAAAAAAAAGAGAGAGAGAGGACATAAATTACTAATGTGAAAAATGAAAATGGTGACATCATTACAGATACCATGAACATTAAAAGAAAAATAAATAAATACTGTGAACAACTATATTCCCCAAAAATTTAAAACTTAGATGAAATGGACCAATTTCTTGAAAGACGAAATCTTCCAAAGCTCACACAAGAGGAAGTAGACAATCACAAAAGGCCTATATCTATTACAGAAATTAAATCAGTAATTAATAACCTTCCAGAAGAGAAAGCAACAGACACAGATGGGTTCACTGGTGAGTTCTACCAAACATTCCATAAAGAAATTGTACCAATTATCTCCAATTTCTTTCAGAATATAGAAGCAGAGGAAATACATCCTAATTCATTCTATGAGATCAGCATTACCTTAATATCAAAATCAAAGACATTGCAAAAAGAGAAAACTGTGGGCCAATATCTCTCATGGACACAGATGCAAAACTTTTCAACAAAATATCAACAAATCAAATCAAACAATATACAAAAGAATTGTACACCCCAATAAGTGAGATTTATCTCAGGTATGAAAAGTGGGTTCAACATTCAAAAAGCAATTAATGGAATCTATCACATCAGTAGTCTAAAGAAAAAAAAATCACATTTTATATATAAGTAGATGCAAAAAAAATTTAACAAAATTCATCAACCATTCATGATTAAAAAAAAAAAAACTCTTAGGAAACTATGAATAGAGAAAAATTTTGTAAACTTGATTTTTAAAAACTCTGTGTTAAACCTGCAACTAATATGACACATAATCATAAGAAAGTAGAAGCCTTCCTGATAAGATTAGAAACAAGGCAAGGGTAACTTCTCTCACCTCTTCTTGTTGATATTACTCTGGAATTCCTAGCTAATGCAATTAAGACAAGAAAAAAAAATTAATAAACAAAATTGGCTTTGTTCACAAATGACAGTTGTCTATGTAGAAAATCCAAGAGAACTGATAAAAAAAAAAAAAAAAAAACCTTTATTTGGAACTAATAAGTGATTAGAGCAAGGTGCAGAATAGTACAAAGGTAATATTTATAAAAGTTGGCCTCTTTTCTATATACCAGCAATGAATAAGTACAATTTGAAAGTAAAAATACAATACAATTTACATTAACACCCACAAAAATGAAACACTTTTGTATAAATCAAACACAATTTTTATAAGATGTATATGAGGAAAATCACAAAACTCTCATGAAAGAAATCAAAGAACTAAATAAATTGAGAAATATTCTATGTTCAAAATCCAGAACATTGACAATGCCAAATGCTGGTTTGAATGTGGATCAGTGGGCACTCCCATTCATTGCTGGTGAGAATGTAAAATGGTATAGCCATTTTGGAAGACAGTTTGGTAGTTTCTTATATCCATACAGTGGAATATTTAGTCCTAAATACTATTCTATAGAGGGAAATGAAATAATAATATTCCACTGTATGAAATATTATTCAGGACTAAAAAGGAATGAGCTCCCAAGCCATAAAAAGACATTCAGGAAACTGAAATTCACATTACTAAGTGAAGAAGCCAATCTGGAAAGACTATATATTACACATTTCCCACTATGACATTGTGAAAAAAGGCAAAACTATGGATACAGTAAGAGGACTAGTGGTTACCAGGGATCAAGCGGAGGAATAGAAAAATAGGGAAAACAGAAGATTTTTAGGACAATGAAACTACTCTATGATACTAGAATGGTGGGTCCAGGGCATTAGCATTTGTCAAAACTCATGAAAGGTACAATCTCAAGAAAAAAACCCTATTGTAACCTATGGACTTTAGGTATTAATGATGTGTCAATGCAGGTTCATCAATTGTAACAAATGTACCACTCTGGTAGGGACATAGATAACAGGGGAGGCTGTGCATTTGTGGGGACAGGAGACAGATGGGAACTCTGTGTACCTTACAATAAATGTTGCTGTAAAACTGCTGTAAAAAATAAAATCGATTTTTTTTTAAACCTGTCTTCATATTGGCCTTCTCTGACACAATTCCTGTGAGGGCCTTGAGCACCTTGTTTCATCTTCGCAAGTGTCCCCACTCAGTTACCAATTTAATCTTTGCTGGCCTGGGTGGAGCAGAGCCACAGTTTCTCCGTAATATTGGATAAAGCAGAGTAGCTATTTTCTAAAAGTTTCCTGTCTTAGTAGCCTTCCCTTTCCTGATCCTTTGACTAGTGAGAGCACCTGTTTGCTGCTGGGACTTGTTGTCTCTGCTCTAACTGGCATTTATGGGTTGCCCGCTTCTTCAGTTACATGTGCAAGTGACACAAAGCAGAAAGAAAGTCGAGGGAGTTCACTGCTGTGTCACTCCTCTGGTCCTGAGGAGCCTTCTGCCTTCTGCCATGATTACATACAGAATGCATGTCCAAGGTTTGTAGTTGTACTTAGTAGAAGGAATAGGTGAAAGTATTTGTAATTTGCCTTTCAGGAGCACAAGTCCCAGTGCAATAATTCAAAAAATCAAAATTAATCCAAAAACAATCCTTGATGAAAAAAATATCAAAACTAAAAGACAGGATCAGTATTACTAAAGTTTCCTCTTCTCTGAGCCTCCAGTGTGGCCCTGTGCAGCACCATTATTGAGCTTGTCTATATTTAACATTTAGAATTTGCCTTCCTTTAGCAAAGAAGACAACAACCAGTGGCTTAAACAAGAGAGGAATGTTTTTGTTTTTTGTTTCTTGCAGAGAGGATGTCCTGAATCAGCAGCTATGGGCGAGGAGATACTCCATGGTATTATCAGGAATTTGGGCTTCTCCCTGTCTATTTCACCATCTTTAGCCTGTGGACTCCTTTTCAAGGTCATCTTGTGGTACTCATGGCTAGTTGAGGCCAGAAGGAGGAAGAAAGGCTGGAGAGCACAGATGGGCTTACGTTCAGCTGAGGCAGCATTTTTCAAATAACCTTTCTACACGTTCTACACACTTCGGTTCACATTTTCCTGGTAAAGACATCATTTTGCCTCTTCTAGCTAAAACGGAAGGTTGAATGTAGTCTTCAGTTCTGAGCTGCAATACGCTCAGCTAAGAATCAGGGTTATCTGTTTGAGGAAGAAGAGATCAAATGTTGGAGGAAGGGAATTAACAGTCTCTGTCATACATATGCCACTTGGTAAAGTCTGAAGGAAAGTGGTCCAATCTCTATTTATCTCATGGTGCGTAAAAGTTAGTTAATAGGAATAATTTTCTGTGGAGGGAAAAAGCAAAGTCAAAAGCAGTAAGTATAAATGCAAGAGCTCAAGGTACATGCACATTGAGCACATCTGGAAAACATCAACCTTCAGAGTTCGTGCCCACCCTTTTCATAGGGCTGACTTGGAATTTCTCACTTATCATCCTGGTCAATGTGAATGGATGCTATTTTAGATCCAAAGGACAATATGTCCTGTTTGCTGATACAAAGTGTATGTTTTTATTTCCTAATAACAATCCCATTGCTCTGGACATTTAAGAGGCAAGTTCTCATCAGCATTCCAGATACTGTGGATGATACCAATATGTTCACACTTCCTGCTATTAAACTTTCTGTTTTCACTGCTGACAGCTTTATGGGGTGAATATAAAGTTTTCTTGAGCAGCTCATCAGTCCTAAAGCAGCACAGCTATTCGGGAAGGAGGGACAGGGCCCTTTATTGTAGCAATTTTGAACAAGGTCAGAGTTTTTCTGGCATGACCCAACCCAATACAATAACAGGACAAGAGCTCCAAGCCAAGGGCTGAAAGGCAGAATTTTATTAAATCTTCAAGAAAAGAGGGGGAAAAAGCCATAAATCTGAAAGAGAAAAATTTGTGTTTGTTTAAAGACCAAATGTAAGTAAACAAATAAAATCACAGAAAAAAATATAAAGCACACACGGAGTAAAACATACCTGCTAGTTTTCTAGTTTTCATTGCTTTTTTCATTGCTTTTTGTATTTTAGTTTTCATTGCTTTATATATTTTATATAAATGTATATTTTTATATTAATAATATACCTTTTGATATATTTATACATTTATATACAAATGTATTTCATTCACCTGATTTATACTTTTTAATGTAACAGATCTTTTTTAGGTTAATTTAGAAAATATTCTCATATAATTCAACTTGTGCAAAAAGAGAAAAATGTAACACTTGAAAAGACCTTGTGGAAAACGCTATCCAGATATTAGGAAGAGGATTCTGTCATTACCACCATCCAAGAGCTAAGCATGCAGACTTCCCTCTCAGAGAGATGAAAATATTGCCCAAAGGTTACACGTTTAGGAGGAGTCAGAGTCAGGACTCAAACCGATCTAAACTTCTATTTGAAAAATACATGCTGCTGTCCAGGTATAGGGACACAGTAGGCATGAATGCAATGATGCAAAGTGCAACAGCCAAGCCATACTAGAGAACACAGAGGGCAGGGGTGGCCATGGTGCCGGGGTTCCCCAGTGTTCATGAATCCCAACATTATCCTCTGCCGTCCATTTAGCTAATGGTCCTCGTGTTTCTTATCCTTATTATTCATTTTTTAAAATGTGATATTCCTGTGTAATCCCTGTTCTTAGCTCTCCAATTCTTTTCTCCTCTTGAGACACATAAAGTGCCTCTGGTGGTGGATTAGGAAGAAATTGTACACAAGATTAAACAAAAATGACCACATGTTTGACCTTAGAGGAAAGTGAAGTTAAAGCTCCTTTCCTCCCCTAGGCTGATGAATTCTTACTCTGATTTATGAGTTTAGCAGGAAAAAGTCATTCTGCACCCACCTCCACTTTGTTTATTGTAAGACTGCATGCAATTGTATGAGAAGGCAACAACTGGCCAGCTGGTCAGTGGAGAGTTTCTGTTTCTCCCTCTCTAACTCACTCACATCTGTTTGCCAAGTGCTGTCAGTATGGGGCCACTTGTCCCAGGGCACTCTTGAAATGGGGATATGTGTTCCTCCACTCAGTACCCATTTCTCTAACTTGCCCTTTATCTCTTTTCTAGAAATCTCAAGAAAATAGTTTTTGAATTCATTAGCAACTTGTTAGCATTGGATTGCTGTATCAATTCTTAAGAGAGATGTTTAAGGTAACAGAAGAAACTGGAAAAGAAAATCTCCTAATGCTAAGGTATCACTTGCCTGTGAATACAACACTATGGAGAAAATAGGTAAGGAAGTTGGAACTTTCAGTGACTCCACAGAGATTTCTGCCAGAATCAACCTGGTCCCAAGGGTCGAATTAGGAGCTCCCTGGCAGGCTTCTGACTTGAAAGAAATATGTGGAAAATGGTCATATCCTTTGTCCTCTGAAGTACCACTGGTTTCTGTGGGCACTGTGAAGATCCAGAGATTGAGAATGGTTTCAAAAACGGTGCTTTTGTAATTGAGAGAAATATCTACACCTGTGACTTTCACCTCATGGATTCCAGAAGATCACACATTTCACTTTGCAATTCAAGACTGCATGGGTAGCAAAAAAATTATGTGGCATATCAGAAGCATGGAGTAAAACTTAAAATAATAAAATAATACATTCAGTCACATCACTGTATATAATCCTGTTTAAGAAATGGTTCTTTCCTTTGTTTGTTTAGCTTAGTCTAAAATTCTAGCAGATAGATCTAAGGCATCCTTGTATGATTTTAAACCAAGGAGATTAGCTCAATGTGTTAAAGGGGAAGAAAATCTTTCTCTTCAGAAATGTTAGTAAAAGTGGGTTGAAATGTTGGTTATCATTCCTCTTAAATAATACTGACAGAATACAAATCACTCTTAATGTGTCTTATCCGCTTCAAAAAAATGCACCAGGAGAAAATGGTCTCTGCTCTTCATATACTGTGAAAGGTTTTAATCCTCATTCATCTTCTGACTTAGATGCAAAACAAAGGACACTGAAGACCAAAGCAAGAGCTTGGGTTTTCATACTAAATGAGATTTCTGGTTTATTTAAGATGCCACCCAATCCATAAGAAATCATAACCTCAGAACAACTGCCAAGTTAGGAGGCAGTTCTGGGTTTTCCTATCACCTGCCATTTTCTTAGTTTGCCCTTTGTCCAGACCCAGAGTTTATTTCCATGTTAATCAGATTTGCAGAGTTACCAGGTGGGCAGGACCACCCGACCTCGTGAGGTTAGCTCATCTGTTTCTCACATGAGCAGTCCCTAGTAAGAGATGAATTTTGTTAACAAGAAGTAGAAACCACCATTCATGACTAAAACAACTTTGAATTAGAAATACACAAAAATGAGCATTTTCTGTAAGATATTCTCCACTTAACAATTAAAACATTAAATATTTAAGTTTTAAATAGAAAACAGATTTTTAAAAGCCTGGGACCCTACTGTATTGAAGCTTATAATTTATTGGAATAATCCATAGATGATTGCTTCCTCAAATTAGAAACACTAATTACTTCAGCAAGTTCGTCTCTGATTCATTTAGTGTAGACTTATACCTTTACGCATGAATTTGCTAAGCCAGGAGGATCCAAGCAACCTTAAAAATCTCCTTTATCCGCAGACCTAGCCTGTTTTGGCTCAATCAGTATTCATGAGAAATGTCCTGACAATTAGTAGTGAAAGAACAAAGAGAGTTTGATAAACTGAAGCTCAGAAAATATTTAGGATTCAAAATGGTGAGATCGTTTAAGGTAGAAACTGATCACGTAGATTTCAATTCTGGATTCCTAAAAACAAAAGTAGCAGAGGATTTCAGGTACAGACTGATAAACTCTTCTTGCCATGGGTTTCCCAGAATAGTATGTTACTGACATTCTGTGGTTAACTTTGACACAGAAAGGAACGATGTCATACAGTTTCGTAAGTATGTGGTCAGCGATAGGCATTCTAGGCTAACAGGACCAAGGCTAAAGTTTTCTGTAGAAAACCTAAGGTTAATCTTGGCTAAATTAAGGCTGTAGGATGTTTAATTAGAGATGTCATAACAGAATCCATAACAAGGAATCCAGAACTCTGAACATATCTAGGTGCCAAGGTCATACAGATTTTATTTACTCCAGGGCCTGAAAAGGGAACTGGTATACGGGGAGCATGGCTACTGCAACAAGACAAGGTACTTGATGCTCTTGGCAGACATCATTTGTTTCCATCTTAGCAAAGACCTCATGAAGTAGTTATGATGCCTCTTCAAGTTCATGTAGTTTACTAGTCAGTTATAGCACCAGGTTCAAGTCCAGGCCAGTGTGACTCCAAAGCCCATACATTTCCCACGCATTATACTGTTTATGTCGAGGAGGCAGTAGGCATTGGACAGTAAGTAAAATTAAGTTAGCTAAATTACAAATGCATTCATGCTTTGACCTATTCTACTTGGAGTAATTTACTTTGAAAATATGCCTGCAGAAGTCCAAAACATAATTCACAAAGTTATTGACTGCTGCATTATTTGTATTAGTAAAAGCCAGGAAAGAACAAAAATGTATCCTAATAAGGGAGAGGTTAACTAAGAAATGATGCAACTATACATTAAATTACTATGTAGCCAGATAAAAAGGGTGAAGAAAACAAATATATACTTACATGGAATAATCTTTAGAAAAAGTTAATTAAAAAAGTAAGAGGCAAAACATTGTATATAGTATTACTTATTTTTATTTATTTAGTTAGTTTTTTGAGATGGAGTTTCACTCTTGTTGCCCAGGCTCTAGTGCAATGGCGCAGTCTCAGCATCCACAACCTCCTTCTCCTGGGTTCAAGCGATTCTTCTGCCTCAGCCTCCCAAGCAGCTGAGATTACAGGCAGGCACCACCACACCCAGCCTAGTGTTAACATTTATGTAAGAAATAAGGGGGAATTAGAACATACATATATGATTTTATATATTATACACACAGTTAAAATAAGAATCATCAGAAAAAGCAACCAAATGTTTTTTAAATGTTTACCTAGAGATGGTGGTGAGTTATGGGGTGAAGGGACAGAGATAGAAACTAAATATCTCTGAGCTTGTCGTTTTGACTTTTGAACCATGCAAACATCATACAGTGCCTAAGTAAATAACAATACAAAAGAAAAAGCAATAAAAATTTTAAAGGGAAAACCATCTGAAACAAATGAATCTTATAATATTGATCACATGAAGCAAATCATTATTTGTCATAAAAAACAGCACTGATCTAACACTGAAATATATTCTAAGACAAAAAAAATACAAAAATAAATTTAAAACTTTTTCCAGAAATTTTATTTTGTTTTCTTCAGTGGTAATGTTTATTTTCTTGTTTTGAATCAGTTTTGTGAATATTGTATATTATGCTACAAATAGTTGTTTATTATTATAGGTCAAGATTTCATTTGTAAGGGAAAAGAGATACAAATCTAAAGTTCAAGAAGTTAAAAAAAAATCTCTTGTTAAAATTAAAATAAAAACGAAATGATAAATTCATGATTTAACAAATATATATCCATGAAAGGGCTTAAGAGAAATAATATCTAAGTAGTATTGAGCACCACTTATGTCCAAAATTTGCTTTCTATACACCATTCTTCTCTAAAGAGGACTGTCCTTGTTTCTGAAAATAGCTGTTTCCAGATCTAATAGGAAAAGTACAGTGTTGGGACATTTTTTGGTGCCAGAAACAAAAAACACTCCAAGACCAATGGAGTTCTTTCAAAAGAACCCAGAGCGCAATCAAAAGGGATTCTACCAATCGAAGTTGAACAATATGAGTAACAAAATAAAGATAAATGTATTTGATTGAAGTATGTTAAATATATACCATTTCAGTCTACAATGATACACACACACATACCCCTACACACTCACATAAAAAAGGCTTCCATTAGAGATGACAATTATACAAATCCCTTTTGTGGAAATTGGTAAATTAATGAATTAAGTAATTATACTTATATTTTATTGACCATAAAGTGTCATGAAATAGCCCTAATGGATGAGGGAAAACTTTTATTATAGAAAAGTTACCAACAATTTTATATGGAGTGACAGGGGAAATAACACCACCATTTAATAGCTACTAATAGGTATTTGATTCAGGTAAGAATCAGGAATGAATGCTAACATCATTAAGTGGCAAGTTGATGGTGCTAAAAATCCTGCCACACAGATAATCTCCTAATTGTAAAGGGAAAAAGATAACTTTACAATGGAGAAATCTGATTGCCATCATCATGAAAAATGAATCAACCAATCACTTTGTGCCTACTGATGTGATGCAACATAAAGTACCTAACATCACCAATAAATTATTTTGTTAAATTGTGATTAAATATACGCAAGTTAACATGTACTATTTTAACTGTTTTTAAGTGAACAGTTCAGTGGCATTAGGTGCATTCATATTGATAGGCAGCTATCACCACCATCTATCTCCAGAACTTTTTATCTTCCTAAACTTACCACCCATTAAACACTAACATCTTACCTTCTCTTCAAAGCTGTGCTCACCATCATCCTACTTTCTGTCTCTAGGAATTCAACTACTCTAGGTGCCTTATGTATGTGAAATTATACAACATTTGTTCTTTGTAACTGACTTGTTTCACTTCTCAATGCTTTGCTGTCGTAGCATTGTGTCAGAATTTTCTACTGAAAAGTCTGTAAAAAATACTGACAAGGACCTTAAACATGATCAATTGCAAAGTCTACACTAAAGGTATTTATTTGAAATATTTATTCACAATCAATATCAGTGTGCTGTCTTGCTACTGTGTAAGTACCTCAAAGAATATCTGTGGACAGAGAAGATTAAAGAAAAAGTAGAAGTAAATTTAGAGAAATATCAAACTAAGGCATTTCTCAAGTGCCTACCCTTCTCCCTCCTCCTTACCTTTTCCCCTGCCCTACCAAAGGTTTGGAAAAATTATAAGAAGTCTGGAGAATTCAGAGGCTAAGCAGGGCAGAGATGCTTATGTCATCAGAGAATAAGTTGGAATAAAAAAGGAGATGCAGGAGAGACATCTGATCTGCTTCTGCTTCTGCAATATTGGCTTCAGCTACCTTTCTCTTGGGTCCTGATCTTCTCATTCAGTGAGATGCTCTGACAGATTGAAACAGAGTGATTAATGCCAATAAATTTAATTAATGGACCTGTCAAGCAGTTCAGCTGCAGTAGTTAATGTACTTCTGTGGCCATCTCATCCCTCCCCACCTAGGGTGAGGACAGGGAACCAGGGGCTCCTAACACGCAATGCAAGAGAATTGCCCAGATATTTTAACTGAGAAGGTAGACAAGGCTCCATCCCTGACCCACGCTGAAATCACCATATTTAAGGATGGGGATATAGTAATTCAAATTCAGAAAACTATCTCAGTTAATTTTCCTGCAGCCATTCTGACACTGGTTCACAGATAAAATTTTGGAAATCACTGGAGAAGATGAAGTTAAGATCAAGATTTTATGATGTAATATTTGTAGATGTTTTCATAGAGTTTGTCGAATTCTATGTAATTAGTTTGGTCACTTCCATAAATATACTATTTGAGTGAGACTCTAAATCAGACAACACAAATATAGATACCTACAGAATAAACAGGCAAGTGGAAAGTGCCAAAAACTGGAGACAAAAGCTGACTCTAAAAGTCACAGCCCATGACTGCCATTTAGAAATGAGGGCACAGTGTGATTGTTCAAATACATACAAACATTTAGATATTTCAAAGTGAAATTTCTTAATTTTAAAATTATAACAACTTCCTTTCAAAAACTTAAAATCCTGTCCTAATGCCTAACTAGATGTTTCTATGGGTCTGAATGTGATTGCTCTGGGAGCTCCTTCTAGGTATCTGCAAATAAATTGTTACCTTTGTAAAATTTCAATCTAAAATAAACATTCTGAAGTATTCCAAGTATCAAAAGATTTTAAGCACAACAAAAAATTAACCCAGATTGAATAATGACTAATCTTTACCAAATGTAAGCTTTTCACTTGATATGCATTAGGGTAGTATAGACCCCATTCTAAACACAAACTCACATGGGGCTCAGCAACACCCCCTCCCCAAACACAGATTTGAACACATAGATATATTATCTTTCAGGGTCTATCTGTATGATGTTATATATAACAGCTGTTTGCTTTAGGCTGGAGGAGAGCACCTTATTCGGGGATACTTGGGATCATGAGATAATGAAACAACTACCACTGCTGTCAGCGCTTCCTGAGCTGTGATTTTTGACTCCTTGTGGAGAAAGGTATTAAAACCACAGGATAAAAGAGCTGTTTCTTTGAGTCCTTATGGGACTCCAAGTACAAGTACTACTTAGGGGCCTGGGGCAAGAGAGTCAACACAAGCCAGGAAATTGGTATTCCCTACTTCTTTCTGGTTACGCTAAAGCTCCAGCACTTAGAGTGCTGAAAGAGAATATAGCTTCATTCGGTTTCGTTGGGATGCTGGAGCTTTTATGGAGGCAAGGCCGGGCTTCAGCATCACATGGAGAGGCAGCCCTGACAGTGCCAAATGATCAACTTTGAGTCACTTGTGAGCAGGAACCACCTACAGAGAGATCACAGTTGTTACAAGCCCGTTTCTTTCTATGTCTCAATGAAATTCTGCAGGAAACTCCCAGAAAATTGATGCCTCCCTACCACATACCTACCACTGTTATTATCCATGCCCTACTGAATGCCTTGTTCAACCTAAAGATTTCTGTTAAGAATAGACCTAAGACAATTTAGCCATTCAGAGTCATCAGGTTCTCCTTGGTAAATATTGGTTGCTTCCAGTGACTAGCGATGGCTGGAGCAAATTGTTTTCTCTACAATGTTACTGACAGATGCTATGTTAAAAAAAAAAAGTACAAACTCTGAAATAAGTACCAATATTTATTAATGAGCAGGCATCAAAACATGCAAACGATGAGGTCTTGCAAACGTGAGGAGCTGCTGTCTCTCCACCCTTCCCACTCTTCTCTTTTGCACTCTTCAAGGGTATTAAATAGCTCACATGGAGACAACCCTACAAATATTCTGATGGCAGAAAAGCAATGTTTCTGGTCTCATAAAGCAAATAATTCTCTATCAGGTGAGGAAGTTGGGAATAAGTGCAGTGTTAGAGCTGAGGTGCTACTCAAAAAATATTAGCCTGCTGGGATCATAGAGGATTGATCATGCAAGAGTAGATTTTTCTAAACAAATCTTTCCAACCAACATCTATGGAATTCTATTTATTTCTCCAACAACATATTTTTAATATTCCTCATGTCAGTTATAAACCCTCCAGTACTGAATCAGACTGTGATATGTGAAATGCATTCTGTGTCGCTACTTCTGTGAAGTCTAAACTGTGGGATAGAGTTTTCTAAATTCCAAACATCCATCTCTGAAGCATCCTGAAGTGGAAATTACTGGGTAGCATTCTTAATTTATGTGATCATCCCTGCAGAATAGGTTCATGTTAACTTGCACACACATACACACCTCACACTCTACAGATATATTTTAGATAATAGAATAATGTCCCACAGGACACTATTTTTGGACCAGGAGCCTACTTTACAGTGAATTAACATTACAATGAAGAAGATCAAGCTCGTGGGTTTCACTGATCTTACTCTCTATTCAATTATCTAGAAGCAGCTGCTCTGTAAAATACAATGGTATGTGAAGACTCTGGCACAAGGTTAATTAGGAGAAAATACCAAATGAGACAAAGGTATTTCTCATAGGTTTGATATCCACTCTAAACAGCAGCAAGCAAGGGGCTCTTTCCCCCTGAATGTACATGCACAGAATTCAACAGGTTGAAGTGAAAGGAGTTCCTCTTATTTTTGTACACATCATGGTCTCTTCACAAAATTTTACCTTGTGAAGCAGCAAATATATCCCTCCTTGATAAGATCAAATTTATTGACCAATATTATAAACCTCCTTTCCCTCTGTTAATCAGTGGTGGGAGAAGCCCGAATTATCAAGTGGATGTCTCAGCTTCATATACAATGGAACCATTGTTCATTCTCCTGCTGGAAGTACCAGTATTCTCCTGAAATATTAAAACCTTGAAACCATGGGAGCCTGTGGTTTACCTTGTATTGGGCAATGAAAAGAGTGGTATATGGCAGTAATCACACTTGCTGCCTGACCATTTGGAATGATTTGACTGTGTCCCCACCCAAATCTCATATGGAATTGTAGCTCCCATAATTCCCATGGATTGTGAGTGGGACCTGGTTGGAATCATGGAGGTGGTTTTCCCCATACTGTTCTTGGGGTAGTGAATAAGTCTCAGTGAGATCTGATGATTTTATAAAGGGTTTCCCTTTTTGCTTGGCTTTCTCATTCTGTCTTGTCTGCTGCCATGTAAAATGTGCCTTTCCTCCACTATGATTGTGAGGCCTCCCCAGCCACGTGGAACTATGAGTCCATTAAATATTTTTCTTTATAAATCACCCAGTCTCAGGTATGTCTTTATCAACTGTGTGAAAATACCGTTATTTGAATCTGCTTTCACTACTTGGGGAATTGTTGATGAGAAGAGAGCATACCCCCGACTAAAGAAGCTAATTATTCCAGGTAAGCACATTCCAAGCTGCTTTTGTAGTTAGTGCATGGCACATGGTCAGTCTATAGCATAGCTAATAACAAGTACTCATTCTGGAACTTGAGTAAGAAACTGATGAAACAAAGAATCAAGATAGGAGGAAATTTCTCTGCAAGCAGATGAGAGGTACGTCTAGCTTCCAAGGGCACCAACTTATGAAATGCCAGCAACAGCATCCAGCGATGAGTGTCACAATGAGCCCCCTACTTACTGTGGTGCTCAGGGATCATATTAATTTTCTCTTGCTGTATAACAAATTATTACCATCTTAGCCCTAAAAACAACACACATTTATTTTCTCACCATTCTGTACAGCAGAAGTCCAGGTAGGTAAGACTGATTTCTCCATTGCAGGTTTCAGAAGGAAGAAATCAAGGTGGTGGCCAGCCTGGGCTCCTATCTAGAGGCTCGGGAGAGAATCTGTGCAGAACAGTGGGTCTTTCCTGGTGACTTTGCATGTATTTACTTAGGCCATTCATGCAAAGGCTTCAACCACAGCTTACCTGAGCCTTAGAAGAATGCTTTGTGATCATTCCAGAATTGGAGAGGCTAGGAGGAAGATGGGGAGTTCCTGTGAGACCATCTCGCCCTGGAACTCTCTCTCCCAAGAGGCTTTCACAGATGATACGATTTCTCATGACTTCACAGGTTGTGGTGAGGGATGTGAATGTCTTCTCTGCTCCCCAGCAAATGGAGCTGTAGGATATAAAGCTGCTTAGCTATAGTCTAGAATTAGCTCCTCAGCAACATCATAGCCTATAACTCATATTACAGCCCCCTTTTGTTTCTGTATCATTCTTTCTGGTGTGAAGGATGAGGACCAGTGGGAGCTGCAGCCCTTGGCTAATCTCCTGCTTGCTGTCTATGTAAGTAAATCAACTGTTTGAATCTGAAAGTGGCTTATTGTATTTTTACTAGTTTAAACAGTAAATCAGCCTTGCCTTATCTTGGGTGTGCTTGGTGACCTGTTTCCAAGCTCATCCAAGTTGTTGGCAGAATTTAGTTTTTTGTGGATGTGGGCTGAATCTCCCATTTTTGCTCACTGTCTGCTGGGAATGGCTCTCATCTCCTTCAGACTACAGACAACCCTCATCATGTTGCCACCTCCATCTTCACACCAGCAATGGTGCAGTTTTCCTCATGCTTCAAATCTCTTCGACTTCTCTATCTGATCTCTTCTTTCTCTTTTCAGAAAAAGTTGTGTGGTTTTGTTGTTGTTGTTGTTGTTTTTGAGACAGAGTCTTGTTCTGTCGCCAGGCACCAGATTGGAGTGCAGTGATGCTATCTAGGCTCACTGCAACCTCCACCTCCCAGATTCAAGCAATTCTCTTGCCTCAGCCTCCCGAGTAGCTGGGACTACAGATATGTGCCACCATGCCCAGCTAATTTTTATATTTTAGTAGAGATGGGGTTTCACTATGTTGGCCAGGATGATCTCAATCTCTTGACCTCATGATCTGCCCGCCTCAGCCTCCCAAAGTGCTGGAATTATAGGCATGAGACACCGCACCCAGCCAAAGTTCTGTGTTTTAAGGCTCATATTATAACATGAGCCCACCTGAGTAATATGGGATAGTCTCCCAATTTTTAGGCTCTTAAACTTAATTACATTTGCAAAGTTCTTTCTGTCATGTAAAGTAACATAGTCACAGGCTCTGAAATTACAGTGTGGATATCTTCAGGGATATATTCAGCCAACTGAAATTAAAAATGATATTGGCATCTCATCAGACCAGGCTTGTGGCACAATTTTGACTTTTGCTGTGCCTAGATGGTTTTCAAGCTTGGTGCTACAGTGCTTGTAGCTACTCAAGCTACTGTGAGCTGTGAGCTACTCAATGTTCCTCTATAAATTCCTCTCCTTCTTGTCAGAGTCACCTTTTGTTCCTGTATCAGTTAGAATTTTGCAAGTAAAATTCTAACTGATACAGATCCACATCCTTTTTAGCACTGTTAACAAATATTGGATGACATTTCTTGGGGCCTAAAAATTTTTGCCCAATGACTGTAGCCCATAGACTGGCATACAAATATATTCTTCACAACTTTCTAGTAACAATGACATCTTGGCATAAAAAGCTTCCTCTTCTTTGTTGAGACAGTTCCCTCTGGGACTTGTCATATCAATGTCTATAACTGTCTTATGAAATAATTCCTTATTCTTGAATGACTATTATAACAGAAAACAATTGGGAAAGTAGTCACCCGAAGACCAACACCTTACCTCTCACTTCCAATGAGAATCTCCCATACTACTCTCCCCTCCCTCAGTCTTATTCTGAGTCAAGGTTGTTATACAAACATCATCTGGAATTGCAGAGGAACCAATCATTCTATATCATTTAACTTCTTGCAATTGTACTTTGAAACAATTGTTCCCTGTCCTCCAGGATCCATCAGAGGTAACCCCGCAATGCCTTGCATCCCTGCTGACCTTAGGTATCACCTTAGGTCCCTTCTTGGGACCCCTCACAGTCTGGTCTGTTGCCTACCCCTTCCTGCCCCTGCAAAGCCTACATTGTGCATGTTAGGTGCTCTCACCTGGAAACAGCAAGTCCCTCAACACTTGCTGACTTTGCCTTTACTGAAAACTGGCTTTCTCCATTTCTCCAAAACTCCCTAAGCTGTAGGCCTTTTATCTCCCTCTCTCATTTCCCCACACTGCAGGGCCATGATGCAGTATGAGTGTTCTCCATGCTTCTTCTTACCTCTTCCATACTCTTTCCCCTTTCTCCTACAATATCCCAGCTCCTCCAATACTCAAGCCAGCAGAATATACCAGAGATGCTGCTCCCTCCATGCTATATCTGCAGACATCTCATTCTTTCCTCTCTCTTAACTGAAGAGGTTATCGAGCAAAATGGCTTGCTCCTAGATGCACAAGAAGCCAATATTATAATCCTGGGCTTTTGAGAAAAGAAAAGCATTTTTTGTTGCAAGTCAACCAACAAGGAGACTGGAGTCTAGCTCTGTATCCCTGTACTGGCTCCAAGGCAGTCATTTTATTAGAAAAGGTTTAGAGGGTGGATTCTGAGATTAGTGGGTGATTGGTGGGAGGAAAAAGGAGAACTAAAGGTTCTCAAGCATGCACAGGTATCTCTTTATTGCCTTCTCATGAGTCAGTCACATGGTTACACGTACACATTTGACAGGAGTTAGTATGAAACATATGGTGGAAATTTGGGCTGTGACATCAGCAAGCCCATTCTGCACAGACTCCAGTTGGCCATATTGGTTCCAATCAATTTTAATCAATTTTGGAAGTCTTTTAAATCTCATAAATTGGGGGAGTTTCAGCATTTCAGCAAGCCTTGTGTCTTGTTGTTTAATCTGCCATTCTAAAAACTCAGGAATATCTTTTAGTCATTAGTTTCTTTAACTATTTTGGGCACAGTTTTAATTTGATATGGTTTGGCTGTGTACCTTCTAACTGTCATCTTGAATTGTAGCTCCCATAACTCCCACAGGTTGTGGGAGGAACCCAGTAGGAAATAATTGAATCGTGGGGACAGTTCCCCCTACTGCTGTGGTACAGAATAAGTCTCTCTGTGGTAGAGAATAATTCTCACAAGATCTGATGGGTTTTTTTTTTTTTTTTTTTTTAACGGAGTTTCGCTCTTGTTACCCAGGCTGGAGTGCAATGGCGCGATCTCGGCTCACCGCAACCTCCGCCTCCTGGGTTCAGGCAATTCTCCTGCCTCAGCCTCCTGAGTAGCTGGGATTACAAGCACGTGCCACCATGCCCAGCTAATTTTTTGTATTTTTAGTAGAGACGGGGTTTCACCATGTTGACCAGGATGGTCTCGATCTCTTGACCTCGTGATCCACCCGCCTCGGCCTCCCAAAGTGCTGGGATTACAGGCGTGGGCCACCGCGCCCGGCCGATCTGATGGTTTTATAACAAGTTTCCCTTTTCACTTGTCTCGCATCTTCTCCTGCCTGCTGCCATGTAAGGAATGACTTTGCTCCTTCTTTGCCTTATGCCATGATTCTGAGGCCTCCCCAGCCACGTGGAACTGCGAGTCCATTAAACCTCTTTTTCTTCTAAATTACCCAATCTCGGGTATGTCTTCATCAGCAGCATAAGAACAGACTAATATACAATCCTTGTGGTCTCTGCTCAGATTCCAACTTATTAAACGAGACTTTCATGTCACCCCATCAGAAGGCACTCTACGTCCACCTCATTTCTTCTCTAGCCCAACATCCTGTTCATTTCCTTCATAGCATGTGCATTCTGAAGCTTTAAAAATTACTTTATTCATTTGTTTTGTGTATGTTTATCCTCACTAGAATAAGCAAGGTCCTCATCTTTCTATTTCACAGATATAACCTCAGTACCTAGAATAATGTCCAACACTTTAAGAAAAATTACCGATCTGAAATTAAGTTAAAATAACTACATACCTAATTCACATTACATGAAGTTCTGCCTTGATGTTTTAACCAAATAGCCAATTTTCCTACTGCTTTGATAGAATAGTAAGCTTCCTTACCACTAACACGCAATGTTTTATGATATATTACATAGCGATATCGGGTCTGTTTCATGATTTTCTACTCTGTCACTTGGATGCATTTGATTGTTCTGGCAAAGCCAATCTGTTTTTATTACTGTGACTTGATAAACTTGGTAATAACTAGTAGGACAAGTTTCTTTTCCCCTTTTAAGGTTTTCAGAGGAGGTCTCTTTTATATGGATGTTAGAATTCCACCTATTAGGGCACTTTCAATGTACAATGACAATGGAGTAAATCATGATTAAAAAAAAACCTATATTTGACTACATAAAAACACGAACACTTTGGGAGGCGGGTGTATCACCTGAAGTTGAGAGTTTGAGGCCAGCCTGGCCAACCAGGTGAAACCCCATCTCTACCAAAAATACAAAAATTAGCTGGGTGTGGTAGCGCATATCTGTAGTCCCACCTACTCGGGAGGCTGAGATAGGAGAATCACCTGAACCTGGGAGGTGGAGGTTGCAGTGGGCCGAGATTGCACCACTGCACTCGAGCCTGGGTGACAGAGTAAAACTCTGTCTCAAAAAAAAAAAAAAAGAGCTTTCATATGCTGCAAAACACCAGAACCAAACTCAGGAACAGTTGAACAATATGTAGCAGTATTTGTGTCGGGGTCTCACAAAGGTTCTTAAGGAATCAGGTCAAACCATCCTTGGGACCAGCCTGTACGTGCCATCAAGCTCCCAAAGACCCCACTATGACAGAATGCCCAGGGACAGGGCGGGGATGCTGCATACAGCCTGTCACTTGGAAATATCTGGGGGCCAGTGTGAAAGAGAGGATAGCAACCCTGAGCACAATCAGGATTTGAATGTATCCACAGATCTGACAGATGGACTGGACAGAAAGCAGGAAATGGAGAAATGTGTCTGGAAGAAAGGGCTTGCTGCTTGATGCATTAGAAGCCTTGGGTTTTTGAGCAAAGAAAAGCTTTTCATTGCAGAGTAACCAACAAAGAGGGTAGCATCAAGCTCAAATCTCTTTCCCAGTGCTGGCCTGGTATTTTTATTAGAAAAGGTTTAGGGGTAGATTTCGGGATTAGTAGGTGACTGGTCAAAGGAAAGGGGAGGTCTGGAAAGTCCTCAGACATGTGTAATCTCTTCATGCCTCCTCCTGGGTTGTATGTGTAAATTTACAGGGAGTTAGTATGAAGCATGCAGCAAACGTTTGAACAAGCTTGTTCTGTGCAAACTTCAGTTGGCCATATTGGTTCTAACCAACTTCAGCCGATCTTGTTATTTTATAAGCAGAGAGAGTTTTAGCGTTTCCGCAAGCTGGTTTTATTTTTTATAATGTCATCATGTAAACTCAAGAATTGATCACTGGTTTCTTGAACTCTTTGGGGCACAGTTTCAAAAGGGTGAGAGCCTAAAGATCAGCGGAAAGGCTTCTCAAGAAGTGTGTGAAGCTGGCCTGGCCCTGCCTGTTGCAGCCCCTGTATTCTTGGAGCCCTCTGCTGTCTGAGAAGGAGAGACCTAAGGCAGGAAGGTGCAGAAGGAATTCTGTTTCCAAGAACCCAGTGGACTGGTGTGGAAGGCCCCTTCTGAAGAGCTGGTCCTGTCAGTAAGACACAGAGAAGATCCCCTTGTTGGTTCAGGAGTGTGGAGAACAGCATCAGGCTGATGGCCAAACACGATGAGACAGAAGGAGCAGTTGTCACAGAAAGGTACAGATGCCTGGTTTTCTTGCCAGTTCCTCCCTGCTTCTAACCAAGTTCCTAGAGAAGAGTGGGCTGAGGGGAACTCCAATAGAGTTTGATCAGGAGATGGAGACTCTAATTTGGGGAATTTGGAATTGCTAAATATTTGTAATCACTGGTAGGTGAAGTCAAGACACCTATAAGCTACAAATAAGAGAAAAGAGTTAATAGTATCCTCAATGGAAAAGAGGTTCTTAAATAAAGAAAGGACTGGCTTTCCAATGGAAAAACAAGTCAAGGATATCAACAGATAATTTACTAGTGAAGAATTTACTAGTGTGACTAGTATTTATTAATGTGACTAGTAATGACTAGAATTTACTAGTGTGACTTATACATGCACAAGTAGAAATATGCAATTTGAAAATAAAAGTTAAATCGATAAAAGACTTGATCAACTGAGCTAATACATTTTTTAAGTGTTAAATATAGTAGCGGGGGTGAAATGGAGAAGATTTGGCAGTTCCAGTAGGCATAAAAATATTTCAAGTTTTCTAAGAATAGCTTTGGCAACAAATATCAGACACTTTAAAAGAGCTCATTGTCTTTGACATAGTAATTTTATTTTTAGGACTCAACCCAAGGAGCTCACTGAAGATGGAGACAAATATTTACAACGATGCTTATGCAGCATTTTTATAATAAAAACATTGAAAACACCCTAAATATGTAGGAGATGGCTAAATAATTAAGATAATGTAATAAGCATTACGCAGTCATTTAAACAATGTCTTGAAGTAATGTTAGTGACATGGAAAATATTCAATATGTAATGTTCAATAGAAGGAAAAAAAGATGCAAAATGATAGAGTGTGATTACCTACAAGCCATAAAATCACTGAACTGTACCTCAGGCATGACCCAGGCCCCTGCAATCATTTTATGGATGAAGAAATTAAGGCTCAGAAAAAAAATTAAAGATCAGAGAGGATAAATGACTTCCTCAAAGTCACAGAGTTAGTTTGGATCAGAACCAGGACTAGAATTCTGAAGTCCATCAACTCTCCACTGAATGTTTCTGAAACTGTCTCACAATAATTTTCCTTAACCATAATATGCATTTATGTGTTTTTAGGGGCTCCCACCCTCCTACCTATATCACTACATTTATCTCCTTCTTTCTCTCTGTCTTCCCTCCCCCCCTTTTTTTCCAATTATTATTACCCTTATCAACCTATTATGACTCTGGCGAAACTGCTTTATCTTCAAATCCTTATTCTGACCAGGTAAAGGGAATTCTACTAAGCTCAGAAAACTGGGGCTCATAAATAATTCTTTTATGTTCTTTTCATCTGTATCAGATCATTAACACTTTAAGAAATATACATTCACGTCTATAGCCATACCACACTGAACGTGCCTGATCTCATCTGATCTCAGAAGCCAAGCAGGGCCAGGCCTGGATATTACATGGCTGGAAGAAATACACATTCATGAGAGGAATGTCCCCAGGGCTTCTCAAATTCACAAATCTGAAAATACCCCTATTGCATATCATTTTTTCCATAAAATGCTATAAAAAATATAACTTAAAATTTTAAGTTACCCCCTTAGACAATTAATGACTCTATAAATCCCGTGCTAAAGGCTTTTACACAGCTATTAAAATTAATTCTGGCAGAAATAGTTGCTGAAATAGTTTCACGGATTGTTCACTCTTGTTTCTCTGTAACGTGCATGATAATTCTGAGTAGAAGTCATGATTTGACTCTAATTTTTTTTTCTTTTCTGTCTGAGAAGTATAATCTTTAGAACTACTTAACTTTTATCCCAAACTTAGTTATTGACTTTCTTTTCATGGTCATTTTTCCAAAAGAAATAAATGTGTATTTTGGTGTTTGTTGTTGTTGTTGTTTTGTTTAATTCAGTCACTACCCACAGCAAGAGACAGTGCTGAGCAGAGAACAGAGTTGCACCTAGATTTAGAGACGGGAAAGCCAATTACATACTCACCTATTAAGATCACTCTAAAATACTAAGTTCGAATTCATGATGCTGTTGTGGTGGTGGGCACCTGTAATTCCAGCTACTATGGAGACTGAGGCAGGAGAATTGCTTGAACCCGGGAGGTGAAGGTTGCAGTAAGCCGAGATCAAGCCACTATGTCTCAAAAAAAAAAAAAAAAAAAATCATGACGCCCTCAAAATTGTTAATTACTGTGTTCCAAAATAATTGAAATTGTAAATGTTATCCCAAAATGTCAAGCTTTGTTTTCTTATAGCGTTTCTTTCCTAGTAAGACACTTTATTATCTAGAGTCTATTTTTTAAAATATTTTCCTGTGCCTGCCTGTCCCACTTCCAATTAGCTGAGGTGGCTACTGTGTGTTCCTAACCTCGTCTCTAGCCCAATGACAAACATGTTACCAGTTGCTCAGTCCTTACCTGTTTGTCTGACAAAAGATCTGCAAACACTTCAGGCCCAGATTGTTAGAGGGATGGAAGGAGGAAAAGTCTAAAATGTATGCTCTTGAGATACCCCTGTGGTCTTATATAACCCAGTCTTTGATTTTCTACATTATCCGAAAGCAAATGCTTTGCTCTATTATAAGAGATTGAAATGTACCGGGATCTATCAGGTCTTTTCTTTAATGTAAGTAGAATGAGAAATATGTCAGTTAATATAGCAAATGAAAGGGAGAAATTGCACTGTAAAAGTATAGTAGAGGAATCAAATTTCACTGTCCCTTGCATGAAATAAAATACAAATGGACATTCTAATAGTCATGTTCTTCTTCCCTTACCTAGGAAATACCAGTTCACCTCAGAAGTATTGGATAAATGTGTCAAGACATAGTCTGGCCTCATCATGCTGACAACCATGAAGGTTCTAGAATGTGGCCCACTGTGCTGGAAGCCCAGACTTCTCCCTGTTGACCTAGGGACAGGCCCTGTTCATTATTACATATTTGGGACTTTGAACAATTCAATAATTTTTTATTTGTACTTAATTTGGAATATCTTTCTGTTAAAACTTCACTTTTGTCGAGGGACCATTATAAAGGGCTCTTTTCCTACAATTATGATAAAATTCACGAGCTGTTAGCAACTCTTTGCATCGAGGAAGTAAATCTCAATTAGATTTCACACGATAAATACTAGTGTGTTGCCACCATTCCCGTATGCAGTCATAAACAAGTCATCACTATTCTGCTAATACACATCTCTCAATTCCATCCACCCTTCTCTCTTTCACCCTCATCCAATTCCATGCTGTCCTATGACTGCGTACTGACCACCCTCTTTCATTCTGGTTCCCCACCAATCTCTTCTCATTGCAGAGAGAGGAGAAATTTAGAAAATGTAAATCTATTGTCAAGTCTAGACTCAAATACTTCAAAGGTTTTCCAGTGCTTTCAGAAAAATAAATGCACAGGATAAAAAAATCCCAGGACCCAAGAGCCTCACATACTTGGGCTGACTCTAGCCACGTTCCCTTCCACTGTCTGCATCTTCTCCTCACCTCAACCCAGTTGTTCTCCAACCCACCAGGTTTTCAAGGTTACGTTACCTGGAGAGTGGGACTTGGGCGGGAGGAGAGAAGGGTAGGGAGCAGGCTAGGGATCATCTGTTAAGTGTCCCAGGTGATTCTAAAATCAGAGTTGAGAACTGTGCCTCTCAAGTAATTTTGGATCTGGTTACTTTATTCTGAATCCTTTTTTTTTTTTTTTTCTTTGCAATGGAGTCTCACTCTGTCTCCCAGGCAGGAGTGCAGTGGCATGATCTTGGTTCACTGCAGCCTCCGCCTCCCAGGTTCACACGATTCTCCTGCCTCAGCCTTCCAAATATCTGGGATTACAGGCAGGTACCACCACACCCAGCTAATTTTTGTACTTTTAGTAGAGACACGGTTTTGCCATGTTGGCCAGGCTGCTCTCAAACTCCTGACCTCAAGTGATCTGCCCACCTCAGCCTCCCAACGTGCTAGGATTACAGGCATGAGCCTCTGCACCCAGGCTGTGAATGCTTATAGAAACTTATCATCTTCATTCATAGTACTTATTTTTATTTGTAATTTTACACTTGATCATTCACTTGAAAGCTGCTTGGGAGCAGGGACTCTGTGAAGCAGGATGGACAAGTACCTGCCACCACATAGAAGCTCCTCTGTAATGACTTGTTCAATGAATGAATGAATAAAGAAACAACGACAAGCTAGCTGATTATTTTACTTAAAATATTTGCTATGATACAGTGCATTTTCATTTTAAAGACAATAAAAAGTATATTTAACAGTTTTTTCTTTCTTTCTTTCTTTTTCAGACAGGTTCTCACTCTTGCCCAGGCTGGAGCTCACTGATGTGCTCACAGCTCACTGCAGCCTCAAGGACACGTGGGCCTCCCACCTCCATCTCCAGAGTAGCTGGGGTCACAGGCATGTGCCACCATGCCGAGCTAATTTTTTTTTTTTTTGTACAGAGGGATTCCCATTATGTTGTCCAGGCTGGTCTCAAACTCTCGGGCTGAAGTAATTATCTCACTTCAGCTTCTCAAAATAATGGAATTACTGGCATAAACCACTGTGCCCCACCACAAGTATATATCTATTTTAAACACCTATATTCTCACACTAAAAGATAGCAAATGACCCTGTATGACAATTCCTTCTGGTTTTTTTCTAAGCATACATATTTCAATATTATAGGGTTAATACTGTACATTTAATGTTCTACTTTAAAAAGCTAATATTCTTTCATAATTTTCCATTACCATAAAAGGCAAGATAATCCACCAATCGATGTCTTTTCATTTAATAATGAAGTACTTTCCATTATTTTTCCACTAAAAACATAAGTTCTTCTTTTGAAGTGTTTTCTGAAGTTCTCATTACTTCTTAAGGATAGATATCTTAAAAATGAGTTACTGGGTCAGGCCCTGTGGCTCTCGCCTATAATCCCAACACTTTGTGAGGCAAGGTGGGCGGGTCACTTAAGGTCAGGAATTCGAGACCAGGCTGCAGAACATGGTAAAACCCTATGTCTACTAAAAATACAAAAAATTAGCCAGGCATGATGGTGCGCCCCTGTAATCCCAGCTACTCAGAAGGCTGAGACATGAGAATCACTTGAACCGGGGAGGCAGAGGTTGCTGTGAGCAGAGATCGTGCCACTGCACTCCAGCCTGGGCAACAGAGTGAGACTCTGTCTCAAAAATAAAAATAAAATTAAAATTAAAAAATAACATGAATTACTGAGTTAACAAAATAAATATTTTGATAATTCTGCAATATTTACATTTTTAACAGCTGAACATGAGGCAACATTTTTGCACTCATGACAAAGAAAACTTTCTTTGAGTTTCGAGATTGTTATCAAATATTAGCTGTTGTCTTTATCACTGAGTGTTCATATTTCTTTCCATTTTTCTGATAGTGTTCAGCATTGCTTAAAACTGTATGACTTACTTATAAGAGGTACCAAATTTTGTACCAATTATTTGTTGTAAAAACATATTGCTTGGTTTTAATTTTATGATGTTTATGAACTATAAGGAATTCGTTATATAAGCAAAGAAATCTATTTTTTTTCATTCTTTTTATGCTTAGAAAGTCTTTTCCCCACCATATCATATAAATAGTAACTAAATTTTTTCTGGCTTTAATTTTTTCTGCTTAAAATACATTTATTAGCAAATCACACTCTAAAATTAAGAGGAGACATGGTATGCTTTGGAATCAAAAGATTGGGCCATCTATTCCTAATTAAGTCTGTGATCCTAGACACATCAATTCACATCCTAGAGTTAATTGGGCATCATAACACTCATTATCAAGGACTGTTATTGTAAAGGAACTCGAAAATGGCTAGATCTCAAAAATGTTATTTCTTCCTCCTTCTTTCTCCCCTTTTCACATATGCTCATTCTTACATTTTATGACATTTTCTCATTTGGAATGACTCTGTCTTCTTTATTCTCTGAATCTTACCTGGTCATTATTACTCTCCCTTCCTTAAAAACAGTACCAGATCTTACATCCCTACTTTGGGTTGCACTATTGAGGTTATAATTAAGTATTAATTTTTTTCATAGTTTTTCATTTTGTGTGTGTGTTTGCTCTCTTCACATAGTTATCTCTTCCATTAAACTCATTGTTTAAAATATGAACAGATTTTGCAAGGTGTTGTGAAGGATGCAAAAGAAGATCTGAAATTCTCAGCTTCCTACCCTACCCAAACCAAGGAGATAGTACTTTAAAAAGATAAAGGGAAGGAACAACCTAATCCCAGACAGGTGCACCAAGCAAGGAATGCCAAACGACGTATTATAGGTTATAGCCTCTTCCTGATGCATTTCAGAACTCTGTAGCTGTTCCCAGGTTCTCAGCACAGTCTCCAGAGTTCAAACCTCAAACCTGACATACTTCCAGATGACCTTGGCTCCACCTGCTAGAGCTCACTTCTTCCTGTCTCCCAGGGGACAACAGCTCCTGCAAAGAACTACACCCTCCTAATCTGGCTGCTCCTCAGAAAAGCTCTTGTCTGTGTAGGCTGCAAAATGCAGCTAATTAGGTGTGGTGACCGGCTTCAGCCTTTCCTGTGCTCTCCACTTTTCTCCCATTCCCACCCCCTTTTCTTTGTCGTTAGACTGAAGAGGTCCCCTTAGATACAGTATGATTTCCAAATCAGAGTGGTGGAGGCAATCAGCAGAGTTACATCAAGCCATTAAAGATCCTTCATTAACATGGAGTGCCCCTTTGTAATGAACCATGTGGCCAGAAAGAGGAAGGAGGTTTAACCTCTCTGCAGAGAAGCAGCCTCAGTTGCTGAAGGTTTCACCAAACAAGACAAAGGCAGCAGCTTGCAGCAGATCCATCTGTAAAGCTTAATAGTGAGAGCAATGATTCTGGAGCCTGCTAGACTGAGCTGTGAGTCAAAATCACCACTTACTCGCTCAGAGACAATGGGCAAATCACTGAATGTCTCTGCCTCTGAAATTTTTAAACTCTAAAGCGGACCAGTTTATATCTACGGTGAACCCCAAATATCTAAGCCTGGTCTCAGTCAATTAAGGAAGTTTATTTTGCCAAAGTTACAGCCACACGTCTGTGACACAGCCTCAGGAGGTCCTGATGACATGTGCCCAAGGTGGCCGGGGTGCATCTTGGTTTTATACATTTTAGGGAGACATGACACCTCAATCAATATGTGAAGATGTACATTGGTTTGATCCAGAAACACGGGATAACTCAATGCAGAGAAGGGGATCCAGGGAACAGGTAAATAAGAGACAAAAGGTTGTGTTTTTCTGGTTTCTGATTAGCCTTTCCAAAGGAGGCAATCAGATATGCATTTATCTCCTCTGAATAGAATGGGAGGCCAGTTTGCCCCAAGCAGTTCCCAGCTTGACTTTTCCCTTTAACTTAGTGATTTGGGGGTCCCAAGATTTGTTTTTCCTTTCACGCTACTATGCATTCACTGTTGAGATGATTTAGTGAGGCAGTCTGCAAAGAGTGTTTAATATAGAACTCTATGCTCAATAAATGACAGCTGTTATTACAGTGGTTCCCCTTTATCCACAGGGCATATGTTCCAAGACTCTGAGTGGATGTCTGAAACCTCATCTGTGCATACAGTACTCTGATTTCTCCTACTCATGCATAGCTACAATAAAATGTGATTTATCAGTTAAGCACACTAAGATATTAATGACAATAACTAATATCAATATAGAACAATTACAACAATATCTTGTTCACAATTTCACAGATAGATTTGTTCTTACTGTATCTCTTAGCAACCTAAGCATACAATTTCTTTTCTTTCATTATGAAGAACTTTCACCTTTTCAGTTAAAAAAGCACTTGATGGCTTCTCTTTGGCAGATCTGAATTGCCAGCATCACTAAGGTTGCATTTAGGGGCCATTATAAATGAAGCCGCGTCATTCATCTCGGGTAATACCCGAGGTTTGTTGTCCCACAGCCATGGAAAACTATGATTTAGATACACCAGGGTGAGGCTCAGAGCAGAAGTTTAATTAGCAAAAGAAAGGAAAGCTCTCTTTCTGCAGAGAGGGGTCTCCGTGAAAACTAGTTGCCAGTTTCTTGGTGAAATGCACAGGGTTTTAGACTAGCTTGAGGAGGTGGTGCCTGATTTACATAGGAGACGAATAATTGGTTGGACCAGATGTGCCATTCACATAGTGTGCAAAGAGGCTGGCCACCCCACTCTAATATGTTATCATGCAGTCAGGTTATCTATCTGGCTGGGGCCATGTTGCCTGCTTCTTTACTCTACACGTGGCAACAAAGAAATGGGAAGATGGAGCCTCTATGTTAAGCATGCCTGGCTTCCAAGTAGCCCCTGTCTATTGGCACAGCTGCTGGCACTCACCAGTGCGATCTTCCAGCTTGCCTATCTATATCTGCAGCCCCATTTTGTAGGCTGCTGTTTTTTAAGAAAGAAATAATTTGAGGATTGCTTTTTATTAAAAGAAAAATTCTACCGAGGACTCTCTTACCTTCACTATCTGCCTAAATAGTTTCTTTTTAGCTCCTGTATCATAAGGGCGACTTGAACCCAACCACTACGATACCACAATAGTCGGTCTAATAGCCAAGTGGGCTCCCAAGTGACTAGTGGGCGGGGAGTAGCAACAGCGTGGGTCCACTGTATAAAAGGGTTCATGTCGTTGGTGGGGGGTGGAGCAGGATGAGGCAAAATTTTATCACACTACTCAGAATGGTGTGCAATTTAAAACACAGACATTTTTTATTTCTGCAATTTCCTACTTAATATTTTCAGATTACAGTGCTGAAAGCACGGGAAGTGAAGCTGTGGATGACGGGACCTGCTGTATTGAGCGTCTGAGTGCTATTGAACTTGAGGGCTTGATACTTCAGATTTAGAAAGTGCTTTACTCATAGTACCTAACTAGATCCTATGCTATCTGTGAGGCTCCACGGTAGGTATTCTATCTCCATGGATTCTGTAGGGTTTTTTTTTTGTTTGTTTTTTTCCAGATCTGGTAAGCTGCAAAGCCAGGACTCAAAGCCCTCCCTGGAGGATCCAGGGCACTTTTCCCCTGACCACAGGCCCTCTTGCCTTTCCAGTGGAGGAGCTCCAATTCATGGAGGCTGTGATTTCCCTGTGAATAATGAGCTTCTAAACAATGGACAGTGGTTTGTTTGGGTTGTTTCATTCCATCCACTGGAATCAGCCAGGTAGTATTGAAGCCCAGAAGCCTCGCTACTATGTGCTATCAATTTGTTCAATGGTTATTCAAGAAGCAGGTGATTTCCATTAGATTTCCCATTAAATGGGAATGTTTGTTTTTCAAACTGGAAACTCTCAGCAAACAGAGAAGCAGAGCTGGCTGGTCTGCCACCCCTCCTCACCCAGGAGCCACTGTCCCCAGGCCCACCTTGGGTGGGAAGGGCAACAATGCAGTTATCTGGGCGTTGTATGGTTAAGCCGGGGCACTAGACTCTGAACATGACCACTGCCAACTGTTACCTTACTCCAGCGGTGAGAAGGATATGAAATGGGTCAGGGAGGGAAAACGGCCACCAGTGTGTGACAGAGAGGTTTACAGAAAGACTCCAGAAACCAAAATTGCTCCCAGAAGCTAATTTTCTAGCTGGAGAATGGGGTTAGAGAGAACTCACAAAGCCAAGAGAGAAAGTCCTGGGTGATCCTTTTAACATCACCATAGTCTTTCTGGGGAAAATGAGTTAATTTCCTTCTGCCTTTCTGTGTTTTGTTTTGTATGGGCACATTAAACGGGGAAAATGGTTAAGATTCTCCCACTTATGTCTTGATTTCTGTTACATCTTAGTGATCTATGATTGAGATAATCTTGCAACATGGTCTTTGCTGCAAGAAAAGCCCATGCTCATGAAGACATTTTGAGGGGAGATGCAATAAACGAGTTTGTTTTTTAGTTCTTTCTCTAAGTTTACTAATCCAAGGATGGTGATCCAGAACAAGGATGAACTTTGCAAATCTAAATCCTCTCTAGATTTTCACACATTACCTGTGTTACACGTAACAACCCTGCCTAGTCATACTAATGAGATTCACATGCACAGACCCAAGCATGTGTCCTTCCAGCTTCGTTCAGGTGAGCACCAAGGTAATTGCCAGGAAAGTCATCAGGGGCTCTCCTGTCTCTCATTGTTAATCAGGACTGCATTTCTTTCCCCCCACTCTGATGAGTGACTGCAAAGATGTGATTTCTGAAGGGTTTATTTGGCATAACCCAGGGGAAAAAAAAAAATAAATAAAAACTTTTCCTTAAAAAGGGGGTGGAAGGTGGATGGGGGGGAGGAGTCCCTAAGAGCAAAGGTTAGACAATGTTGCCCCCTAGTGGCAAAATTTCCCAAGAACAACCTTTACTTTGGAGAAACTGCAATGACACTGGCTTGTCAAGGACTGAACACAGGGTGCTCCATACACAGCACACACCCGGAGAGGAAGGAGTCTTTGCTCAGAGATGGCCACTCCATAGAATTTTGCTATCTTGACAAGCGAATAAAATCTTGTCACCAAATTGCTATGCTTTCTTCTTTCACTATCTCTCCACGCCACAAAGGATTTGAACTTTATCTTATCTGTAGTACTGTCTTTTCTCCTATCAGTTCAATGCTTGTTGAAAATAAGATTAGAAGATATTTTACAACACACAGGATTTGGCAAATTAAAGGTTTTGCCAAATAAGCTTGCCGTTAGTCCTTATGGCTGCTTGCCATCATAGGATTTTCTTTTTTTCTCCAAAATACTACGCGTTTGGGTGAATTGGGGTAGCTCTGCTTTTGCAGAACAAATTTTGAAGAACAAATTCTTCTGCCTGGGTCTCAGTTTCTCCTTTTTAAAACAGAATGAACAGGACTAAGTGCTAAGCAGATTTAATGCCCAGTGATTCTTGAACCCCAATACTTATCTATACGGTTTTTGCATTTTATATTCCAAAGACCCATACTTCAAGGACATGCTGAAAAAAGAAAATAAGTGTATTAATGCAAACAGCTCCACATCAAGGGCATTGCATAAAAAGGCAGTTTTTAGACAAATGCAATTAAAATCACCATACTGATGAAGAAAGTCTGAAATACCAATAAGGAGGGCAACATTATCCTTTGATGGGAGAAAGAAAAAACCTGGCTGAATAAGTAAAGCTCTGCATGAAAATATGTTAATCAGTTTCATGGTAGTTCATTTGCCTCGTGCATGCACCTTATAGCATTTGTATGAATTTTCTTGTAAATATACGAATTAAAATAAATTTTATTATGGAGAGTTATTTTATCTATGGTGTTTTAGTTTCTGTCTTAATTGAAAAACCACAAGGCTTTCCTCAAACCAAAGATGGACCTAACAGCCAGTCCTTTCAACTCCTGCCAGAGATCGCAAGAAGCCGGGGGTTTGTGCTGAGGAGTGTTTGCATGAACGTGCGAATTCAATGGGCTCTGATACAGAAAAGATGGCTTTCATCTCTTATGCTGGTGGTGACAACTGTTTTTTAACCCAAGCCTTATGTTGGGACTCAAACAAATGCACAGTTCGGTGTAATTAGGATTTTGGAAACACGTTCACAGAGCACCCACAGAAACAATGCAACCAGCCATGGGCAATGCTTGGTGATTTGCTTTAGTCTTTTAATGATAGACCACTCATTCCAAACAGCAGCAGTAGAGAGGATGGGCAAAGGGCTGGCATTGGAAGCTTGGCCAGAGTTGCTGGTCAGAACTGCCAATAGTGAGCCTCCACTGTTGTCTCCTTCACTCTGCATTGTGGTGGGCATTAAGCATTCCAATAAAATCACCAGCTTGATGCTCAGCTGGTCTGATTGCGGAAGAGACTGATTGCATTATTCATTCTCATAAAAAGATTTTTAGGACTCTCAAGGATCTATAGAGATTATATTTTTTAAAAAGCTCCAGAGTTATCAACAGTTTAATTTATCCTTCTATTCTCTCAAAAGGAACAAAATCACAGAAGGCAATAGGCAGAGCCTAGACAGAAAACAGGTTTTTGCTGAGGCTGAACGAGTTTGGAAGCCCTGCATGTTATGGGATGGGGTGCACCCCTCTTTGTCTCTTATTTTCTCTTATTCACTCCCCTTTCCACTTTTTTTTTTCCAGACAGGTTCCTCCATCTTCTTTAAAAAATAAATAAATGAAAAATAAACAACACCCTCCCCACCAAAAAAAGAGCACCAAAACAACAAAAACTTGCTGCTTGCTGATTCCCTATGAAATACTTCCATCTACTGGCTGAATGGAGAAGACTCATTTCTTAACATTTGTTGTTGAATTTGTACCACAATTTATGAACACCACTCTTCAAGCATTTAATACAAAAAAATAGGAATCACAAGTCTGAAAATTAAAGAAATTGAGAAATGTTTTACTGTATATTTTGCAACTGACTCAAGTAATGCCCCCATGTATTTGATATAGGCATGAACATACAAATGCACTTTGCAAACACCCAGAATGAGGCACAGGTCTGTAGGACTGCAGAAAGCAAATTAGTGAGAAAAAAGGAATTGAGAGACTAGGGAGAGCAATGGGAAGAGATGATCTTTTTATCAAGCCGGTCGGGATATTTTAAATCAGACCACATAGGGAACAAGGCTGTGGCGTTAGAGATGAAATCAAAGACAGTGACCAAGGCAACCACATTCTCTCTATGAAGAAAAGTAATTCCGTGAGATCTAAAAAGAAACCAAATTGGATTTCAAGTTATGTTATTAAAGGGGATGCCTTCAATAAAAAGCCATTCAGAAATGGTGCTTCTTCCTTTGTGTTCATTTTTTAAGAGTCCATTTGGAGAATAAGGTCAGATTCTAGAAATATGGTAAGGTGTTTACAATCTATTACAGAAACGATCTAAGATTACAGAATAAAAGATTGGTAGTATGTCAGTGCCAGAAGGGTTCTCAGAGATCAACCTAGACTCTTCTTTATACTGATGAGAAAACTATGCTTCAGGGAGAAGAAGAAACTTGTTCTGAATCTTATATTTTAGAAGTATATTAACAAATTCAACAAAAAATACAAACAAAAGTCAAGGTTTCCATATGGAATTTAAATGCAATTACATTGTTCATAATATTCTTTCCAGAGTTGTTAGTTTCTAAAAGCAGATCCCTATGCACACCAGAGCATCACAGGCATTCTGCTGTTGGGTTAACGTTCATATCACAGTGGAATGCCTTGCCGCAGTTTGTCCACTAAGAATAAACAGGGAACAACAGACTGCAGAGAAAGTACAGTGCCTTTTTCAAAAGTTAAGTCTCAATAGGTCATGGGGCTAAATAAAATATGGATTGAATTATGTTCACTCATTAGCTGGGCATGGTGGTGCGTACCTGTAGTCCCAGCTACTTAGGAGGCTGAGACAGGAGAATCACTTGACCCTGGGAGGTGGAGGTTACAGTGAACACAGATCGTGCCACTGCACTCCAACCTGGGTGACAGAGTGAGATCTGTAGAAAAAAAAAAAAAAAAAGTGCCCTCAAAAGGAAGCTTCTCTAAAAGTAATTAATGTGTTATGTACCCTATTGGTGAAATTTAAAAAGAAGAGTTAAACCAGAAATGAATTCTTAAGGTCTAGGGTAAAGACTTGGCGACTTATATAACTCCATGTACACACCTTGAGAAACTGAAGGGCTAATCTTTAAGTCAATTTCTGTGGTGATAGATACAAGAACGCAGCAAGAAGAGATTTACCCGGAAGCAGCTGGCTGGGATGGGCTTTCACCATGACTCCAGGGCTCTGTGGCATAACAGCCATTTCCAGCCCTAATTTCAGACCTGCTTTTGCTATTGACTGGCTGCATGAATTGAGGATTCAGGCTTAGGGTTTCTCAACAGTGCAATTGCCCAATGGTACGAATGGGCTCTAAGGATATAAAATAAACCTCTGCTTATAGAAATAAAGAAATGTGGGGTTACGTGCAATGGATGGATTTAGGCATTTAAAAGGCAACATTACAATATAATTTATTACTTCCAGAAGCATTGCACACACACACACACACAGACACACATACACACACACACATTCATGAGTGCTGCTATCTACACTTAAAAATGTAATTCTTACTTTCCTTTCCCAGATATGGCATGTTTCTTGAAAAGAGTAAATTTTAAAAATTAAACATTTATTCAATCCCATTATAAAGTATAATTTTCCAGAATATTTGAGTGCCCAGAGGTAAATTACAGAAATGTGTACAAAGTGAAGCAATTTTTCTAATCAAATCAGACATGTTAAAAAATTCATCTGAACTAAAAAAAAAAAAAAGAAAAAGAAAAAAGTATTCTGTGGTACAGCCTTCATTTCTTAGATTTACTATTAAAGACAGCAGTGAAAATTTCCCAGAACCAGCAAGAGATATCACTCAGAGACCTAGGATCAGCTTTGATGCTTCTGGCCCTCACGTCCCAAATGCTGACTTTTCTCCCAGACATCACTCACACCTGCCCACTTGTATCTCTTCCCGCTAGCCCTGTCCCATCGGGACTAGTATCCTACCACTGTAGAGACCAGCTGTCTCTGCATGGAAACCAGTGTGATCCTTTTACAATGGAAATGCAATCACTTACCTCCCTTCTTTAGAACCGATCAAATATTTCCTCTTGACTTTAGAATAAAGTCGTTCTTGGTTTTTAGCCTAAACTGGAACAGAAAACCTTGCATAATCTGGTTCCCTTTGAGACAGCCAGGTGGAACGGGTCCCCGGAAAAACTCCAACCAGCCTGTGCACTAGGAGGAATGTGCATTGAGGTGGAGATACAGAAGTTCATGCCATTTGCCACAGGAAGGAGCCTGGCCCCTCCTCTTCCTGTGTGGCACCTGGGATTCAAGCTGCATGTGGGAAGCGCCTTAGCAGGGGACTCTGGCCTTGCCAGAGTCCCTGTTTCCCCCCTTTTCTTCCTCTTCACCCAATAAAACTGTCTATTCTGTCACCATTCAAACCATCTGGAGGCCTAAATTTTCATGGGCATGGGACAGACAAAGATCGCATCTTTAGCCAAACTAAGGAAAAGTCCTGCAACACCTTTTTACAGGCCCAGCCTTCTCTGGGGTCACTGCTTTCCATCTGGCCAATGGAATGCCCTTCAGAAGTTCATTCTCCTTCCTACATATTTTATCTGCCTGAACATGCTCACGCTAGCCTCCTTAACCCCTTAGTGGTCCTGGCCTGGGAAGCTTCCCCACCTTCAGACGTCAGCTTCAAATGTCACATACTTGAGGTAGCTTTCTTGACCTCTCTCCTCACTAGATTTATTTTCTAAACACTTTTTGCAGTTTGTCATTGTAAACATCTTCCTCAGTTAACTCAATCCTCTATGAGGGAATGAACTAGATTTGTTCTGGTGACCCTGGTGCTCCCAGTGCTTGACATAAGGTAGTTATTCAACACACGCACACACACACACACACACTTGACAAAGACTCTAGCTTGCAGTTGGTAGTCAAAAAATAGTTATTATTTTTTACTTTTAGCAAACCATCAAGGACAAGGAGAATACTACCTTCATTGCTGTGAAGGGTATTATTGCTTCAAAGTTCTCTGCCTTCCAAGTTCTGAATACTGAACTACTACCAAGCTACAAAGATCTGTGCCTAGTCACATGTCACCCATCACCAAATAACTCACTAACCGAAAATAATTACCAATTTTTTTTTTTTTTTTTGAGATGGAGTCATGCTCTGTAGCTTAGGTTAGCATGCAGTGGCACGATCTCAGCTCACTGCAACCTCCACCTCCCAAGTTGAAACAATTCTCCTGCCTCAGCCTCCCGAGTAGCTGGGATTACAGGCACCCACCACATCTGGCTAATATTTTTTTTGTATTTTTAGTAGAGAGGAGGTTTCACTATGTTGGCCAGGCTGGTCTTAAACTCCTGACCTCAGGTGATCCACTCACCTTGGCCTCCTGAAGTGCTGGGATTACAGGTATGTGCCACTGCACCTAGCCATAAATTTGCTAAGATGGTGACACTTTTTCCAAATCAGGTGCCCTTTTCATCACACACACACACACACTTATGCACACACATGCACATGCACACACACTATGAACCATGCATTACACACTATGGATGGTGCTTTTGTCACAAGAACAGTTTGCAGTCAGAGATGAGAAATATGCAGCAGAGAAATCTGGGTAACTTGGGTTAAGGTTCATGCAGATTTAGTATTTCATTCACCTAACAAATATTTTTGAGGATCAACAATGTATTCATTCAATCACCAAATATTTATAAAGTCTATACACATTCCCAGGCAGGTGCCAGGTACAATACTACACCGATTACACAGAGTCATCGGTGACCAGTAAAGCAGCGATGACACCCTGCACTTGTGAAGCTTACAGTCTTGTGAAAGGAGACAGAAAACAAACCAGGAAGCAAGTAAATCACATAACAACAAATCTTGAGTACTGTGAAGTGCTATAAAAGAAAGGGTCAGAATGTCATGTGAGAGACCAAGGGAGAACTGAAGGACAACAAAATAGCAACCACTAATGAAGTGAGTGCTCTGGGCAGAGGGAACAGAGGCATTGTGTTGTAAGGGCCTGGAGAAGGAAAAGGTTTGCATGTCCTCGTGGCTGAGAGGACGCAGTCTAATTGGAGCACAGCATAAATGATGTGTCTTGGGATGCAGGTGATCAGTCGCTGCAGTTTGCCAGGACTGGGCGGTTTTTCAAGGCACTGGACATTCAGTTTTGAACTTGGAATAGTTCTGAACAGCGACTGTTGGTCATGCTAGGTTCAAGACGGGTTTGAAGAGACTGACTTTGAAACCACCTGTACAATTTTCGACTCATTTGCAGACACTAGTATTATTATTAGGATAAAAGAATATTAGAGAGACAAACTACCTGCCTATTTGAATGAAATGGAATCCCTTTTATGGATTCATAGATCAGTATCTGCAAAAAGGGAAGAGATGCCCAGGATGCATCATAATACAGCAGAATCAAAATACATTGAAAATAGTGTTAGCTCAACCAGCGCCATCCTGTAAACCCATGCCATTTTGCACACCATGGTTAGGGTTGAAAATACCACAGGAGGGGCTTGGGCCATGAGAAACATTCTGGCAGGTCACAGGCCTAACCGTCTGACTGCAAGAAATTCCTCCCTTATCATATCCTGCAGTTCAGCTACCCATACTGCCCCACCTCCCCTGTCCAGACCTACAACTGCTCCAGTCTGTAAGTGGGGCTTGGACTCCAGTGCTGGCTGGTGTGCCCCCTCTGCAAGTCTTTGTTCAATAAGCCTGTGTTGCTGTTGAGCCGACCAACCACCGCTTGATCTCTGTATCTTTTCTCCATCCTAAGAAATAGTAAATAGCAAAAGTGAAGAAAATGAGAAAATTAAAGTGAATAATGACAGCTTAATCATTACGTAAGAGGGAAAATACTAAGTAAAGGATGTGGATGAATTTTGGCTTGGAAACTCTGATCTTGTCCAAATAGCTAGAAGTGTGTGTGTGTGTGTGTGTGTGTGCATGAGTGTGCACACACGCAGGAGAGAAATTAACAAGTAATTTCTCCCCCTCTCCCTTACTTCCTCCCTCCTTCCCTCCCTTTCTTCCTTCCTTCATTCCTCTTTCCCTTCCTCCCTCCCTCCCTCCCTTTACTTTCTTCCTCCTCCTTTTTTAAAATAATGTCACTCAAAAAAAGAATAGAAATGGCTAACGGCATCTTATATTGAGTTTTATGCATTTCAAACTATGTTCACACTACCTTTTTGAATCCCTACAATAACTATCAAGTAGGTATTATCTTCCACATAAAATCAAAAGACTACAAAAATTGTAATGACTTGTTAGACATCACACAGTAACTTAATAGAAGGACTGGGCTGGAATGCAGGGCTCCTAACTCCTAGACCAGTGTCCTTCTAAACGCCACTCAATGACAGGATTTTGTAGAAATGATAGGTAAGCTTAAAGGAAGGAAATGTAACTGTGGCAGCTGTCCTAGGAAATGCTACCGTTATCGTCTGAAACAGCCTGCCCAACAACACAGAGTCATGATGGGCTCCCAAGGACAGCGCGGAGATTTCTCTTGGGTCTCTTCACCTGGTGTCAGGTCATCTTCGTAATAACTGGGGTGAACGAGGCCCTCCACTGGGTTCTGACATTTCACCTGCCACTTGTGCACACTGAAAGGCGTGACATTTCTTATACCTTTGAAAACATCAGGGAAAATCAAAGAGATTTCTCTCATTCTGAACTTTACCTCTGCTGGGCCAAAAGTTTTGCTGCCAGGGCAGTAATAAAAGCAAGAAAGGGGAGGTTTCCATAAAGAAGAGATAAGTGGAACAGATTTATGGGCTGAAATAGCAATCAACCAATGACCACACTAGTTAAACTGCCGTTTCAATACCAGCATCTCTACATTATGCCTTTCTCATGTAAAGAATAAACAAAACCCTTTTTTTCTGTTTCAAGGTAATCTTGAGTTTTATTGTGTGTAATTATGGAGTATAACATGATATTTTTTGGATTGATGCATCAGAGATACACATATTTTCAAGGCACATGTGATAATTTAATACATTCACATAATTTGTACAGAGCCAGTCAGTGTACTTGGGATATCAATCAACTTAAATATTTGTATTTTCTTTATGCTAGAAACATTCAAATTATTCTCTTCTAGCTATTTTGAAATTTACAATAGAGTATTATAAACTGCAGTCACCTCCCTGATATATTGAACATTAGATGTTATTTATTCTATCAAATCAAATATTTATACCCATTAATCAACTTCTCTTTATCCCAATTCTTTCTTCTGCCACGTTTCCCAGCCTTTAATACCCATGAATCTACTCTCTATCTTTATGAGATCCGCTGTTTTAGCTCCCACATATGAGTACAAATGAAAAATGCTCTTTCAATATACTTACACATAGTGAAACAGCAACTGCAGTCCTGCAAATTCAAGTATCTATCATCTCACATAGTTCATCTTTTGTGTGCATATGTAGCAAGAGCCCTTAAAATCTACTCTTTCAGCAAAAATCATGAAGAGAAAATAATTTCATTAATTATATTCTTTGTTCTGTACACTAGATCTTCTAGACTTATTAATCCTGCCTATCTGCTCCTTTATTTAAAGGATAAACAAAAACCTTAAAGTACTTCTCTCTTCTGCCCTTCCAAGCTTACTAAGAACATGGCATCCTCCCAGATGGAGAACCAACTCATTCACACACGTAGTTGGCTGTCGTTTCACTCAAAAGAAGTTGATTTGAAATTATTTCACGGCATTAACAGATAACCAGCTGATCATTGCTACAGAGAATCGGATTTCCTCAAGGCACAGAGAAAGTAACAATAAGATCTAGAATTCTAGTTTTTTTACTACTCATATTGTAGGCCCCAGCCATCTCCAGTTGTGTATTCATTCAACAACCCAAGAGCTGGCACCAGGGGGTTGGCCAACCTGATGGAACCTCTCACTGGTTATCACACCTAGCATTGGAACACTGTGGTACAGTGAACTCTGACTCCTGAAATTGTTACCAGGCGACCACTATGTCATCAAATGGCCCAGCGATTCTGTCTACTGATGTCTCAAACATGTTTCAGACATGTTCAGACTAAGTTCGGACTTAGTTCACACTAAGCTAAAAGATGAAAATGGGGAAGACGTGGCAAAAATTTCCTGTACAACTGAGATCCAAACAGCGTTCATTCTCTCCTCCATTTTAACCTTCTTCAGTGGACTCATCATCCTGTTGATCTTCAGGCTGATCTGGAGAGCTGCTAAAAAACGGCAAATCAACAAGGCAACAGGGATTATCTTGGTCAGTTTCCTTATTAGGGATCCCTGTGTGTGAAGTCAGAGACGGGTTTGGGGTAGGTTTGTGTTTAGCAAAAGATCTAGGCTTCATTCAGTGTTTCAGGCTAACAGACTCAGCATCTATGGCCTGGTCCCTCAGAAAGGGTAGTAAGCCAGACCCCAGGCCACATTCTGAAGCCTGCAGAGACAGGGCCAGGCCTCTTGTTTCTCCCATCACTGGAAAAAGCAGTGTCTTATGTGGGGGGATGATTAATGTTAGCTCTGGAAACAGACATCACTGTTCTGAAAAAAAGGTTCATAAACATTATGTCCATGCCTCTATCTTGAATCTTAACAAGACAACTGTGCTAGGTCGTAGAAAAGAGGTGAAAAGGAACAAGACATCAACGTCAACTCCACTTTCATAAATCGTTTGTGCATAATGCATATGTACTGACATGCATACATTGCCTTTTGTATACCATGTAAAGACAACACACTGAGTTGCACATACACACAGAAGCCCACGCACACACACATGCACCATCCAGCCATAAATGCAAGGACACTTCTTATACCCAAACAAGCTTAGCAGGAGTTGGTGTTGTTGAATAACAGCTGGCAAACAATGATGATGAGAATAAATAATGTATTATACAGATAAGGCATTGCTTAAGAGCTTGAAATAAAACCCTCAAATGCTGTGTAATGGATGTCCTATTACCAGAGGTCAAAGGTGAAGAGTTTTATTTACTCTGTGTAGTTTATTTCCATTTTTGCTTCCCAAACTTTATTTTTCTAATAGATTATACCAATTTCCATAACAGAACACATTTCACCTGTGCATGATAATATTGAAAATTCACTTAAAATATTTATTTTAGTGCTAAAAATCTACATAAAAATATAATGTATAAATTGATAAATTTTTAAGGTTATTGGTAATATGGAATTTTGATTTCTGTATTTGAAAAGTATCCAATATTGAAGCTTATAGATTTTGCTCCCAAACAAGTTTGCTCTACTGATTATTTCTACATTAAGGACTTTGAGCAGTGGTGTAACAATTGTAGAAAGAATTGTAGGATACTGACTCATGGATAAATAGCTATGATGAATCTGCCTCCTGGTTTCTACCTTGTTTTGTTGTTTTTAATGCACAACTCAATTTGTAGGATTTTGAACGCTTCTTAGTCTTATGCTCCAGACAATGTTCTTCTTCCCTATCATGTTCTTTTTTGTGTGATTACAAAAATATGAGAGTGCATTTTTCAATTTCCTATATTTTTCATCTCTTACTTTGGGTGTAACTTATGTCTATACTTCAATCCAGGTGTACCTTTTACTTACAAATATTTAGCAAGTGTTACAAAATGTTAAGAAGTGAGCCTGAGTAACCAGAATGCTGTACTATTCTTCTTGTGAATCTTGAGGAAAGAGTTTGATCAAAGTTGAGTTACTTTTCAACAAGTTGTTTTGTTTCATTAAATTGAGAGGGCCCTGTTTTTCACTAAGCCTTTGGAGAAGTTGGACAAATGTAAAACCAAAACCAAAAAAAAGTCAGAAATCTAGGTGTACTGTGAAGAGCTATTTAAAAAAGTATTTGGAGAGTTATAATTTCTCTCCTTAAATGTGCATTTTAAAACATTTATTACATCTGTAAGCAGGATTTTATTATATCTTAGGACCAATTTGTTTTTCCACAGAAGGTAGCTCCAACTTGATGATGGAATTCAAATGAGTGTTCTGTACTAATGTCATACCTAGTATTTTTTAAAATTAGTTCTCAGGCAACATTTAGGAACACACACGAGTCATTGAGTATTAGAGGACAAATCATTGATCAGGATGTGAACTTTATCAAAGCATTTTTTAATGAGACTTCCCTTCCTATCATTCAGAAAATATGAGTAGAAAAATTAAGTGATTTTGAAATCCTGGCTTTATATAAAATGAGTTTTTTTGAAAGTCGGAGAGACTCAGTCAGCTTGGTATGGCTTGTCCTAGTTGGTTCAGATATTTCTTTGCGGTGAGTCTAGACTATTATCAACAAACAATGGACTAGCTCAGGCTCCAGCCTTTCCTCATTGCCTGATCTTAGGAAAGTCATTCAATTTCTCCATTTCCTGGTTTTCATAGCAATATAAAATTGATTTAATCATGCCTAACTTTATCATATGGGATTGCTATAACATTTAAATATAATCAGTAAAGACATTCTATAAATATGAGGAAGAATTACAATTTCAGAATATAACATCGGGCAAAAAACTAAAAGCAACACAAAAATGCTGAAAACTTCCCCCTTCTCTCACAAAATGTGGACACTTAAGTAATCACCTAAAAATCAATTTGTAATCTTTTTTTCTTTGTCCACATATCTCAACGGAAACTGTTACACTTATATCTAGAGCAGAAAGAAGCATGCTGCTCCTAATTCTGATCCTTGCAGTGATGTCAGTTTGAAGGGTGTAGGGACTGAGTATATGTGAGAAGGACATGGAGGAAGACTACAGAATTCAGTATAAAAAAGCTTTGCAGAAAACCAGGAAAATGCAAATCCAGTAAAATCCGTATTATGAAATATTGAATAAGCAACTTCAGGGTTCCCTGGTTTAGACAAGGTAGAATGATTTCCGACTGATACCATCACAAGAGGCTCTATCAACATAAGTAAAACAGATTTCTTTCTCTGAGATGCAGCTCACATCTTCAGTTTCTTTCTCTCGATTGTAGGAACTGTTTACATCAGGTAGGATCGATAAGGACCCTATAAGAAGCCTCCGCTTGAAGGGACAATTTCGTGATCGTATAGAAATGTTACTTTCGGCCCAGACCTTTGTAGGGCAAGTGTTGGTAAGTACACTTTCACTGTTAGCTTGCTTACAAACTGTAGCCATAGGTGTGCTTATAGTCAGTATAAATTGATTCTCCAGGTAAACATCTGATGTTCTCTTGGTCACCTTATCTAAAATATCACCACCACCCCCTCTACTGTTTTTTACTCATTATCTTGCTTTGTTTACCTCTGGAGTGAACATAATTGACAATAGCTATATTGTACTATTATAATAATTTTATAATAATATAAAATTAAATTATATATTAATATTATATAATTGATAATATATACCTTATAAAATGATATGTAATTATATATGTAATAATTATATAATTATTAGTAACTATATTCTTACTAATTATAGTTAATTACTAATTAGATAATTATACATTTATAATTATAGCAATTATATAATTATATGTTTACTAATTATTTAATTATATATTTATAATTATATAATTACTAATTTGCATTATAATTATATTTTGTATTTATTATCAGTCTCTCTCCACTAGGAAGAAAGCTTTGTTAGCGCAATGTTGTGAGCATTTGGTTCTCCTTATATATGCAGATGGATATGAACATAGATATTTTAAAAAAATGTTTAGTAAACTAATCAGCCCTGAAATGTATAGCTACTTTCCTCTCCTTTGATTCCAATAGACCTCTTTATTTCATCAGCAAACTAGTCTTTAGTGCCCCTCTATGATATTTATCACTCTGCTTCCTATTTTAATCTCAGTAATTTGAACATATTAAATCTCACTTCGGCATTATCTCCTAGGGGCATCCTAACATTACCTCTTTATTGGGCTAAGAGCTCCTCCTCTAGCTTCTTTAATTTCACTTAGCATTACTATCAAAATTATCTGTGCTCATGCCTGTCTCTCTGAGTACGGTGAGCTCCGGAGGACAACATACTATGTCACGAAAATGTTTATTTCCCATTGTCTGGAAATAGCAGATACCCTATAAATAAGGATTGCAGTGATCATTATTTCAGGAGTGTAGTTTGATCTAAAATATGAAAAGATGAATTTCATAATTAGGGGTATGCTGCCATCAGAGGATCTTATGGTGGAAGTAGGTTCATGTGAGCTAGAGATTATTATCTGCTTTTTATAATTAGCAAAAACATGGCTCTTTTCCAGTTACTGCTTAATTTCGATGTAATACATTCCTGAAACTTGCTTGGAAGTATATAAGTAAAACTGCTTTCATAAAAGCTCCAGGGAATGTTGAATCATCTGGAAATGTGCCTCTCCATTTTCGGTCTTCTAAAGTTTTTGATCTCTTTTTCCTGAAATCTCTGTGGGTATGACCCATTGCAGAAAGATTTTGTAATTATCTCTGATGATATTAGGGATTTCTTGGTTAGGATCTCTACAAATGTTGAAGTCATGTTTGTGTGAGAGTAACTTTGGGAATAATGTATTAAAGGTCACTGGGGTGAAGGAGAAGAGAACTTACGACATCCATTATATGAGTATTGCATATGGGAAGTGGGTGGAAAAGGAATGATTACAAATTATATACCAATAAAAATTACTTATTTAATCAAGGGAAACCGTATTATTTTAACCTATAACAGCTGGTGATTATCTATGTGGAACAGCAGGAGGTATGGAGTAAAACTTAGGCTAGAATGAATACTCTAGGCCAGGTGCGGTGGTCATGCCTATAATCTAGCACTTTGAGAGGCAGAGGAAAGAGGGTCGCTTGAGCCCAGGAGATCAAGACCAGCCTGAGCAGCATAGCAAGACCTCATCTTTACAGATATTTAAAAATTAACTCAGCATGTTGGCCTGAACCTGTGGTCATAGCTACTCAAGAGGTTGAGATGGGAAGATTGCTTGATCCTGGGTGGTCAAGGCTGCAGTGCTGAAGTGAGCTGTGATCACGCCACTGCATTCCAGCCGCGCAGCAGAGAGAGACCCTATCTAAAAAAAATACCTGAGCTTTGAAAGGCATAACTGAACCCCATAGATACCTCAAATACAGTTTTAAGAAAATAAAATGGCTACAGTTCCTTCTTTCTATCCTTCTTTCCTTCCTTTGAAATTATTTTACTTCTTTCAACAAATATTTATTGTTTGCCAAGTATTTGCTAGGTGGACACTCTTTGTATAGTGGAAAATGCAGGCAAAAGTCTTGCATTTAAGAAACTTAAATTCCAGTGGAGATAGATATGAAAAATGCATACATACATACATAAGATAAATTCAGATGATGAATGCCATGAGGGAAATATGACTGAAGTGTTTGTGAGGTTTGGTGGTTTGGAGTTGGATCACAGTGATCAGAGAAAAAAAAAAACCTCTAAAAAGGTAATATTTGAGCCAAAGCATGATGACAAAGAATAAAGCAATTGAAGAATTAAGGGAATGAGGTTCCAGATTGAGAGAATAGAATTGTGGAGGCAAAGAGCATCACAAGAGTTTACTGCAAGCACCAGGAGGAGACTCCTATGCTAGGGACATGGAAGTCAGGGGATGGCGAGGTCTGAGAAGAGACTGGGAAATGGCTCAGTGTCTTAAGATTCATAGATGGGGGCTAAAGCGCTCAAAGGGAATCACTCAATTCTAAGGCAAAGAGAAGTCTGAGATCTTAAAGCATGAGTTGACATGGTCCAATTATATTTTAAGGTTCAAGAGGTACTAAAGCCTGAAAATAAAGGAATTGTCAAAGGTATGCCAGGAAAATGATGGTAGAAATTAGAAGTACAATTTTAATACCACATACGTTTGAATTCAACACAATTAACCTTTGAAATGATAAATGTAACAAACCACAAAGAAGATATAACATCATTAATATCACTACACCAAAAATATAACCTCAAAATATATAAAACATTAAAGAACAATTATGATAAATGAAAAATAAAATAAGTGAACTTAGTATCAAGCTCAAAAAGTTAGAGAATGAAAACATTAAATCTAAGCAGAATAAATTTAAAAGATAGTTAGAAATTAATGAATTATAAAACAGCTGATTACTTCAGACAATGAAATAGAGAAATCAATAGCTAGTCTATAAACAAGGAAAAAGTACAAATATATGAAATAAGACATTTAAATGAGAAAATACATACACATTAAAAGGAAATTGAAAAAACTATATATGCAATTAATTTTGAAAACTAAATGATTTCTTAGGATAATATGAATTACCAAAAGTGTCCATAAGAGGAGAAATTTAAACAGACCAAATATCTGGAAAAAATAAAGTTGTCAAAGACCCATAATCATCATCACCACCCTCCCTTTCTGCCCCTTTGATGAGAGACTTGGATGATTTCAAGGTCCTGTCTCTAAAATCTTCAAGGAATAGATATCTCTAATGCTAATTAAACAGTTCCAGGTCATGGAAAAGAAATCATTACATGTTATTTTCCAATGAAGACAAAGTATCTATATGAAAATCCTCCAGAATAGCAAATTTTTATATACCCTACAAACGAATGCCCTTAATACTTTGAGGGAGAATACATAGGCAGCCACCCAGTAGAAGAATAAGGAAAGGAAAAAGGAGGGACAGGAAAACAGGAAGACAGAATAAAAAGTAAAAGAAGAAAGGGAAAAGAGAAAGAAGGAAAGTGAGAAGGGAATTCCAACAGTCAAATAAAAAGATTCCCTTCAAAACAAGATGCCTTCTAGAGGCCTTCCTATATTATGAATATTAATAGAATATGACAAGGTATTGATCAACTCTGTAGCATCTATGGGTTTGGTGTGTTATATCAACTACCTACGGAAAAATTTTTCTTCTGAATTTAGTTCCAAATATGACCCTATTCTCAAACAATTATCCTACTCCTACTTGAGATTTTTGTTGGTAATTATGTAACTGACTGTGCTTCTCTATTGCTTTGTGGCTAGAAAACGTAAAACCAAAATTATGGCTTATTAGCAAGTGTATCTATTTTTAGCATCATGCTAAGCACTATTGTATGTTTACATTCTGTTTCCCTGCTTCTCTTTTTTTTTTTTTTTTTTTTTTTTTTTTTTTTTTTTTTTTTTTTTTTTTTTTTTTTTTTTTTGTATTCTGCCTTAAATACTTTCTGTAAATNTTTTTTTTTTTTTTTTCAGGTAATCTAGCATTTTGTGTTTTTGTATTCTGCCTTAAATACTTTCTGTAAATGCATAACATTTTCTATGACAGTGTAATCCTCTCTGTAGATAAATTAAGCCCCTGGCAACAACAACTGTTGTCAAACTTAGTATACAAAGCAACTAAATGCACAAATACAGCATCATAATTCATTTGGAAATGGGAAAGAATATTTCAAAAACGGTGCTTGGAGTGATTAAATAACTTACTTTGCTGTTTTTTGTTTGTTTGTTTTTGTTTGTTTGTTTCTCATTTTCCTAATGTAATCCAACCTCTAGGGAAAAGAAAAACATAAAACATAGTGGAAAAGATCGGTCTCTTCATACTTTATATGCATTGTTTATGCGAAAATGAAATAAAACTTTTCCACCATCTTGAGATGAGTTGTATCTTTATCTTTGTTTTTCTCTCATTTCATTTCCTTATTCCATATTTTACGCTGAATGCATATATGCATGAAGCATCAAGAATTTATTTTGGTATATAGCATGAAAATACAGTTTAGGGATCTTTATCATATGAATGAAGAAGACTCTGGCAGGAAACACTACACTACGTTCCTAGAATTTTTTATTTTTTTTTTTTTGCAGGTAATTACCTTGTGTTTTTTCCGCACTAATCATTTATGGATATTACTGTTTAGCTTTTCATGCACTTGATACAATATTTAAAAGTACAAAGTAAAAACTAAATTTCTTTCTTACCCCATCCCCAGAAGGAAGTACCTACTACCATGAGTTTCTTCCTTCAAACCTCTGCAAATTCTCAGCAACATTGTCCTATTTTTCTTATTTAGGTGTTCAGGCCACTTAGGATACCCTTCTCCTCCCATAATTGTACCTATAAATATAAATTTTGAAATAATTTGTTACTTCTTCTGGCACTTCTTTATGGAGAGTAGTAAAGTGAATGGCTAGTGAAGTCAGTGGAGGTAAAATTAGATCTGAATTCAGGTTAGTCCATAGATCCCGTCTTCAAATAGGGATGCACCCCACAAGAAAGGGAGGGATGTCAACAGATTTCTGAAGGGCCAGCAGGTGCAAGAAGTTCTCCAACTTTCCTAGGTTCTACTTCCTAACACAGATGAAGCTAAGAACCCCACACGACCATTTTCCTTTTCCCTACTACCATTTCACAATCTGTTTTTATTTCAAGAGAGGCACTATCATTACGTCCTTTTCAAATGAGGAAACTGACACATATCTCATAGAAATATAATGTAAAAATTATAAAGCAGAGATGAAAATACTATCTATAGATTTCAATCAGTGAGCTATAAGAATGAGTTAACATTGTAATCATTATTGTAGTGTTGTCATTATTACATGAGTTAATAAGTATAAATATATATAGGTTGTGCATATAATAAACATATATGTGTTATTAATATTTTTAAAAACATTATCTCATGACATATCTATTAACATAAACAATACTAATATTGATGTTGAACCCTGTCTCATTTTAACAATAAGTGATATCTATAAATACCTATATTAATTTTAAAAATCCCTCTCACAGATGAAATTTTACAAAATTTTACATTTTATGTTTTATGATGATCAGATTATAATATATTTATGTTGTTTAATAAAAATTATAAGGACAATTCAATCCAGAAAAAATAAATAAAATAGTATTTTGAGACAGATGTCAGGAAATTTAGATTCCCTTTTGGTTTCTTGCACTTATCTTGAGATTTCAAGCCTGTTCCCCCATTTTTCCATTGTTTATTATCGGAAACAGTATTTGTTAGAGGCATTAAGCAGTAATTACTAACCAGCGTGACATTTGATGTTGTAACTAGGATGTTCATAAACGCAGCTTTCTGCTAGCTGTCCCACTGTAATTGTTAATAGAGCCTCTTTTATTCTTTAAAGTCTGTATGATTAGACAATAAATAATATAGTCACCTTAATTTTAAATGAATACACGCCACAGGTCATTTTCCAAGGAAGAGGAGCCAACAGAGAGAGGACAACTTTGTCTCTACTTGACTGCCCCACAGATTAAATTCCAGCTTTGGTTAGAAGGAATCTTTTTTGGTTTTGTTTTTGTTTGGTATGCCTCTTCTTCGTACTCTTCTTCTCCTTTCCTCATGAGTCATGTTCCTTCTTTTTGGTATCATTTAGCTTTTTTGGAGATATGTTTCATTAGTCTCATAAAAAATAGCTTTATTCATTAATTCTACATACATAAATATATAGATACCTCAGTGTGTGTGTAGAATTTACACACACACATATGTATAATTAATATCTTCTGTAGCCTTCTTAATTTTCTTAATTTTTCTTAATTTTCCTTTTCTCCCCCTCTAGTCAGTTATAATGAATGTATCATATGCTATATCACAAGTTCAGGATGAGAATTTTCTCATAAACCTTTTCTGATACCCAAACTGTTTCCTCTTTCCATCAAAAAGTCCATCCTGGCGAGGCGTGGTGGCTCATCCCGGTAATCCCAAGACTTTGGGAGGCTGAGGCAGGAGAATCACTTAAGCCCAGGAGTTTGAGACCAGCCTAGCAACATAGTGAGACCTCATTTCTACAAAATAATAAAAACATAAATACCCAGGTGTGGTGATGCACACCTGTGGTCCCAGCTACTTGAAAGGCTGAGGTGGGAGGATCGTCTGAGCCTAGGAGGCTGAGGCTACAGTGAGCTGAGATCACACCACCCACTCCAGCCTGGGCAACAGAGCAAAGCCCTGTCTCAATAAAAAAATTAAAAAATAATAAAATAATAAAAAATAGTTAAAAAATAAAAGTCCATCCTAAGCTGAGGAAAGAGAAGTCTGGTTGGGTCCTAAGTCTCTTGGGAGGAAACCCTAAATCCACATTTCCTCTTTGCAAGGAGGTGGGGCAGAGAGAGCTAATTCTAGCCTCCAGGGCAAAAAGGATTAATGGGTAATACACACATTGCTCAATGGTTCTTGTGAAGCTTGCCCTTTACAAAGAATATCCTTAGCACAGGTGTTTTCAGCGGCAATGGCTCACACTGTTAGCTATGCCAGAGGGGCCTGGGCTTCTCCCCCGGAAGCCTCTACCTGCCTCTGTCACCAGCAGTGACTAGTCTTGGACGTCTCGTGCACTTGGCACTTTCTCCTAATCACCGACCCTGATTGCAGAAACCCAGCAGCTCTAGCAGTACCGCTCCTCACATCTGGCATCCACAACCATGCCTTGTCCAGACTCTGAGTAATCATCCACTTGCCAGATCAACAAGAGACACAGGGACTTGGTAGAAATGGCCCCCTGGAGGATGGGTACCTGACCTATCCCAGGTTGGCACCCCAGGAAAGTTCCTCAGTGGCTGGTGGAAGGTGGTGTGGGGTTGGGCTGGACACTTGCCCCTTCCTTTGCAGAAGCAGCTTGGTAATTTCCAAGCTTCTCCTGTCTGTAGTTCCCTAAGTCTGTGTCCTGAGGGATCTGGCAGTACTTGACTTCCTCCTTTCAGCATTGTGTTGATGAATTCACTAGGCCACTGGATCTTCCAACACAGAGCTTGTAGTTCTTGGCTGGGGCAGCTTCGATGAGTGTCTTTCTGAGATCCAGCTCATCCTTTGCCCTCTGGGTCAGCTTGGCCATTAGATCGGGTAATATTTGTTGTCAGGCTGGATGTCCTTGTATTCAGGACCAGAGTTTCATCACCTTGCTCGACTTAGCCCAGATACAGAAGACAACACCACAAGCCCAGGCTAGGTCCCACCATCTTGCACAGCCTTCACAGTGGAAATAGACATCTGGGTTGCCTGAATTTTCCAGTTTCTTGAATTGAATTTAATTTTATCAGAATTTTTCCTTGGAGTAGTTCTTTGGCTATATCTCAGAGACTATGGCAAATAATGCTCTTAGTTTTAGTGATGCAGAATTCATCTTTTACGTTGTTTAATATATATATTTTTTTAAGATGGAGTCTCATTCTTATCACCCAGGCTGGAGTGCCGTGGCACCATCTTGGCTCACTGTAACCTCCTCCTCCTAGTGTCAAAAGATTCTTCAGCCTCAGCCTCCCCAGTAGCTGGAATTACAGCATGTACCATCATGCCCAGCTAATTTTTGTATTTTTAATGGAGACGGGATTTCACCATGGTGGCCAGGCTGGTCTTGAACTCCTGACCTCAGGTGATCCACCCGCCTTGGCCTCCCAAAGTGCTGGAACTACAGGCGTGAGCCACTATGCCTGGCCCAAGTTGTTTAAATTTTAATTTTGATTCCTTGTTTGATTCATGATCCATTTAGAGAAATGCATGCTTTCACTTTCCTTGGATGGACGAGTTTTTGACTGGGGATAGAGAGACTATCTTTTCTACTTTGGTAGAAATTTATGGTCTAAGAATGTCAAAGCTTTTATGATTTCTACTTCACAGAATTTATGGAGAAATTCTTTGTTGCCTAGTACATAATCAATTTTTACTACTATGTAATGGAATTTTTAAAGACTATGTATTATCTATTTGATGTATAAGCAATACTAATTATGTTATATGTGTTTTCCATATCCTTAATTATTTGCTGAATGATTGAAAGGGACATGTCAGAAAACTTCATTTACAATTTTTTAGTTTTGTTGACTGTCATGTATTTCCAGCAGACTTTGAATGATATATTCTTATATGATATCCACTGATAGACAAAGTCATTTTTATATCTTCTTGGCTGATATCTATATGAATCTTCTTGGCCTTTTATATGAAATATCCATTTTTGCCAAATTTTGCATTGTTTTTGGTTTTGTTTTGCTTTTGCTGGAATATTTTAGAATACAATATTAATATGTAACATTAATCTTTCTGTTTTCATTTTATTCCCACTTGATTGAGATATCTTTGCCTAGCTCTCTTTCAATCTTTCTTTCTTCTTTCCTCTTAAGTGTGTCTTTTGTATGTGTCATGTAGCTTGATTTTTGTTCTTGTGTTGATTTAAAAATGCATTTATTTTTTAATTTGCCAGGGGAATGTAATCATTTTCATTTACGGTGATCTATTTTATTGGTTTTTATATTATGACATTTAGAGATTAAATTTACTGCATAACAGAATATCTAAATATTGGCTTAAGCAAACAAATGTGAGATCTGTTAGTAAAGAAAGAGAGAAAAGATATTGGACACACACTAGAAGCTCTGCCAGGGTCTGAATTTCATATTTCAGCAGAGAAGCTGAACTACATGCTTGTGAATTTCAGGAGATTTGGATTCCAACACTCACTCCTCCACTCCCTACTATGTAATCTTGAGTGAATTAATTTTTCTAAATTGAAGTCAATTCACATAATATGACTATAAAGGAGGTTATAATAACACCCATTAGAGTGTCACAGGGAGAATTCTATCATAATACATGTAAAGCACTCAAGGCATAGTAAGCACTGACCATTGGCTGATATTTACATTTCTACTTTATTTTATCACTTTATTTTTTGGCATCCTCTAATGTGGATAATTTAATTTTAATAGACTGTTATAAGCATTATATAAATCAAATGCAGAACAAGCTATCTGCCCTATATTTCTTTGTGTGTTTTTTATATCTATATGCTCCTTTTGCATGAGAATAATTGCCAGAGGATTGAGTAACACTTTCTGAATCTTTAAGAGTCCAAAAATGTTTTTTCTTGCTCTTACAAGTAAACAACAACGTGGTTGACTTTGAATTCTTGGCTTGCAATCTGTTTTCCCTAAAACTATGTAAAAGCTGCTCCAGTGTTTTCTAGAACTTAGGGCCACACGCCAGGTACAAAGCTATTGTCTAGCAGCTCCCAATGTAGTCTCTCTCCTCTGTTTTATGAGGTGGGGCCAGAACTTAGTAAGTATGTCTCTTCTGTAAGCTTGCTCCTAGACTCTGCCAATAGGGAGTACGAGACGAGGCAGGAAGCCTAGAGGTCAGAAAGAGAACTGTTTGTTGCTTCTGTGTTTTGTAACCATTGCTTTCAGTCTCACCTAGTCAATAATAGATTTGTAGTCCAGTTGTTGTACTTAGTTCTTGTTTCCATTTTTCTTTCCAACACTGCCAGGAGCAGCTCACAGTGTCTCTGCGGAGGCACAATTAGCATCTGTGTCAGGACCTTCCTCTTAAGTCTTGAGGAGTAAGCTTTGACATTTTTTATCTTGTCCAAATTCCTATCTAAGGGATCTGTGGAGTCATGCCCTACAAACCATAAATTCTCATCAGATTGGTTTTATTTAACCCTAAATATTGTGACTTAACTTTCTAATCTGACTGGCATAATATTATGCCAGAAGAAGAAAGTCAAAATATTTTACTCCAAAACATGTTTCTTTGCCATGTATTGAAAGAGCCTTGCCTTTGCTGTCCTTTATGGGGGAATATGTGCCTCTGTAAAGAATCTCTGTTAACATAGCTAGATCTTTTTCTTCCAGGCCCTCC
>NW_016107320.1:11539379-11567005 GCF_001604975.1 Cebus imitator
TGTTTGTCTTATTCTTCTAGAATGCCCATTATAGTTGTTTTTCTTGCATATATGCTGCTCTTTTAATTATAATTTTTATCTTGGATTTTTTGCTTGGTGGTCTTGGAGAATTCCTTTATTCTAGTTCACTTACATCAGTATCCATTCTGATATTCAGTACCTGTATTGAGATTTTAATTTTGTCAATCACATTCCCTCCTGCCCCAAGAACTCTCTTACTCAATTATTGTTCCTTCTGATTGTAGGCTTCGTTTATTTTATCAGTATAATATCCTCTCAAATCTCACTAGAAACTCTAATTGTAATTTTAAAATGTTGAATCTTAACAGATTCTGAGTTAACACTTTCATGAAAGTCATTCTGTGTACTATCTTTGCCTGATCCTCCTGTTTTCCTATACTTCTCATAAAAAGGCACTTTTCCATTGTAAGCTAATATTCCCAAAGGTTTAGACTACTCAGGGTGGCCTTTTAGATTGCATCGGATTTCATTTCTTATCTGAAGACCCCTGCAACTATCCACTAGCTAAATGGATTTTTAGATCCTGTTGTGAAAATCAAAGTCCCAGGTTTCTATGTGTTTCCTCATAAAGAAAAGGATGGGGAATAAGGCTGGGGCCAGCAATTCTACAGACAAGGCTCTGTCTGGATGAGGTCTCCACTCTTTTAGTTGCTTTTTCTTTGACTTCTTTCTAATGTACCTCCTAGAAAAATAACTGTTGCCACTAGCCAAGAGGTTCCTCCTCTGGGACTACTAATCCTCAGAGTGTCTCCTCTTGGCCACTTTTGGCTGACTGGCCCCATCTTCAAACCATGGCCTCCGTGGCTCAGGTACAGGGCTTTCTACCCATCTCTGAATAGCCAGCTCTTCCAGATTTTGCTCCTCCAATCTAAGAAAAAGGTACAGCTCTTCTCAAATTATTTCTCATTTCTACCCGGATCACTGAACAGTGTCTGTTGGGCGACGCGGCAGAGCCCTGGCATCAGAAAGTAATCATCTTGAGAGTTGGTAAGAATGACTGACAACACTACAGGTTTGAGATAGGAAAGTGTTATTGGAATGAAGGAAAACTGCAGTAGAGTTCAGCAAGGTGCTTCAGCAAAACACGACTGAGTGTGCTGAGATGGACTTTTCCTTAGGGGTGACTCTGGACCTTAAAGCAGGAGCTTAAGGGTAATTTGGACCATATTAGCCACATAGATCGTAATAAATGATTACATTTGTAGATGTCGTGGGCCCTGATTTCAACAAGGGTTGCACAAAGAGTTTCAACATGCATCCATTCTGGAGACGTATAGAAATTCTAGCTACTTACGAATTTGGGGGAAAGAAACCTGGAACCAGGTGCCTGATTTAGATAATAGGAAAGTCCGAATGACTTCTAAATTCCTCAGGTAAGGAGTTTTGTCTCTGGATGGCGTCCTTGCTGGGCACCAGGTGATCTTTTCGCTTTTCAGTGTCTACAAAGCCATCTACTCCCAGTGCCTTCTTTTGGTTATAAAATACATTTTGCTGTCTCTTCCCTATGATTTCTGGATAATATTCTTTGGATTTGTGGTATGCAGCTCTTAACTTTGATAATTTTTTTTTCTTTTTAAATTTACTTATGTGTTTTTGTTCATTTCCATGGTTTGGGGGAGTTGTAAACATATGGCATGTATGCCATCATCTTTCCAGAAATCTGTCAATATATGATTTTTGCATGAACCTTTTATGGGATCTCATGAGAGAAACAATGTACATAATCATATGTAAAGAAAAGCAAAAGTATTTTACTAAAATTAATAATTACCAATATGCTGCTATTAAAAGATGTTTGAAGTGGAGGTATATGTGTGTGTGTGTATCTCCACTCCCAACATCTTTTCTGAGCTTCACATCACACTTGTAAATGCATATCTGCATGGGATCCTCAGACTTAGTACTATCTTCATCAACACTTTACCTAGATTTTTTAAATGTAACTTACAATAACAGCTGAGACCCTGATCCTACCACTTACAAAGCAGTTGAAAGAAAACCAGCTGAAGCTCCCAGCCTCTTACCCAATCACATGTAAACTAGGGTAAATTAAAAATAGAAGAGCATTTTTGGAAGGAGCTTTGCTGCTGCAGAAATATGGGAGTGCTTTCCTCTCATCTCAAACTTAGGACAGGAAGCTGAAGAGGGACCACTCAGAAATCTCAATTTGCCTCCATTGGAACTTTGGGAGCACGGAGGACAGGTCTGTGGCTCCTTTGTGGCTCACTGTTGGGCTAGCTGCTTTGTGTGAGATGAGTTGCCACCCGGGGCATAATCTGTCCCTTCCAGTGTTTGTTGGAGCAAAGAAACTTTAAGAGTTTCCATGGGCCTGACGTGGATCACATGGGAGAGACTTCTATAACCAGATGAATGGGGAATCTGGGAGGATAAGGGCTCCAGCAGCAAACAAAAGAGAGAGAGAGAACAGTTGCAATGAAAGAACACACTTCACCAAAATCAAGGGAACCAAAAATGGAATGATCGGCCACTAAATATCAAAAAGACTGTCTTCCCTCTTCCCCTTCCCCTTGCATTTCTCCCCTTTATTTTGCTTCGCTATATTTTCATAGCATTTAGCTTCTAACATTTCAGATAATTTGCATATTAATTATCTTCATTTGTCATCCTGGCTGTGGAGGGCAGGGATCTTTGCGTATATTGCTCACTGATAAACAGAAGAGTACTTGGGTCATAAGAGGAGCTAGAGAAATATTTCTGGAATTTGAATAGGAATTAAGTTGGAATCTCCAAAGAGCAATGAGACCACACATGAAAGTAAACATTAAAGATCTTTCATACCCAGAGATCCCCAGGGTGTGAGCATCATTATCTAATATCAGCTCAGGAAGACAGTTTCTTGTCTTGTCTCCCCTTTCTGTTCCCTCCCCACATGGAGCTACAATTCTGGAGAAGTCAGAGGAAGCCTAGTCAGCAGAAACCAGGAATAAAAACCTAAGAAGAGTTAATAGAGGTGAAACTGAGTCCTTTCCTAATATACCTAGCCCACCCAAAGAACATCTGAGCTAAAATAAAGAGAAGATTTGGCTGGGCACAGTGGCTCACACCTGTAATCCCAGCACTTTGGGAGACTGAGGTAGGCGGATCATGAGGTCAAGAGCTCATCCCGGCCAACATGGTGAAACCCTGTCTCTACTAAAAATACAAAAGTTAGCTGGGCATGGGGTTGTGCACATCTGTAGTCCCAGCTACCTGGGAGGCTGAGGCAAGAGAATCACGTGGACCCAGGAGACAGAGGTTGCAGTGAGCTGAGATCGTGCCACTGTACTCCAGCCTGGGGATAGAGCAAGATTCCATCTCAAAATAAATAAGTGAATATAAATAAACAAATAAATAAAAGATTTAATCATAAATAAAATTCAGAGTTTCATTGTTAGAATTACACTCGACTAAACATGTTCAAAAGCTGGATGGTTTAGAAACTATAAATAACTGGAGGAATGCTAAATTACCTAAAATTAACCTGAAATGTCACAAAGGCTGCAAAAGATTTATCCAAACACATCCAGGGCTTTGAATAGACAGTTTCTAATTGCATTCCCCAAGTTCCCCCTGTTTTACAGACCAAAGGCATTGGCATAGTAAAACGTCACCTTCTTCTCACTTGTAGTATTTTCCCTACTGTGAAAATTCTGGCTATCCTTTAGGGAACACATGTCTGGAATTATTTCTTCTATCATATCACCAACAATTCAAATCCAGGGTCTATTTCCAATAGCTCCTTCTTTTCTAGCATGTTATAAATTGCATAATACCTATTAAGCACTTAATAGATGTTTGATGGGTGAATACATGATAGGACATCTTGAGATCAAAGATTAAAAGTCTCTAGAAACAGCAAGAAGGACAAGCTCTGTATTCTGAAATGTGTGTGCAAGTTAAAATTTGGTAAGTAAAATGGGTACATGTTCATTTTGTAATACTCAGAAAAAGTCCAATCAAGTTTTCTTGAATGGATAAATGGATGAATTAATGAATGCTAACATAAGTGATATGTGAATAAATGGCTGCATGTACATAGGTACGATAAAAAGAGACACACACTTTTGTTGATTTATTTAATGTCAATGAAATAGATTTAGACATTTGTCCCTGTTTTTCATTTTCAGATGATCCTTGTCTTTGTACTAAGCATCGGGTCTCTTATAATCTATTTCATCAATTCTACTGAGTGAGTACAATGTCCAGTCATGCTTGTCTGCTGTATCAGTATGTTGCTCAGCTAATTTAGAATTTTCTCCTCAGGAATAATGCTTAATATACTTTCACACACACACATGCATGCACACATACACGCTCATAAAAAAGAATGATGTGTTTAGCTTCCCCCACTAAGCACTAAGCTCAGCTCTGCACAAGATACAAGAGTTTCCTTGTATCCTATCACCTTCCACTGCTAGGGGTCAGGGTGTTGTGCAACCCCCACCCCTGATTTGCTCTGGAGTCTCTGGAATGCCAGCCTTCGGCCTTCTTTCCCTCACTTAGGCCACTCATGAAGGTTTCATATGCCTTTGGTTTCCTTAGGTGCTGGAGTAGAAACTCTGTTGTAGTTTCAGAGTTCCTCATAGGTTTCAAGCAACTTTGGATGGTATTGAGAAAGGAAAATGCCAGCCCTCACCTGTGACAAAGAAGCAAATTGTTGACTGACATCCTCTGAAAGCATTCCCTTTGTATTTCTCACAGTTAGGGCAGCTATTTTGGACAAAGCCTGATCTAATTTGAATTCCATGCCAATCACCTGGGAATTATATTGGATTTCTAGCTAAAATGGAATTGGGATTGCAAGGCCACAAAAACCAGGCAACTATAGAGAACCTAGGGGAACTGGTTGTTTGCATTGTAAATTCCTAAGGGATATTTTAGGAGATTTTCTTTGAATTTAGCTCATATCAATCCATTTGACCTAGAGTATCTCTATATCAGAAGAGAACAAATGTCGAAATATCCTGACCAGATAGATGTTCTTGCAAACCAAGAAGAGCCCCATAATCTCTCTGGCTCTGAATCCCCATTGTTAAAATGGAAATAAAATCAATACATCTTATGAAAGAAATTGTGGGTAATTTTCCTGTTATTTCCAGCTCCATGGGCAGTCCGCTGGTTTTGTTCATGCATTCCTCTACTCCCAAGAGAAAAGCAATTTCCTTGAGATCTGAACTTAAGTGTCTGGAATCATGGTGAATAACGAAAAACTTTCCTATTCTTTTTCTTTAGTTAGTCTTATATAGACAGTACTTTAAAAATATTCATCTTTGCAAACTGTCCTTATTTCTTTTCCAGCCCTGTTAGAAGCTGTTCGTCATACGAAGACACAACCATCCCTATTGATTTGACTTTCAATGCTTTCTTTAGTTTCTATTTTGGATTAAGAGTAAGTACCTTTCAAAAGTGGGAGTAAAATCCAAACACCACAGGCACAACATACAGAGAACTAACTGTGCCTCAGTTGGTCCTACACGCTGCCCAAGTTTTCAAACTCTGAAGATAGATGGTCTGTGCCCTAACTTGTTAAATATATACTGATACCTAAAAACTCTCTCTCCTGCATTTGAAACAGTAAACTAGGTTAAAAGCTTCAACAAAAAATGAAAATGGAGCTGAAAAACACAACGTGAGAACTTCACAAAACATACACAAGTTTCAGTAGCTGAATCGACCAAGCAGAAGAAAGGATATCAGAGATTGAAGATCAACTCAATGAAACAAAATGAGAAGGCAAGATTAGAGAAAAAAAAGAGTAAAAAGAAATGAAAAAAGGCTCCAAGAAGTATGGGATTGTGTAAAAAGACCTAATCTATGTTTGATAGCAGTACCTGAATGTGACAGAGAGAACGAATCCAAGCTGGAAACCACTCTTCAGGATATTATCCAGGAGAACTTCCCCAACATAGCAAGGCAGGCCAATATTCAAATCCAGGAAATACAGAGAACACAACAAAGGTATTCCTCAAGAAAAGCAACCCCAAGGAACATAAATGGCAGATTCACCAGGGTTGAAATGAAGGAAAAAATGCTAAGCACAGCCAGGGAGAAAGGTGGGGGTACACAGAGTGGGAAACCCATCAGACTCCCAGCAGATCTCTCGGCAGAAATCCTACAAGTCAGAAGAGAGTGGGAGCCAATATTCAACATCCTTAAAGAAAAGAACTTTCCACCCAGAATTTCATATCAAGCCAAGTTAAGCTTCACAAGTGAAGAAGAAATAAAATCCTTTATGAACAAGCAGTTGCTCAGAGATTTCATCACCACCAGGACTGCCCCACAAGAGCTCCTGAAAGAAGCACAAAACATAGAAAGGAACAATCAGTACCAGCCACTCCAAAATGTACCAAATGGTAAAGAGCATCAACACAATGAAGAAACTGTGTCAACTAATGGGCAAAACAACCAGCTAGCATCAAAATGGCAGGATCAAATTCAAACATAATAATATTAACCTTAAATGTAAATGGGCTAAATGCCCCAATCAAAAGACACAGATTGGCAAATTGGATAAAAAGACAAAACCCACTGGTGTGCTCTATCCAGGAAACTCATCTTACATGCCAGGACACACATAGACTCAAAATAAAGGGATGGAGGAAGATTTACCAAGCAAATTGAGAGCAAAAAAAAGGCAGGAATTGCAATCCTAGTCTCTGATAAAATAGACTTTAAACAAACATAGATCAAAAGAGACAAAGAAGGGCATTACATAATGGTAAAAGGAACAATGCAACAAGAAGAGCTAACTATCCTAAATATATATGCACCCAATACAGGAGCACCCAGATACATTCAGCAAATTCTTAAAACCTACAAAGAGACTTAGACTCCCGCACAATAATAGTGGGAGGCTTTAACATTCCACTGTCAATATTAGATGGATCAACGAGACAGAAAATTAACAAGCATATCCAGGACTTGAACTCAGATCTGGACCAAGAAAACCTGATAGACATTTACAGAACTCTGCACCCCAAATCCACAGAATATACATTCTTATCAGCACCACATCACACCTACTCTAAAACTGACCACATAATTGGAAGTAAATCACTAATCAGCAAATGCAAAAGAACGGAAATCATAACAAATAGCCTCAGACAACAGTGCAATCAAATTAGAACTCAGGATTAAGAAACGGATCTAATTAAACTCCAGAGTTTCTGTACAGCAAAAGAATCAATGATTAGAGTGAACCAGCAACCAACAGAATAGGAAAAAATTTTTGCAATCTATCCAACTGACAAAGGGCTAATATCCAGAATCTACAAATAACTAAAACAGATTTACAAGAAAAACAAACAAACAAATCCATTCAAAAGTGGGCAAAGGATATGAACAGACATTTTTCAAAAGAAGACATATATGAGGCCAACAAACATATGAAAAAATGCTCATTATCATTGGTCATTAGAGAAATACAGATCAAAACCAAATTGAGATACCGTCTCATGCCAGTTAGAATGGCATTCATTAAAAAATCTGGAGACAGATGCTGGAGAGGATGTGGAGAAATGGGAACACTTTTACACTATTGGTGGGAGTGTAAATTAGTTCATCAATTGTGGAAGACAGTGTGGTGATTCCTCAAGGACCGAGAAATAGAAATTCCATTTGACCCAGCAATCCCATTACTGGGTATATATCCAAAGAATTATAAATTGTTCTGTTATAAAGACACATGCACACGTATGTTCACTGCGGCACTGTTTACAATAGCAAAGACCTGGAACCATTCCAAATGCCCAATCATGACAGACTAGACAAGGAAAATGTGGCACATATACGCCATGGAATACTATGCAGCCATAAAAAATGATGAGTTTGTGTCCTTTGTAGGGACATGGATGAACCTGGAAACCATAATTCTCAGCAAACTGATACAAGAACAGAAAATCAAACACCACATGTTCTCACTCATAGGTGGGTGTTGAACAATGAGAACACATGGACACAGGGAGGGGAGCATCACACACTGGTGTCTGTTGGGGGAGACTAGGAAAGGGACAGCGGCAGGTAGGGAGTTGGGGAGGAATAACATGGGGAGAAATGCCAGATATAGGTGACGGGGATGGAGGCAGCAAACCACATTGCCATGTACGTACCTATGCAACAATCCTGCATGTTCTGCACATGTACCCCAGAACCTAAAGTGCAATAACACATATATATATATATATATATATATATATATATATACATACATATATAAATGAAAATGATTCTTTTGTTAAATGCCATCATCGTGTTGCCATGACCTCCTTACTGGATTCCTATCTTTACTAATAATGACAAGCTAGCAGAACTTAGTACCAAGTCTCTGGAGATGTCCTTGATTCCACTGGTGGCATGCATGCAACATAAATATGGAAAACAATTTTGTATCTTTGTTTTATTTTGCTACACTCATTTATTAAATATTTATCTCATTCTAGAAGCATTTATTAAGACCTGTTCTAGATCTAGATTTCAATGTCATTATTCCTTCCATGTTTGTGGGAGACTGTGTATACATAAAATATACACATACATGTATGTATATATAGGCATGTTATATATAAAAACATATCTTTTTTTTTTTTTTTTAAGAAAGAGTCTTGCTTTGTCACCTAGGCTGGAGTACAGTGGCATGTTCTCGGCTCACTGCAACCTCTACCTCTCAGATTCAAGTGTTTCTCCTGCTTCAGCCTGCCGGGTAGCTGGGATGACAGGCACCTGCGATTACAGGCACCTGCAACCGCGACCAGCTAATGTTTGTATTTTTGGTAGAGACAAGGTTTTGCCATGTTGTTCAGGCTGCTCTCAAACTCCAGACCTCAAGCTATCAGCCTGCCTTGGCCTCCCAAAGCATCTACATAGCATATAAATATTTGTGTCTGTATATATGTAAATAGGAGATCAGGGCTCCAGTTGTAAATGGAGTAAGTAAAATGCCGCTGGATAATGGTATCCCTTGTGTTCTCTTTTAAATTCTTAAGGGTAATAGAATTTGTGTTATTCTGCTTCCATTTCATAGTTTATGGCAGCTGATGACAAGATCAAGTTCTGGCTAGAGATGAATTCGATGGTAGACATCTTTACTATCCCACCAGCCTTTATTTCTTATTATTTGAAGAGCAATTGGCTAGGTACGTGTACTGTGGGAACTGGGAGCAATATCCATGAAAAATAAAAACTCAGCATTCAAGTATCTATTTTTCATTTTTCCTTAATGCCTGACGTCATTTTAAAAACCTCTCACCTTAATAGTATGGTTTTGTAATACAGTTGCAGAAACCATTTTTTTACTTCAACACATAGCAGTGCAGCAGGCACACAGCAGGTGTTCAATAGTTGTTGATGGCATTGGCTGCATTTGTAACGTGAGACGCAAGCCTCCAGCATCCCATTCTCCTCATAGCACCTTTATGCTGGGATCCCACAGAACAGGGGGAGATGAAAATCCTCCCTTTGTTTTTAAAAGCTAGTCATCATCTCCATATGTGCTATGATATTTTAATTGTTTAATTAGGTGTTTCGTCTTTAAGGCGGATGTGTTGACAGTGCATGAATATTATGTAGCTTTTATCAGTTTCATGTCATTTTATATTATCTATAAAATAAATATGAATTCTATTCCTTGCTAATATTATCATGCCACCTAAAGAAAAACATTGTACAAACATTGTGAAGCATATCATAGAGATTTTATAGTCAGAAGTTTAAGTGGTTAAGGGTAAATTTGCTCTCCGTTCTAAAGAAGAATTAAATAGAGTAAAATGAATAGTCTCCATAATATGTGAGGCACGCTTCTACATGCTTAATATGGATGCAACAACTCTGTGAGGTTAGTACTGATATAATAGCACCATTCTACATTTTACATTCCCATCTTACAGATAGGGAACTAGAAAAGTCGAGGGGATTGCCTTAGGTTACAACAGCGTCAGGGATAGTATTTGAACTACAGGTTATGCTGTTATACCTATCACGAGAGTAAATTTGGAACATGTCAGGGAGAAAAAGAATGCAAGCAATTTCAATGGCGTTATAAGGTAGGCTCCCTCTGGGGTGACCCTCTGATTTTGACAGCTTTCTTCTTTCCATTGGTTTGTAGGTTTAAGGTTCCTAAGAGCATTGCGGCTGCTGGAACTCCCTCAAATCTTGCAAATTCTACGAGTCACCAAGACCAGGTAAGTAGTCCTGACCAAAGTACTGCTTACATACTAGTTTGGATTAGAAAATGAATGTATTAACTGGACCTCAAACTCAATACATGTCTTTTCAGAATGTCAGTGCAAAGATCATGAAATTTCTCAGCTAATAATATTTAGCTGAGACAAATATTTATTTATAAATAAATATTTATAAAGAACAAGATAATATTTGTTCACATTCTCCCATTATATTACATCTTGCATTAGCTGAAAACTTTGCAACCATTTTAAAGAGCTGGTTTAGTCTTTGTTTTGTAAAGCTATGGTATATAAATTTATCTAGGTTTTAATTCTAGGTCCCTCCACCAAAAAAAAAAAGTCAAAGCAATTCAGAGGCATTGGTTCTACATATTTGACTCATGTGTCTCCTAGCTAGGTAAAAAAAAAAAAAAGAAACAACTCTTCAAGCTTTGGAGTATAATACAATTCCTTAAAGCATAAGTTACCCAGTAGCAGCAGTGAACTATTGCTTACGGAAAAATAGCACCTAAGTATTTCCAGGCAACAGCAAGAACGTAATCCAAACTACCTTTGAGCATCAACACTTGTAAAATTTTCAGCAGTTTGGTCTGTTACCCACTCAAAATCTCCATACCTTGACAATAAAATTAGAAGCATCAAATATTAGAGACCATGTGGATTTCACTGCTAACGTGTTTATGAATTACAGAGAAGCTGGAGGAGGAAAGACTTTTCCTGTGTGACAGGTGGTGCTGCCTGAAAACCATAGAGATCTTAGCTAAATTCTAGGGCTCTACTTAGCCGACAAGGGCTCCTCTAGTCCTTCTTCTCTTAAAGACCCTGTTATCAGTTCAGCAGCCTGAGTGACTTTACATTTTTGTGTCCCGCTCAGAATTTTGTTTTGCAAATCTGCTCCCTGGATTTCTACTCCTTAGATTCCTGGCATAATGCATTGTATATTATTATGTTGGACAACGTAGCAATCTCTATGATCCACATGTAGTATATTTTTAAAAGTGATGTGAGGCCAGTGGCTATCACAGCAAAATTCAAATTTTCCAAACAAGCATATGGGACTAGGCGAGTTTCAGAGCTGTGTTTCTCAGCCTCTAATGAGTATATGAGTCAGGCAAAGAATCTTGTACTAATGCAGATTGGGAGATCGGGGTAGTGCCTTGGATGCCACATGTCAAATATGTTCTCGGGTAACGCCATTCCTTCTGGTCCATGAGCCACACTTTGTGTAGCAACATCTTAGAGGATGAGGTGTTTATGTTGTTCTGGACTCTGTTAGAGAGACTCAACCGCTCTTTGTCTTTCTTCCTCTAGTAACTCAGTGAAGTTTTCCAAACTGTTGTCAGTAATTCTCAGTACCTGTTTCACAGCTGCAGGATTCATTCACCTGGTAAGCATCTCATCTTAATCCCTAGTGGTGTCTGTTGTTACCAGCATCCTTTTATTAAAAAATGGAAGGGAACCTGCTGAGCCCTTATCTCCATCACTGTAAGCCAGTGAGAGGTGTGTCTTTTTACTTCCCGTTATCAGGTTTTCATTACCTCATAGTCTCACAAATATGCGTCTCCTACAATCAAGGTATCTCTGCTCCCTCTTCCAACTTTCAAAATTACTCTTAGGGAAGACATAGTAAGCTCCAAAGGTATCAGCAATAGATAAAATGTAGCACTATATCTTCATAAGCTTAGAGTCCTGGGCCAACCAGGGGAGTAGCAGCTGTTAGTGTCCCTGTAGAGACCTCCTGGTCACCACAGGATGCCAAAGGAAAAGCCATTACGACTTTTTTCTTTTTCCTTTAATAGCTGTTTCAATGAGAGGCTCTAAGGCTAAGTGTGGCCTACAATTACAAGCATATTATTATATTTGACCTAATTATGTTTTTATTTTTTGTTTGCTATTTTTTGTCACTTGCTGACTTTTAAAAAAAGCTCACATAAAAATCAAATGTCTTATTTCTTTGGGAAAATATAAGCTGCTAATTATCCCACTCTCCCAAGGCCACCAACAGCCATAGCTGAAGAATAGTTTCTCCCTATGTACAGCAGGTGCTGCTGGGTATAACACAGGCTCTGCCAGGCCTACTTATATCCTTATATTCTTGCTCCAGTCCTCCAAGAATTTGAGCATGTTTCCCTGCTGGACATCTGGTCTTCCAGGAAAGGAGACCTCCAGCAAGGACGTAAGCACAGAAAAAAGGAGAAGCAATCAGATGCCTTATGAATTAAATGATGCCACTTTGAACCGTAGCAGCTTGTAGAACATTAAAAAACTAAAAGAGCTATATCCCAGAGAAAATAAAATAGCAGATTTTATTGAGAGGATATTTGAAATGGCAAGCCAAAATAAGAGCTATGGTTGTCCTAATTCACCATCTTCCTGTTCTCACACTATCCTTCAGCGAAAAGATGATATCATTCAAAGATGAATTTTAACTAGAAAGGAATCAATATGGTGCCTGTGCCTAAATTCTGCTAAAAGTAACTAGAAGGTGTTTTGGAGCAGAGCAACACTAGTATAATGGAAGTTATAAAATAAAACAGTTATGAAAGCAACAATTTGATAATTTGTCCAAGAGAACAAAGGAAAAGTTAAGAGAAAAAAGCCATTTATATTTTAAAAAAATACAAATAAGTTTTTTAGAAAAACTAAAAGTGATGCTTCATAGAATATTTATAAGGTTTTAACTAAGGGATTATTAAACAATAGAAGGAATTGAAAGTGGGCCAAAATGTACCAGAGAAAAATAAGAAGAGCATTACAGAGCTAAAAACCACATTAGAGGGAAGCAAAATGTAACAAATTTGACAAAAACACATTCAGAAACATGATGGACAGGACTGGAGCAAAAATCTTGACATGGAAAGTAACAAATATACTCAAATGTAAAGAAGAAGGAACATCAAAAAGGGCAGTATTGATTCAACCTACTGTAAATATCGTTCGTGTCTTACAGAAAATAAGAGAACAAATTGCAGCAGAAAAGTGTTTTAAAATAAGGTGTTGAACTTGTAAAGGATAGACTATATTCCAGGAGAGATGATTCTAACTTATTAATTCCAATCATATCTTGGAGTAGTTACTGACATTCAGGGATAAAAAGATAATCCAAGCAGAAAAAAGCAAGGTCTATACAGGGGGAAATCAAGGAGACTAACTTCAGATTTCCTGGCAATATTGGTCAATACCAGAAGATGATACAGCAGTGTCTATAAAGTTTGCATAAAAGAGAGTATAACCTGTCCTGTCATTTAAAGTATGCAAGCCGAAATGCACCAGCAAGGTTCTTTTGAATCTGTATTAAAACTTAATGATACAATTCAGACACATAGAAAATCAAGGAAAAGAGAATTGAAGAATGTGGAAGCCATGGTCAGAAGTAGTGGTAGTGGTCGGGTGCAGTGGCTTACACCTGTAATCCTAGCACTTTGGAAGGGAAAGGTGGGCACATTATTGGAGCTCAAGGGCTGGAGACCAGCCTGGCTAACATGGCAAAACCTCATCTCTACTAAATATACAAAAATTAGCCAGGTGTGGTGGCAGGTGCCTATAATCTCAGCTACTTGTGAGGCTGAAGCAGCCACATCACTGGAAGTCAGGAGTTTGAGACCAGCCTGGCTAACATGGTGAAACCTTGTCTTTACTAAAAATACAAAAAATTAGCCAGGCATGGTGGCACACACCTGTAATCCCAGCTACTCAAGAGGCTGAGGCAGGAGAATTGCTTTAACCTGAGAGGTGGAGGTTGCAGGGAGCTGAGATTGTATCACTGAACTCCAGCCTCAGTGACAGGGTGAGATTCCATCTAAAAAAAAAAAAAAAAAAACCCTGATAGTTTGGCCAGGCCTGGTGGCTTATGCCTGTAATTCCAGTGCTTTGGGATGCCAAGGTAAGGGAATTGCCTTGAGGTTGGGAGTTTGAGACCAGTCTGGGAAATCCCATCTATACTAAAAATACAAAAACTAGTAGGGCATGGTGACAGGCACCTGTAATCCCAGCTACTCAGAAGGAGAATTGCTTGAGTCCAGGAGGTGGAGGTTGCATTGAGCCAAGATCATGCCACTGCACTCCAGCTTGAGTGACAGAGCTTGACTCCATCAAAAAAAGAAGAAGAAGAAGAAGAAGAAGTACAGTAGTAGTAGTGATTACTGAATGGATATAAAATAGAGCTAAGACATAGCCAAGGTAATTATCATTACAGACTAGAATGTAAGGTTCACAATGTGAAAGTAATATAACTAATATAAATGTTGATGGGCAGGTAAAAGGAGTTGAAAGAGTGCCCTCATATTCTTCTTCTTCATAGTGTGTCTTATCTAAAGTTGAAACAAAGTTTAAAATAATAAAAATTCAGTTTTGAAATGTAGAGATAAAATAGATAATAATTCAGTCTCTTAACATTAGTCCACAATACTTTATCCTAACTGTATTTCCCACCTTGGACTAATGGATCAATGCTAATATGGTTAAGAAGAAAAACAGTATAAATAAGTAGACCCACAGAAGCCTGCCAGCTTCCTTCCTCCATAAACTAAAGAAATACTAAGGAAGTGGAAAAGGATTTGAAATGCCAAATTATTATTCCCAAGGGCAATTAGTTAAATTTTAAAGCATTCTTTAAATTATTGTAAAGGGTACTGTATTTTCAGGTTAAAATAAATTTAGTTTTACTTTGTACATGTTGTGCAGGGATAATATTGAATCCCTGTATTATGATGTTGTAAAAGACAATATGGGATTTTAGCTCAAAGGGAACTGTGCCAATAAATACGAGTGATTTAAATCTGTGTGACTTAATTTTTTTTTTTTTTGTAATATACTAGTCTTGGAAAATAGTGAAGACTCCAGAAGTCAGTGACTTTGCAACAATATCCACTGCTGGCCATGAGAGTTAGAACAGAAATGTAATCCCTTTCTTACTTCTGAGTGGAATACTATAGTAGTCCACACTCTTAACATGCTCATTAAACTTAAGAAAGGGTCAGCACTCGGCAAGTCACTTTTGAAAAGGGAACAAATATCTGAACAAACCACAGGGTTTCTAATTTCCATTCCAGTTCTTAACAACAAAACAAAAAAACCTACTTCCCCTAGTCAGACATCTCTAAGATATTATCATCTTTTGTGCTAAATGGAAATGGAAAATATCTAGAAAATATGTGAGATGAAGAGGAAAAAAGGCCTAAAAAGAGAAAACAAAAAAAATATTTTATTATAAACTGTACACATATATAAATGTATGTTATATATAATATATAATATATTGTCATGTAATATTTTACATACATTTATAAGAAATTTATATATGATATAAATGTCTAAGTTACTTCATTTATCTAACATAAAGAGATAATCTGATAAATTTAGTTTTCTTGAAAGGTGAAGGCCCAAAGGAAAAATCAGAGAAAAATATTTTTAATTTTTTTTTTTAATCACTGAAAGGACCATCATGCAAAGAGGGAAACTACCTGGAAAACCTGTTTATTTTTTCTTAAGTACTAGCATTCTATGTGCTTAAGCTCACTGAAATGAAGTGCACATTTATGTGCTTCTTTTCTTAATGATAACCCTAACCTGGTTAAAAAGTAAGAATAGGTCATAATTGCTCAATCTGAGATGAAAGCCTTTGGAGTTCCCTGGCTCCTGGATGCAATGCTTGTTCCTGCTGGAAGAGAGCACAGAGGCATCTGTCCCCAGTGGAGCTTTTCAAGTGCTGAGCTGGAGCCACAAGGCCCCTCAGATTTTGGCAATGATTATAGCTAAGGAAATCAAGACTTTACAATTACTACCTATGATTTACAAACTCTTCCATTTATGGAAACTCTTCATAGCAACCTGAAAACCACTCAGTATGTCATTTGAATTGAATGAAGTGCAATTAATCTAATGTTTTGCCTATTCTCTAAAATGTTTTCTTGGACTCTATTCAGAGACCTTTCCTGATTCTTCTCTCTTTGGACAGGTGGAAAATTTTGGTGATCCCTGGCTCAAAGGTAGAAATTCACAGACTATATCATATTTTGAATCAATTTACCTGGTCATGATGACAACATCAACCGTTGGCTTTGGAGATGTGGTACCCAAGACATCCTTAGGACGGACCTTCATAATGTTCTTTACCCTGGGGAGTTTGGTGAAGAATATTTTTAATATATTTTGAATATAGCTTCATAAACCAGAAAACATTTGGTTAATGATAATCGATGAAGCAATTTAGATTTAAGAGTGAAAGTTGCATTACTTGGGGAAAGTGCCGAGAGCAAATAAAAACATGCACAGGTCCCGTATTTTCCAAACTGCAACCCCTGGAACTCAGGATAAAATTGCTTGGTTGCCAGGGATGAAGGATGGCAGACAAAAGAAGCAGGCTTTCCTTATTAGGCTCTACATTGATTTGAGCAAACTTATCTTCCTTCATAGTTTGCCCATAAAATTAGTCTTTCTTCTAAAAAGGAAGCATACTTGAGATTTAGTCTGAAGAAAATTCCATTTCTCTCAGCCCAAATGAGTAACCTTTCACCAAAACAGCATTTAACTTTAGAGACGTGAACATCTGTGCCTGGCTTATGAATGTAGCGAAGGCAAAAACCTCCTTTTCTTTTAGTGGCTTTCATTTCAATTTCTTAAAAACTACAACAGAGGTCTCCACTTTTTGATATCTACCCATCCACCATCTCACATCTCTTCATTTTAGTCATTGTCTCTTAACCCTCCTCTGTCGCATATGCTTTAATTTTCCCAAGCCCCAAATAGAATAAAGTCAGAGGGAGAAGGGAAGTTAAAAGTGATAAAAGGAGGGCCAGGTGTGGTGGCTCATGCCTGTAATCCCAGCATTTTGGGAGGCTAAGGCGGGTGGATCACCTGAGATCAGGAGTTCGAGACCAGCCTGGCCAACATGGAGAAACCGTATCTCTACTAAAAACACAAAAATCCACTGGGCATGGTGGTGGACACTTGCAGTCCTAGCCACTTGGGAGTCTGAGGCAGGAGAATCACTTGAACCTGGGAGGCTGAGGTTGCAGTGATCCCAGATCTCGCTACTATGCTCCAGCCTGGGAGACAGACTGAGACACTGCTTCAACAATGAAAACAAACAAAAAAAAAAGTGACAAAAGGATAGGACATGTGGGGAAGTCATCTTGCCACTTTTCTTTGCTTTCATCATTTTGAATGCATAAAAGCCTTATATTAAATTTTAACAAAATCCAAAGGCTGATATAAGGAAGAAAAACAGTGTCAATGCTAACATGGTTAACATGCTATTATGTGCTCTTAGATGACAGAAAGTTTTATATACCCTCTTTTTCCTTTCTAATCTTGAAATTTTTGGAGTATCCATCAAAATAATGAGACCTAAGTTTTTATTTACTGATCAATTTTAGATATTATTTGCGAACTTTATACCTGAAATGGTGGAACTGTTTGCCAATAAGAGGAAATACACCAGTTCCTATAAAGCACTCAAAGGAAAGAAGTAAGTCGTGTTTTAAGTAAAATTTCTACAGTTTGAGAAATTCTGTTAGCCATATATCTCGTTCTAGACATCTATTTTCTAGCTTAGCTATAGAATCCAAGTTAAATATATCAGTAACATCCTTCATTCACTGAAAAGAACTATGCTAAACTAAAGACCGTAAGAAAATATTTGCTATTTGATACAAACCACTACATAAACGCTCATAAGAACACTAAGTCAACTAAAATTACAGATAATGTAATTCACTGTTAATAAATATTATTGTTGGCATTATTTGTGCATTCCTTATCACTAACACTTCCCCTACAGCCATTACCAATTGTCTTACTCATTTTCCTTGTATGGGTAATTTACAGCTAACTTTACATCAGACTAAAGCCATGATTCCAATTTAAAATAATTAATTTCATTCCATTTTCTTAGCCAAAGCTCCACCAAACCATCTGGGGCTCATTTATGGATGAGGATTTGCCAGCATGATTAGAAGTTTCTACCCTCTCTTCTACAGCGCCTCTTAGATGACTGATTTTTTTCTTCTCCATGCCACAGCCATGTGTTCTCAGGAGGAAAATGGAATGGAGTTGTTTTTATAATATTTATTTTTTATAATGTTTTTATAATAAAAATAATAATAAATGTTTTTATAATATTTATTTTGTGGATTTATGTTACCTTAGTTTCCATTTGGCTTTTTTTCCATCTAAGACAAAAAGAATGAAATGGAGATCTTAAATTAGATGTGATCCTTTTTAAAATTTAGTTCCTGTCTGCTGTAATGAAAGAGGCATAATGGAGACAGACTCCTTCGAAGCAGCCTCTTAATACAGTTGGATGAAAACTATAACTGATCTAGGACTATAAAGGGAAAAAGAAAAATATGAGGAAATGAACAAAAAATAAATAAGAAGCAATGAACTTACCTAGATAAGCCAAAATCTGTCCTCATTTGCCTCAGGAAAGGCCCATGGGGCACATACTAAATCAGTCAATAAGGTTTGGGAACTTTAACATTAACTTAGGCTAAAATCATGTTTTCAATAGCTCCTTTAAATGCATTAAACCTAAGAAAATTTTTCATGACAAAAACTATATACATAGAGCTCTGCACCTGTCTTCAATGTTTCTCCACTGGGCTCACGTTTTTTGTAACTGCTAGATATTTGTACATGTGGAAAATAAGCTGAAACAACTTGGAATGTGTTGCTTTCTCAGCCATGGTATTTGGCTGTGGAAAAAATTATGAACTTTGCTGCTTCTCAAGAAAAAACACACAACAACAACGAAAACTCCATATCAGACAACTAAGAATCAAATGAAAACTGGAATGAAAAGTCTATTATAAGCTATAAATAAATGTGAAATGTCTAGCAGTAATGATAGTAACTCTTGCATTCTTAAAAAGCTAAGTGCAATTTAAATGTTTGGAGTCACATTCTACTTTATGAGATAAAAGGCTATGGATATCTGATGTTTCTTTTGTATTAGAAATGCAGTCTTTAGTGTTACTATGTTTAAAATCTGGGTGATGCAAATACCACATTTATTGAAAACCAAGTTTAAGCTAACTGTCCAGCTCTAAGTGCTGACAGGAAGGTGTTTGTGTTTCTCAGATGATCCACCTCACCTGTTCTTGCTGTCTAGGTTCATTGTGGTCTGTGGAAACATCACGGTGGACAGTGTGACTGCTTTCCTGAGGAATTTCCTCCGCCACAAGTCAGGAGAAATCAACACCGAAATTGTTTTCCTGGGAGAGTAAGTATATCTGTATGGCTCATGGTTCTAAATTAATACTTAAAATATATGTGAATATTTGTATTGCAAGAAAATTACCTTCACAATATTTATAGAACATTTAGGAATGGATCATAAACAAAAGGAAAAGGAATATCATGACCACAGCTAATCTCTGCAAATATTTTGAAATATATCTTGTCAGATGATTTTCTGCATAAGTACTAGTATGATTTAAGTGATTATTATTTGGCATTTAGGTTACTCTACACATTATTATCAGACATGACTTCAATCTTCTGCAAAAGCCTGGTGCACTTTATAATTATTATTCTGTTAATTCTTAGAATTAGAAATGTGAAGCTCAAATCAATGCAGAAATGATTCTTCTTGATGGTGTTTTTGTTCTATTCAGTCTACCTTTCCACTAGCAGAGTCAAAGTCAAATATTTTGTCAAGCACTGGGAAATACATATTTAGTAAAGAAAGATTTTAGATATAGTTTAAGTATATAAAGTGTTTTCTTACATTTTCATTTTATAATTTTCAATTTAGTGAGATGGACTCATTTATGTTTTGACTGTTGGCTTTTCTTTTTGAAATTTCCCTTTCTTTCTTTCTTTCATTCCCTCTTTTTAGATGAATTACCTGTTGCTTTATTGACTTTTCTACTCAATATATGTTGATACTAGTCCTTTTGTTTTATATGTTATACATGTTATTCTTTTTGCTTTCACCTTTTAATTTCTCCTGTGTTTTTATTTTCTTACAGAAGTGTTTGATTTGCATGCACTCCATTCAGCTCATTCTTTTTGGCTCCTTGCTTTACTGAAATTCTCTGGCCTCTCTGTTTTAGAATTAAGTTCACATTCCTCTACACTTTTGTGTTCCTAGATTGTAATTTTTGGAATTTAAGATCCATGGAATTGCTTTTGCCTGAAGTGTAGAGAATTAACTTCTTTATTTTTCACAAATTATTAATCACTTGCCCAAATATCATTCACTAAATAAGTCAGCCAGATTTGAAATGATATTTTGATCTTATGCAGGATTGTATATGGGATGGCCTCCATCTTCATGCACTGTGTAGTTGAGCACTCTACTTTCACATTATGACATGTTCAATTCACCATAAATTTGAGCCTTCATGTATATAATAACCAATAGCAGTTTAAACCACTCTATGATGTTACTGCAAGCCAAGAATTCTGTTGAAGTAGCATCACTGTGCCCATCTTTCTAGCAATTTGTGCATTATTTGAATTTTTTGTTAGCAAACAATAAAAACAAAAAGTGCTAAAACTAGGGATAAGAAACTAAGTATTATAATCCAATTGAGATAGACGGGAAATCATTAGATATGTGACATGTTTTATCCACCTTTGCATTTTTATGGACTAACATGCATTATTGTATTTGCTTAACCAAGATAATGAATAAAAATTTTTTAATGGTGAAAATATAGAAAGTATCTACCTAGAATTTGTGAATTTCATCTATACTCTGATAACTCTGAAAATTTACATCCTTATTAGACATTCTTTGTGGCTTCTTATATTTATACAACTAATTGCCTTCTGGATATTTTCACTGTAGTATTATGAAGGCCTATCAAGCTCAACATTCTCAAAAGTGCACTCATAATCTTGTGCTCCCCTTTCTATCTCAAAGGCAAGCAAACAAAAATAAAAGAAGGAAGGCAAACAACATTTTATATCCTAGTAAATGAGACCTGATTAATATATTTCCTTAAAACAGAAAACTGAGTATGTCTCTGATACTCCTGTCTCCCTCAAACCTTATATACAATTTCATCAATACCATTAATTTTGTCTCATATGTAAATCCTAATTCTATTTCTACTATTTCTTCTCCACTCTCACAACCCTATTCATAGTTAAATCTTGTCTTCTCAAAATTTCTCTAAAGGTCACTTTATTGGTTTGTTCTTTGTGCTCTAAAGCTCTTCTCCCTTGATATGACCAGTTATTCCCATTCTTCAACAGAGAGACATTCCCTATGCCTTCTATCTAAATTGGTGTTCTGTAATTTCCTTCTATCTCATTACTCTTTTATTTCCCTTGAAGAAGTTATCACAATCTATAATTGTGGTAGAGTTTCCTTCAACACTGCTGTTAACATGCCCTCCTTTTACTATATACTCATGCCCCTTCTCCCATTTAAATGTGAAGTTTCTTTCTTCTACCTTTGAATCTGGGTGACCTGTGGCTTGATTTGATAAATACAACACAGAAGATGAGACACTTTGCTACTTCAGGTCTAGCATTTAGGAGGATTAACAGTTCCAGCTTCCACTTAGAGCCCTGAGTCATCACGTAAAAAGCCATACTACCTTGCTGGAGAGAAGGCCCAGTCAGCTGTCAGCTACTCTATTCATATAGCTGAAGCAACAGTTGTGTGTATAGCCACTTTGGACATTCCAGTTCCCTGTCAAGCTCCTGGATGAATGTTCATATGTAGACAGCTCTAGTCAACAATATATGGAACAGAAGAACAACCTGGCTAAGACCAGCCAACCTACAAAATCGTGAATATAGTATGTTATTGCTGTATAAGATCAGTCATTTCTAGGATGATGTGTTTTGCAGAAATGGATAATTGATACAACAAGTGGTACTGGAAGTGAGGTGCTACCACACCAAGAGCCAAAATGTGGGCTTTTCCTTGAAACTGGTGGAGACAGAGACCAGCAGAATTTCATGGAGACTCAGTAAAGGCTGGAAGAGCAATGAGGAAATTACTGTTGGGTACTGGAGGAAGAGCAGTCCATGCATGGTATCAAGGCAGAATGAAAAAAAGTCAAGAGGAAAAATGACCTCAGAGAGAAAAAAGTCAAATTTAGGGTGCAATCCATAACATTTGACCTCAAGGTCAAATTCAAAGATTCAAGCTGTAAGATCATTTGTTAAGACCTCAAAAAGATTTAAGGTGGTGACTTCCAGAGGCTCTCAGTAAAGCAAAGGGGCTGCAAAGAAGCTTAAAGATGTTCTTCCCTGAAGCCTTACATTGTCAAGATGGAGAGAGATCTGTCTCCAAGGCATCATGGACCTGGCTTTTAAGGGATGACATGAACCCGAATTAGGTTTATAGAATATTCTCAGTGCTTTAAACAAAAATTTTCTGATAGCAGTCCTACCAACTTGAAGTAAAGGGAAAGAAAGAGATCAAAATGAAGAAAAAAAAAGTTTCTGAGCCCAATTTAGCACACACAGGAATCAGGCAGAGAAAGCTACTCAAGCATAAATATTGGCCTTTTATTAAAAAAAGGGAAGGATGATGACTCAGGATCAGAGGACAGAGAAAAGAATTATGGACAATAGATTAACTCAGGAACACAAAACTGGGCCATAATTGAGAAACATTCTCTACTTCTAATAACATATGCTCAGATTTCAGAATTTCTGTGGACCCGTGATTTCTTGGTGCCCTCCATTACAACCCCCACAGCTTTTGATGGGGCTTGTCTATTACATTTTTTCTATCCTTGTTGGTGTCATCATGGTGTGTTGGCTGTTGTAGTGGGGGTAATCACTTATCCATTCAGTTCACAGGTCTTCACATCAAGACTAGACATGTTAAGGAGCTCCCATCCAGGTCTAGGTCTAATTTAGATGACAGGATCCTGGACATAGAGCCGATTCTCTAAAGACCTCAGACCACAGAGTAATCAAATTAGAACACAGGATTACTCACTCAAAACCACACAACTACATGGAAACTGAGCAAGCTGCTCCTGAATGACTACTGGATAAATAATGAAGTGAAGGCAGAAATAAAGGTGTTCTTCGAAACCAATGAAAATGAAGACACAATGTACCAGAATCTCTGGGACACATTTAAAGCAGCGTCAAGGGGAAAATTTATAGCACTAAATGCCCACATGAGAAGCTAGGGAAGATCTAAAATCGACACCCTAATATCACAATGAAAAAATCTAGAGTAGCAAGATCAAACAAACTCAAAACCTAGCAGAAGACAAGACATAACTAAGATCAAAGCAGAAATGAAGGAAATAGAGGCACAAAAAGCCCTTCGAAAAAATCAACAAATCCCGGAGCTGGTTTTTTGAAAAGATCAACGAAATAGATAGACCACTAGCCAGATTAGTAAAAAAGAAGAGAAAGAAGAATCAAATAGATGCGATAAAAAATGATAAAGGGGATATTACCACCAATTCCACAGAAATAAACTACCATCAGAGATTACTACAAACACCTCTATGCACATAAACCAGTAAATCTAGAAGAAATGAATAAACTCCTGGATACTTACACCCCTGCAAGACTAAACCAGAAAGAAGTTGAATCCCTGAATAGATCAATAACAAGGTCTGAAGTTGAGGTAGCAATAAATAGCCTACCAACCAAAAAAAATCCAGGACCAGATGGATTCACAGCCAAATTCTACCAGAGGTGCAAAGAGGAGCTGGTACGATTCCTTCTGAAACTATTTCAAACAATACAAAAAGAGGGAATCCTCACTAACTCATTTTATGAGAACAAAATCATCTTGATATCAAAACCTGGCAGAGGCACAACTAAACATGAAAATTTCAGGCCAATATCCATGATGAACATTGATGCTAAGATCTTCAATAAAATACAGGCAAACCGAATCCAACAGCACATCAGAAAGCTTATCCATCACGATCAACATGGCTTCATCCCTGAGATGCAAGGCTGGTTCAACATACGCAATTCTATAAACATAATCGATCACATAAACAGACAAAAACCACATGATTATCTCAATAGATGCAGAGAAGGTCTTTGACAAAATCCAACAGCCCTTTATGCTAAAAACCCTCAATAAACTAGGTATCCATGGAACGTATCTCAAAATAATCATATGAAATGGTTAACCATTTATCTTGACCATTTTTATGCTGAATCGTTAGTCCTTTTTTATCTGAATACAATATGATGTGATTTATGTGATTTGAACCTTTGTCAGGTATATACAAGATTATTTCAGGTTAAAAAATCCACCAACTCAAAGTTAATGCCAATTTTTATTAAATTTACCTTAACATTTAACATTTTACTGTTCTTCTTTGCTTCTACGCTTTTGTTATGCCAGCTCATATTTTGGAAAAGATATCAAACCCTTAATTTTGTATGTCAGGGGAGCTGCACTTTTTTGTCCTTTGATGTGTGTGACCACCAAATGTTATCTCAGTTTGGTAGCTGCGTCTTCTGAATTATGAAATGTCTTCATGGGAAGAAAATTGGTTTTCACTCGATTTCTCTAAGATTTTGGCCTAATTCTTCATTGTCTGCTTATATCATGGATGATTTCTTAGGAGACATTTTTAATATTTCATTCAGCTTTTTTATATATCCTCAGTAGGGAGTTGGCTGAAGTTACCTACTTTATTATTCTTGAAAGTATAAGCTCTCAGTTCTGTTAATATTTTATGTATGCAAACATGCACAGAGCTCCCACTTGTCCACATATGCTGATGGTCCTACATCACATACTGAAAGCAAAGTATTCTAAGGCAAAAGAGGAAGTTTCACTCCAAAGGATTGATAACTTCAGAGTATTTGAAAATATTGCTGTTGGTAGTGGGCCAGATGTTAAAGGTGTCTTGAGTCCATTGTAGAGACTTGACTTTAAGAAAGGTAATTTTCTCTGTGTCAGTTCTGATTGTTGGAGTGCTGTGAGTAGAGGGATGACATGATCCTTCATCAGTTATGAGAATTGCAAGTCTCTTCTTCCTGTTGATAATTTATTTGCCTTTTTACTGAATATTACAGGTTTTTGTGATATTTAAAAGTTTTTAATATTATTACAATCAAATATTGAACATTTTCTATTATATTTAATCACTTCTTGTTTTTTGTTTAGAAAATATTTCCCTATCCCAGTGTTTAAAATATGTTGAAATACATTTCCTACTAAGATTTAGTTTTCTTCTTTAATTGGTTTATACATAAGCACATTTTGATTATTTATGTTACTACTTATTTTTAATAATGTAAGCACCAATGCATGAACTCACCACCAAGATGAAATTTAGGACAATAACCCATATCTAACTGTATGATCCTCTCCATATTTCAACCTGCTGTCAATTTTTTTAATATCACTACCATTCTTTCTTACTCCTATGTTTTATTAAATCTATATACACCTCCAAAATGTGCATATTACTTTAGACATGTTAAACTTTATAGAGGGAATACCATACTAGTGTAATATTTGGGGGGTTAGGTTTTATTCACTTTATATTATATTAGTAAGATGTTTTCATATTTTTGAGTGTTGCTATAGTTAATTGGTTTTTCTTGTTAGTAATATTCATTTTCCTCAGCTCCACACTTCTTTTGGTGTGATTGGGGTTACCTCTAAATTTTGAAATTGGAAATAATTTTGTTATCAACGTGCTTGTAAGTGTGTGTGCTTAATAGTGTTAAGTATGTGAATGTTCATTTTTAGGCATTTTTGCCAAATTATTGCACCATTTTGCAAGCCTTTCAGAAATGTGTAAGAGACTTCACATATCTATATATCTACATTCTTTGTAACAATTGGTATGGTTATATTTTTTAATCTTTGCAATAAAATCAATGTAAAATGGAACCTTCTTGTGGTTTTGATTTTATGCTCTTTATCACTACAGATGTGGAGCTTCACCATGTTTATTAGTCACACACCTTTTCTCTTTCCGTGACATACTCATCCATGTGTTTTGCCTATTTTTTTACTTAACTATTTAGTGTGGTTTTTGTTATATAATTTCAGGAATGTGTAATATGTTATTTACACTAATTCTTAGTCAGTTGTGGGAGCTACAATTTCTTCTTCCAGTTTATAATTTGCCTTTTTACTGAATACTATGTCTTTTGATACTATTATTATAGCCAAATATTGAATATTTTCTATTATATTAAAGCACTTCTTGTCTTTGTTTAGAAACTCTTTCCCCATTCCATTGTTTAAAATATGTTGAACTACATTTCCTACCAATAATTTTAAATTTTTGTTTTTGTCATTTAAGTCTCTAATTTATTTAGAATTTTTTGTGAAGATACATTTATAAAGTTTTTACCTTATTCCATACAAATATAATTATTTTGTCAATGTCAGTTATTGAAAAACCCTCCTCTCTCCTCATTGATTCGGCATGCCACCACTATGAATAGTGTACTTTCTATTTTATATAGAAATTATACATATTAATCTTGTAATTAGTTTTGTATATTAATCTTTTTTCTAACCACATAAACTTTATTTTTTTTGTAGTAATATTAAGGGTTTCCATGTAAATAATTATATTTATAATTAATTGTATAATTATTTATATTTGTTATAATTATTTACATTAAATTAATTTATGTTTATTTTATCTTCATAATAAATATAAATCAAGATTTATAACTCTGTGTAAATCTTCATTAATTTCTCTATCCCTGTATTAGTGCTATAGTCTTTTAATTACTTTATAGCAAGTCCTATATATCTATAGGGCAAGTCTTTTTAACTTTCATTTTGTTTTTTGATAGTTGATAAGCTTTCCTTGGCCCTTTATGTTTTATATAAATTTTAAGATTATTTTATCATGTATATTATTTTATTATGGAAAACTGCAGAAATTTAATGAAAATCTAATCAAAACTTTAGATGCAGCATTGACTACTTTAGGCTACAAACCCTTCCCAACTTTTACTATACTGGAGTTATTCATTTATTTAGTTCTAACTTAGTACCTCTTAAAAATATGGTATAATTTCTCAGGTAGAGAGCTTACTAACTTTTATTTCTAGGTACTTGGTATTTTCTGATATTAGTGAAAGTAATATCTTCCAGTTGGGTTTACTAGTTGTTTGCTTTATATACAGGGAAAACACAATTAAATTTTGTATATTAGTTTTTATATCTAACCACATAAATTTTATTTTTTTCTGTAGTAATATTAGGGGGTTCCATGTAAATAATTATATTTGTATAATTATACTTATAATTATTTACATTGAAAATTTATCGCCATTCTAACCGGCGTGAGATGGTATCTCAGTGTAGTTTTGATTTGCATTTCTCTGATGACCAGTGATGATGAGCATTTTTTCATATGTTTGTTGGCCTCACTTATGTCTTCTTTTGAGAAGTGTCTGTTCATATCCTTTGCCCACTTTTGAATGGGCTTGTTAGTTTTTTTCTTGTAAATATGCTTTAGTTCTTTGTAAATTTTGGATATCAGC
>NW_016107320.1:11567985-11587435 GCF_001604975.1 Cebus imitator
GATGGGGAGGAAGGCAGCAAATCACACTGCCACGTGTGTTCCTATGCAACAATTTTGCATGTTCTTCACATGTACCCCAAAACCTAAAATGCAATAAAATAAATAAATGGGAAAAAAAAAGAAAATTTATCTTCATTTTATTATCTTTATGGTAAAATAAAATAAATCTTTATAAATCAAGATTTATAAATCTTTATAAATAAATCTTTAAAATAAAATAAAGACATTATACACATAAGGATTGGAAAGAAGGAAATAAACTGTCTTTAACTGAAATAATATGATTGCTGAGACATGAAATATAGTGTTGAAATAAAACAGTGATGACATTTTTTCTTCTCATTTAAAAAAAAAACCTTTAATTCTTTTATTAAAGATACCTTTTTTATTTTAAAGATATTTGTTGGGTTAAAAATATTATCTTCTATTTCTAATACACCATGAGTTGTATTTCTTAACTGTGAAGAAATATTTCTATCAATTTGTCTCTGCATGTGAGACAAATTGTTTTTAAATTTGTTAATGTGATGAATCACATCGATATTTTTGATAACATGATTATTTTGTCATTTTTAGTATTGGTTAGGAACTATTTCCTATTTTTAATGTCTTTGAAGGGCTTTGTATAAAAATGGGATTATGTGTTACTTTAAAGTGTGGTAGAAGTTAAATGTGAAACCATGTAGAACTACTAGTTTTCTATATTTTATTGGCAGGGAGTGTGTTTGGTTGTGTAGGTTTGCGTATGTTTTTGTTTTTGTTGTGTTTTGAGAGATTTTAAACTACAGCTTCAATTTGTTTAACAGCTATAGGGCTGATTAGGCTTTTTGTTTCTTCTAGAGTTAGTTCTGGTAAGATATATTTTTAAGTAATTTGTTCATTTTGTCTAAGTTTTCAGAGCTGTTGACATTTAGTTATTTGCTGCCTACTTCTATTATTTTTTATATCTACTTTGGCTTTATATGTATTATATTTTCTTTATTCAATATTTACATCATTTTTGTCTTTTCTTTTTTCTCCATTAACTTTACCAAACTGTTGCCTATTAAGCCAGGTTATTTTTCAAAGAACTGACTTTTCATGTGGCTTATCTTCTCTGTTTTATCCCTTTTTCATTGTTTCTTATTCTTGTTTTTATTATTTATTTTCTTCATATGTCCTTAATCTTATTCTAATATGTCTCGAAAGCTATAAATTACTCCCAAGGCACTGCTGTTATTGTATCTGAAAAATACATGTTTAATATTTTCAACATAATTTATTTCTGAGAATAATGATAAAGAATTGTTGTAATTTCTTCTTAGTCCATAGATTTCTAGCAATCTGTTTTTTTTTTTAATTTCTAAATATAAAAACTATTTTTGTTTGTGTTTTGGTTAATTTCTAAGTTAATTATATTGGATCAAAGATCACTATATATAATAACTATGTTTCATAATGTGTGGAGGCTTTCATTACCTGTCAAGTAAAGTACCATTTTAATAAATATTTGTGTATTCTTTATAAAAATTAGTTCCTCTAAATGTTCTTTGCGGAGTTTATAAATATCAAACACGTGTGTTCAAAATCCATGATGATTGTTTTCTGCTTGCTCTATCAATAGCTTAAAAAGATATGTCAAAATCTCTTATGACAGTGTCAGATTCATCAATTTCTCCATCTAGATTTTTTTCATTTTTGCTTCCTATATTTAAAAGCCATTTCATTAAATTTATAGCTATTTTTAAATATTATGCCTGTTTTAGTAACTGAGTTTTTTAAACTAAATTGTGAATCTGTTCATCATTAGTAATTACATTTTAAAAAATTAACTGGATATTTTTTTCATATTACTATGAGAGATTCTACTAAATGGTCTATATAAGTTATAAAAACCTCTAACCCCAGAGTCATTCAACTTTTTCCCCTCACTGCTGCCACGTTCCTTTTTGTCCAGGACCCCTCCTTCTTTGGAACTTGAAACCATATTTAAATGCTACTTGGCCTACACAACGTTCATTTCTGGATCTGCAATGAAGTGGGAGGATCTGAGGCGAGTTGTGGTAAGATCTAGTTGTTTTTGTTCCTTGTAGTTTTCCAAAGCTGCAACAATTAAAATGGTAGGATATATTGTTTTTTGAAAAGGTATTATATCAGCTTCTTTAATTGGTGGAAAATATGATTTCCTCAACTTTAAAAACAATCATAAAGGAGATGTAGTAATTGACCTCCAAATCTGATTTGACAAATGTCAAGCAGACCTCACTGTTTGCTATCACATATATTTAAATTATTTATTTCACAAAATTCTCTATCTGAATAAGTTTTATTTTATCAGCCTAAGAGATCTGAAAAAGGTATGGATAGCAAGATGTGTTTGATCTTACCACACAAATAGAATTCTTACCAGAAGGCAGATCTCTGAGTCTGTCAGCTTTAATCAACTTCTCCTCCCAAATGCATGAATATGCTTTCCAACAGGAAAAACATAAAGGAAAATAGTAGAAATCCCATTAAATTTGGGACTAAAAATAATGAGCAACAGCCAACCCTCTAAACAGGTTTGGCTTAAGATCAAATGCAGCTTCCTGTCATGTTCTCAGTCTTGGAGAATCAACAAACAGAAAAATTTCTGTTTAAAACCGAGATCTATAGAGTAAACATGAAGAACTGAAGTAGAAAACGACTGACCCAGAAAAATCTTTCTTATTCCTGCAATTTAGTACTGTAAGAGCCCCTTCAATAATTTTCTAGAACTTTGAAATTCACACTCCACCAACATTTAATAACTGCTTACTGTGAGCCACGTAGACTCCCAGTTCCTCTGTTCTTTACTGTCCTGAAAGACAAGTAAATACATAGGCAATTGCTTATAAAGGTCTTACGGCTTATCACTAGGCATCAAACAATGGTTATGGATGGTAGGAAAAATATAACTCTGAATTTTACCCATTTGAAAGCAATCTTTCACCTGTGTCACAGACCCTGTGCCCTGGCCCATCAGCTGCAGCTCTTGCCCTTTGCAGCATTTGCAGGACAACAATCGTAATGTAAAGACAGCCTCATTACAACTCATTCAGAAGTGTGTCCTCTTTTTTGTTAGCAATTTTATTACAAAATTTTAAGAAAACGTGAAAGGGGAAGACCAGAGCATGTCCCATGTAATTAACAAGACGGCTGTTGTCTGATCTTGAATGGCAGGTGGAATCTGCAGAGGCATGCCTGATCATAGCCAACCCTTTGTGCAGTGATTCCCATGCTGAAGATATTTCCAACATTATGAGGTAAGAAGCTGGTATTGTATTTTGTATACTATAATGATTATTTTTTCCTATCTCTTTTAAAGTAATACCCAGTACATAAGAATAATGCCAGTTGAAACAGGAGAAAATGCCACCTATTATATCACTAAGTTCATTATATTCCAAGGTACTGCCTACTTTTTGCCCTCTCCCCAAGACTGTGCGGACAGATGCAAAAGGAAATGAAAATAGAGCACCTGAGAGTGTATGTGCTTCTTTATATAATTCCATGAAGTTTCATATGTATACTAGCTACCTGAATTTAAAAAGCAAGTATACAAATAAGTGATTATTATTCAGATTGCACCATTATAACTAATATCCTCTCCTCAAAAATAAAGATGCAATTGTATGAACCCTATTGGTACACTTTATTTATTGAGATTTTTCTCCAGTAGTTGTGGTGAAAGATTATGCATGGTGCGGAATGATGTGCTTTTGAGCATTTGGGCATCGGTAAGTATTTTCAAGATGGCTAGAATCTGTGTTATGACATTAAACTATGAATTCTTTGAGCAGGAACCTGACTTGTGGTGACAAAGATCCAACTGTGATTATGATGTCAATGGCATTTTGCCTAATCCAGATGAACTTCCAATCTCCAGAGTAAAATAAATACATGCAGCTGAAGGTGACATTACATATATCAAGAAACAGCTGAAAATTTGTACCATGCACAATACAGTAAATCTGAGATAGATCTTAGTTTCTTAATTTGTAAAATGAAGTAATTGAATTAGACAGTCTATGAGCTATTTCAAGCTACAAACAACCCAATAAATTTCTATTTTTTTCTGTAATTATTAGGTTTGAATTTGAAGGCTAAAACATGAAACTGTTGATTTCCTCCTCAAGAATTGATTTCAGAAGAGCACAGTCTTCTAATACCAAGAGATAATCATTCCATAGATTTGGTTTGCAAAGTCATGAAAACAATTATGCTCTTCTGTGTATGCTACTAAAAACATTTTTAGAAAGTAACATAACAATAAAATTTATTATTCGCCAAGTTTTTCTACACTTACCTACATATTAATTTAACTCTGAATTGAATTACATCACAAAACCCTTTGGATATGACACATTATTAATGCAAGTGTTTGGGATTTATATAGGGTGCTCTCGATCAAGAACTATTTCCCTACCAGCAGAGTCATCATACAGATACTTCAATCCCATAACAAGGTATTGTAACATTCTAGCATATTCAGTCTCCCCCTCTTTTTGTCTGTATAGCTAGTGGAATATTTTTATTTCTAATGGATGTGTAAATAAAAAGTTTTTGCTAATCCTAGGTAAAATTTGGAGTCTCATTAAGATGGATAATGACTTAAGAATGTAAATTGGAGACAGAATTCGAGGTTTAAGCCATTTGACCTGATTTTGCAACTCTAGCTATTTTTGCTGCAGACCATGAAAGTCATTGACCATTAACCACTTTCAAATGCTGAATTTGTTCTTATTATTTTCATTGACCTGGGCACCACTTTTATGTGCAAGAATGAAAAATAAATGATTTCAAGTAAATTAAAGAAAGTAAGACATTAATCCAAAAGAGCTTTCTTGAGGTGTGTTTATTCCTAATGCTTGGCCTGCTTTGTGCTGTGGAACAGGTCTATCTGCCAGTGATTCCCAGCTGGAACTGGAACGCTGGAGACAACATCATCTGCTTTGCTGAATTAAAGCTTGGATTCCTCGCCCAAGGCTGTTTGGTGCCAGGCTTGTGTACCCTCCTTACGTCTCTATTTGTGGAGCAAAACAAAAAGGTAACTTTGTAAATTAATGTCGATTCTCGGTTCTGTCCCATGTCCTACATATTAACATCAGAAACAGAAAAAAAATTTTGAGAGAAGCGTGAAGGCCCCAAGAAATGAGATTTGAATTCTGCTTGAGCTGAAAGGAATGAGAAGGTCTGGATTTAAAATCCTAGGAACCACATTGACCTTGAAGAAATCATGTATCTTATTCCTGCCTTAGAGTATTTATCTACAAAACAGAAAAATTATAACTCTGCTTCCTAACTACAGCCCAGGATGTTATAAATCAAAGTAAACTCATCAAGGTAGAAGTGTTGAGTTATTGAAAGTGAAAATATAAATAAAGGTGATATTATTGATGAAGGATTCATATATTTCAAAACAAATTAAATGCAAAATAATAATTGGTATAATAATAATTACATTCATCAAATAGAAATAATGATACAAATAATAATTAAAATCTAATTTTTCCAGGTTGTTTTAGGGAGAATTCCATGCTGGAATAATAACAGTGACCACATAATGAGTGCCTACTGTCTTGTACTTCCCCTCAGTAATATTTTAAGTTAGTTTCCCAGCAGGGAATTGGTGAAACGAACTAATTTGATCACAGCATAAGTTGGTGAGCTGCAGAGCTAGAACTGCCTTGTCCACAGTGTTGTTACCACAGTGCTATATGCTATGGTGTTAACTCCGCACACTGTCTCACATCAAGATTTTTGATATCTTTGTCTGAGACAAAGTAAGGGGCTAAAAGTGACTCTTGGGAAAAAAATTTATAGCATAAAAGGTGGTCTTCCAAATACCATTTTCATGAAATACTCCAGGCAAGGTGTTCTACCACTTGGCTGGTCCTGGTCTTCCTTTTCTAAAGCCCTTGCCGAGAATGGCCTTACTTTCCATTTTATTCTGAGTCCACGCTTGCCTTTTATACACTTGACTTCCCTCTTGACCTCTCTTTGCTCACTCTTTCCTCGGTTCTCTCTTTCCTCTGTTCAGTACAAATATTTGCATCTTTCTCTGTTTCTTCCCTTGTGCTATTTAAGAAAAAGCAAAAGAGGTGAGAAGTGCTCTGGCCAGCTACATGCTAACTACAATAAATGAAATGCTTCTGTGATTCTTTCTGCGAATGTAAAGAGATATAATATACAGATTTTTAAAAATGAGAGTCAGGGTGTAGGGAATGAGCCTTCCTGCAGCTACAACACACGAGCTTTTCCTTTCATTTAGTGGTCGCTGAATAAAGTCTAGAAAATGGTCTATACGGACACTGTCTTTGTGTTGTGTATTTGGAAAGTAGCAGAGAACATCAACATTTCTTGAGATTATTGTGATTTCAATCTCCATGGCTGGAGAAAATAAATGAAAATAAATAGAATGAGAGCTCTATATGAAGGCTTAGCCTCCTGCATGAACCTATAAAAGATAGATGTAAAACCATCCTATTGTGTTTCTCTTTAAAAAAAAAAAAAAAGCTAGAGTTGTTGTCGGAAACAGTGGCTCATGCTCGTAAATCCCAACACTTTGTGAGGCTGAGGCGGGCGGATCACTTGAACTCAGCAGTTTGAGACCGGCCTGGCCAACATAGTGAAACCCTGTCTCTACTAAAAATACAAAAAAAATTAGCCAGGCATGGTGGCATGCACCTGCAGTTACAGTAGCTGGGGAGGCTGAGGCAGGAGAATCACCTGAACCCAGGAGGTGGAGGTTGCAGTGAGCCGAGATCATGCCAGTGCACTCCAGTCTGGGCAACAAAGTGAGACTCTGTCTCAATAAATAAGTAAGTAAGTAAAATAAAAATGAGATCTAGAGTTGTAACCTCCTCACTAAGGATGGTCACCTGTCATTATTTACACAAGATGGATTTTAGCTTACAGGGGTTGAGAGATATTTGTGGTCTCCATATTTTTTTTTTTTCTTGAGTGAAGTCTGAAACCTGCTTTCAGGAATCCTAAGCTAAACAGAATTGGGCAAGATGTGTGAAAACTGAATTCTTCTCTGGTGCTTTACATTCTGTAACAAACTATTGACTTTGCTTTAATGGCCGGGACTCCAGAGTTTTATGCTCCATTTCTCTCAGAGTAGGCCCTTACTTTCCCTGACTGTCAATTTCTCTACCTATAAAATTAAAGTTATTAATCTCATAACCAACTTTTTCTAAGTATTGAGTTAATATTTGTAAAACTTCTGAGAACTCAGATTAAAAGGCCTTGAATCAATGCAATGTGTTTTAATTATATTGATCATATTGTGAGAAATTGTAGCTTGAAGAACATTTCCGGTTGGTTCTTGGTTCAGAGCATTGCCTTAAACTTAAATTTAGATTAGATCTGATCCAACAGGCTTACTTGAGCACCCAGATTCTACTATCCAAATTCCCCCTGTTTTCTTTTCTGATCTTTTTAAAACTATCTCAGGAAGTCTTCTCCATCCCCAGGTTATCATTTTTTATCTTCTTTCAAAAATTGAAACATTTAGAAATAAGCCAATTTCTTTAGTTACTGGAAATTGAAGAGTGGTATGAACCACCCAATGATCAGAGTCCTCCTCATGAGAGGACTTTAAGAAAGTGAGAAAAGGAAGAAGATTCATTCAGCTGAATCTTGGTGGTGGAAGCAGGCACCAGATTGCCCGAAATAGTCTGTCTTTTTTGGTAGGGCAGAATCATTTGTCTGTGTGATTGTTTTTGTCTTGCTTTTCTCACACTGCATCATGACCATCTGAAGAGAATTTCTGAACCAGCCATATCTCTACATAGCACAGTGCTCCTAAAGGTTTAGAAATCCAAGATGTTCAGCCGAGAGTGGTGGCTAACACCTGTAATCCCAGCACTTTGGGAGGCCAAGGCGGGCAGATCACAAAGTCAACAGATTGAGACCATCCTGGCCAACATGGTGAAACCCTGTCTCTACTAAAAATAAAAAGATTAACTGGGCATGGTAGCACACACCTGTAGTCTCAGATACCAGGAAGGCTGAGGCAGGAGATTCGCTTGAACCCGGGAGGCAGAGGTTGCCATGAGCCAAGATCGCACCACTGCACTCCAGCCTGGCGACAGAGCAAGATTCCATCTCAAAAAAAGAAAAAAAAAATGGAATTCAAGATTTTCATCTGAGATTCTGGGCTTTAAGAAGCCCGTCTTGCTATATCAGAGTAGTGTGGTGGTGATTCTCATGGCAGTAGGTGAAGAAGGATGAGGAGAGGATCTTAGACAAAACGTCAGCCATGAGTTCCTAACAGCCTTTCTGTTAGGTTCGGTGCATTTAGCCTTTTTGAGATATCTTTCTCCATTCACATCTCCCATTTCTCTAGAAATATACTGTTTGCCTTGATTTCCCCATTCTCTCTCTTCTATGTATCAGGGTAGCCCTTCAAGTTCATTTGAACTTACGAAGGGTTCTGATACTGGGCAGAAGTCTGAGTATTTGCTTCTTTGAGGTACATGGTTGGAAGAAAGCTAAATGTTTTAAACCAATTTTGAATAGTCATATCCAGAGAGAGGTAATTTAGATTCCACATTAGCCTTACCGTCTGATTTTTACTAACTCAAAAGCTGAAATCAGGAGTGGGCAATGGAGAATTCTCACTGCCAGCAAGGAAACTTGAATGCCATCTGGGAAGAAAATAAGTCATGATATGTCTGCCTCATCCTGAACTTTGGTGAAAATAGTTGAGATGGAGTTAACTTTTTAGTTATTCCTTTAACATGTCTCTAGTTAGGCACTAAGATAAATCTCCTTTTAATAAATCGTTCACTGCTTAACAGAATATGCAATGTGAATTCTAATATTCCACCTTCCTTGTCATTTTGCTTCATGTGGCATGATTGTGTATTCCAGGTTTCTCCTAAACAGACCTGGCAGAAACATTTCTTGAATGGCATGAAGAACAAAATTCTGACCCAACGTCTCTCTGATGACTTTGTTGGAATGAGTTTTCCTGAAGTTGCCCAGTAAGTGAAGTGAAATACTTCCCTCATTTTTCAGGCAACAACATTCTTTCAACAAGGTTCATTGAGGGCTTACTGCAGGTCAGGCTCCATTACACACTGAACATCTAAGAATGGGTCGCCCAGGGTCCCTGCCACTTAGAAGTTTACAGCTGGGGTGGGGCAATTTCATCTCTTTCCCGGTTGGCACATTGACTCTTGGTTACTTCAGGTGGATTCCCTCACAAGGAATCATTCCATATTGGGAGTTTTTCCTCTAAGATGTTGGTTTCCTCCTTGGTGCAGGACACAGAGTGTTAGTTATTTTCTTGTTCACTGGTGCCCTTATGTTCTCTGTCTCCTTACAATTCCTCGTCTTCCTTCCCAGGCTCTGCTTTCTGAAGATGCACCTCCTGTTGATAGCCATTGAATACAAGTCCCTCTTCAAAGATGGTTTCTGGTACCAATAAGTCTGCTCATCTTTTTAGTTTTTTTTTTTTTTTTTTTTTTTTTTTTTTTTTTTTGGAGAATCTTTGTGATTAAGACTTTTTCCAAAGATGCAGCCGTAACTAAGCTTTTTTTCCATTGGTGGGTTGGTTGAGAGGCAGCCTCTGGGGCTCCTTGGCTCCCTTGCTGTGGGTCATACAGTGCAGTCTCTGATGGCTGAGGTTAGGGTGGTAACCCTCGTAAGTAAACACTTCCCCTTTGTTCCTCAGACCTTGCCCCAGCTCTCTCTCAGGAGCAGAGAGAAGAAGAAATGGTCACCTATTCAGATCTGTTTTCCTTAATAATATTACCAGATCTTGACCATGAAATAATACTACAAAATTGAATTATTTGTGGTAAAAAATGTTCCCACAAACACTGGCCATGGAAAGTAAAGGACAAGGCCAGGCATAGTGGCTCATGCCTGTAATGCCAGCACTTTAGGCTGAGGTAGGCAGATCACTTGAGGCCAGGAGTTTGAGAGCAGCCTGGCCAACATGGTGAAACCTCGTCTCTACCAAAAATACAAAAATTAGTGGGGCATGGTGGTGCACCTGGCCCTGTAATCTCAGCTACTTGGGAGGCTGATGCACGAGAATTGCTTGAACCTGGGAGGCAGAGGTTGCAGTGAGCTGAGATTACACCACTGCACTTTAGCCTAAGTGACAGGCTAAGGCTCTTTCTACAAAAAATAATTTTTAAGAAAAGCAAATGATAAAATATGGCAAAATGGGAATCTGACCAGCCTACTGGACAAAGGCTATTATTAATAGAGTGGGTAAAGGAGAGGCAACATCACCAGACATCAGCATTTCCCGAGAACACATAAGTGAATAAATATGAGAGTAAGAGAAGTCACCACATTATGCAAAATAAAATTCAGAACAAATGAAATGTACATAAACCTAAATGGGAGAAAAAGGGGAAAAAGAAAGACAAACAGATACTATAATATAGACAAAAAAGATGCATAAAGAAAAGAGCTGGGACTTAAATGGGATGAGGGCAAGAAAGACTGTATGTTGGCTCATGTGTCCGTTTTAGTGAAAAATTAACTGTACTAAATAGGAATTAACAGATTAGATTCTGATCCTGACTGTTTTGCTGGCCCTGTGATTGTGAAGGATTCATCATTCGTAGAATGAAGAAATAGAGTTAATGACTTTCTCACACACCTTCCAGTTCTAAAATTGACACTACCAGAAATTCTGAAATTTTAGGAAAACATTCAAAATGCAATAATTTTAAATTATATCAGATGAACTATAAAGGAATTATATGTGAAAGGTTGGAAAGAAGAACAGATCGGAGTTAAGAGGATGTAGAGGGCACCTGGGTAGAAGACATCAGTGGGATATTGTAAAAAGCAGGCCACAAAGAAAAGAATAACAAGTAATACTGCCTGGCTGGCTAAGTTCTGTTTAAAAATCCTGCCTTGCTCAAGAAAATCTCAAAATCAAAACCTCTGAATGTAAATATCTGCATAAATGGTCCTCCTACTAGAAACAGGTCATAGTAAAAAGGGTAGTCCTGGAATCATAAGCCAGCTCGTTTGGGTTTCAGACTGGCCTAAAATTTTTACCGAGTTTTAGTAACAGCTTTGGCTTTCAACCACCTGGACTATATGTCAAAATTATTTACAAAATTTTAAAAGCCTTACAGATTCCAAAACCCCACTTCTGACTGTGCAAAATCAAAATCTTCAAGGGTGAGCCTGAGAATTCTTTCTCAAAGTCTCCATGATATAATTGGCTCATTCACCGGGATTTGGAAGCTACAACCACATGCCCTTAAGATCCTTTCCACCTCTTAACAATCTAGATTTCTGTAAACTTTATTAAGATGACTGTTAGGACATCACAGACCAGAAACATGAATATTTATTTAGCAACTAATCCCACGTAGGTTTAAGAAGTCCTGTTTACTACTCAACACACATGTGCCCTGATGAAAGAGGGTGCTGTTGAAACAGAGATACAACTTTGGCTTCTCACTGGGAAGTCTGGTGAATCAAAGGAATTAACTTCTGATTTGGCAAATCTATTGATAACAACATTCTTTTACATGATTCTTACTTTGTGACCAACACTGCTATAGACCCATTACATATGTTAACTCTTGAATAATCCTCACAACAGTGCTGTAAGATGTTATTATTAGTCTAGTTTTACAGAGGAGGAAGCTGAACCCCAGAAAGTTAACTCATTTTCCCAACCTCACACAACTCCCAAGTGGCAGAGCCAGGATCTGAACTCAGGTACTCTGGCTCCAAGCCTGTGCTTCTGCCACCATCCTGTAGTAAATTCACTTCTGCCATCATTGGTAGAAGGAAGACTGCACATTTAAATATCTGGGCTTTAAGCAAATACATTGAAATTCTGGGGAAAAATCTATTTTCTCACCTTTTAATTCCTCTTCTAATTGGCAAGCTTGAAGAGATCCTAAGACTCACAAAAGGCTTGGATAATTTTATAAGAGTTTTTCTTAGGGATCTGACCCCAGTCACATAGTGTAATGATTTTGTTCCGGGGACGAACATTCTCTGATAGAGCAACCGGGCAAAACGTAAAGAGGGAATCACGAATAACACCACTTTAGGAAAATCCTTAAGAGAGACTCACCTCTTTTCTCAAATACAATTGAATATATGTTTTATTGTGAGAGTATCTTCATAGCTAGATATTTAATATAAGTTCAGAGAAAATTCTCACCTTAAAAAAAAAAAAAAGGAGGAATGGCTGGACACGGTGGCTCACACCTGTAATCTCAGCACTTTGGGAGGCTGAGGAGGTGAATCACCTGAGGTCAGGAGCTTGAGACCAGCCTGGCCAACATGGTGAAACTCCATCTCTACTGAAAATACAAAAAGTTAGCTGGGCATGGTAGCACGTGCCTATAATCCCAGCTTCTCAGGAGGTTGAGACAGGAGAATCGCTTGAACCTGGAAGGCAGAGTTGCAGCGAGCCGAGATGGCACCATTGCACTCCAGCCTGAGCAACAAGAGTGAAACTCTGTCTTCAAAAAAAAAAAGAGACACAACTAAGACACAACTAAGCATGTATCTGCTAGTTAGTGAGCATCAGTCGATAATATTTCAGGGGTCACAGCTGTATTTTCTTTTCCTTCCAAAATTAAAACCAGTTATTACACTCATTAATATAAGTCAGCAAATACTCAGAAAAGGCCACCCATTGTCTTAGGTAGTAATCTTCCTGAACACAGCTATACAGCCTGAGTCTATTCTTGGCATAGGGCTGAAGAACTTTGGCTGTGCAAGCCCATTTATTTTTGTGAGGGTTCTCTAACACTTGCAAGGTGTGAGTATCCCAACGACAGAATAAGCTTTGCCAGAATTAAAATTTCACCACATTTCAATGTGAATACAAGATGAGGGATGATTTTTAAAAGAGGGAAGAAGAATTTCCATTCTGCAAAAAAGAAATAAGGGGAATTATAGGATTGTAAGACTTCACCATATTAGACATCTGAATTGAGGGAAATAAAGGTAGGAGATCCTGGTAAACAGGAGGAAATGTGGGTAATTCTAAAAATCATAGCAGAGTAATGCATCAAAGAGTATCAGGGACAGAAAATAGTAACACAGTATTCTCAAACACATAAACCACAAGAAAATAGAAAATCAAAAGGTTCAAGTAATATAATAATAGAAATAATTCACATGGTTTCTGCTCTCAAAAATCTTGCAATCAACATAAACAAAAGTGAAGTCAAAAGAAATGCATAACTTCAAAATCTGCATAGGTGAATACAAGGAACTTTTGAATCCAGCTGGTTAATTAAATATTAATTTTAAATGACAAGTGGCCCAAAGAAGAACACTACTAGGATGATGCTAGGCCTGGAAACTGTATGGTCTTGGCATATTTGTCATTTGATAGCTTAAATCAGCTAGGTGTCATGCACCTGAGTTGGTTGGACCATCTCAGATGCATGACACAATTCGGAAGGAGCGTCACTGCGCAGGTCCACTGCGTGTTCAGCTCACTGATCAGATTGTTCCCTAGCTCCCCTTTGTATAGTCAGCCACAATCAAACAAAGGATTACAAATGTCAAATTCACATTCTCCAGCAGTAAGAGGAGATTGAATCTGATTAACTTAGCAACTTAGAATCCATTGATCATAACAGAAAGAAGCACCAACTATTGCCACTGAAATCAGAGAGAAACATTACCGTGTGTTTGTTTTCATTTCCAGTGGTCTGATACTAAATCCACCTGCACAAGTTAAGATACACAGGAACACATTAGGGTTCTTTATTGCTGAAACTCCAAAGGAAGTCAAAAGGTAATTTTTTTTAATTACTTAATGGGAGGAAAGCATTAAAGCAAAAACAGCTTAATGGCAGGCTTACTGAGTCAGCACCACGCCTCCTTGGTGTTAAGACTCACATAAGTCATTCTTGCTTTTCTTTCCTTGTCCAGAGCCTTGTTTTACTGTGCGGTCTGTCACGATGATGTGCTTATTCCTGAGCGAATTACAAACTGTGGCTGCAAAAGCAAAAACCAGAAGCACATCCCAGGTAATTGCACTTTATATCTGGCTGTCCTTAGCTCAGCCTCTACGGAACTGCCTGAGGAAAGGGAAGAGGGTTCCATCTCTTAAAAGTCAATGTCCATTTGAACTTGGACAGGAAGTGGAGGCACTTCCTCACTGGCCACATGAGACGTGAGCTCCAAAACAGTGTTTTGGAGCTGGAAGAAACCTGAGTAGTTATGTAATTCAATTCCTTTAAAGGGAGGCAAATGAATTTTAAGAGATCCAGTCACATTGTCCAAAGTCACATAGCCAGTTAGTGGCATCACCATACTCAATCCCAGGCATGCTGACTTTCAGCCCATTGCTTTTTTTATGATTTCACAGTTTTTCACAACTTTGGACTGAAAACTCAGCCTATTACTTGACTGTTTCATTGGCCATGAGGATGCTATCTCATGATCATACCTTGAGTACTCTTTCCTTAATGGATGGCAAGAAGTTTAAAGTTTACTCATCCTGACTTGGTGCTGAGGGAAGGTGATTTTCTCTGTTTTCTCTAACTGAACTCAGCAGCTTACCAGCAACCCTTTCCACTTAATGACAGAAAAGGAAAAATTAATCTAGAGCATTCATAATCACTTAGTCCCTTCTGGATTAAACCTTAGCCTCATCCAAGTACATTCAGACTCTTTGTGTAAAACCCCAGTGTTTCAAAATTTAAACTTATTCAATGCAAAATATGAATTTTCTATCAGGACTATTTTCATTCCTAAGGTTCTTATTCTCTCCTTTCCAGAATGTTATTTAAATTCAAGAGTAAGCCGACTTAGCATCATGAGTGTTCTTGCAGTGAGCCGCAAGTCTTCACTGATTTCTCCTGAGGTTTCTAATTAACTTTGGTCTGTAGTTGTCTCCTTCCGTCTCTCCTGCATCAACAACCAGTGAATCTGCTCCTCCTGGCGTTGGGTCAGGCTCTATCACTTATTACTGAAATCCATCCTCCTAGTCTTGAAATCTGCAAAACCCTTTTCAGTAACCCTTGTCTTTTCATTTCTTTTAAAATTTTTTTCCTATTACTTTTAGTTCACATGTAATAATTGCATATATTTTTGAAATACAGAGTGATATTTTGAATAGAAGTGGTGAGAGCTTATATTTTTATTTTGTTCCTGACCATAGGGGGAAGGCATTCAGTCTTTCACCATTAGTTATGATGTTGGCTGTGAATTTTTCATAGATGCTGTTTATCTGGTTATGGAAGTTCTCTTCTATACCTAAATTGTCGAGGTTTTTCTCATGAAGGACTCTGCTATTTCTCTTTTTTTTTTTGCTTTATTGAGATAATTATTTGGTTTTTGAATTTCATTCTATTAATATGCCATATTGCATTAATTGATATCCAAATGTTAAAGTCACCTTGTGTTTCTGAGAGAAATCTCACTTTGTCATAGTACAGAATCCTTTTTTATACATTTTGAGTTTGTTTGCTAGCATTTTGTTGAGGAATTTTAAATCTGCATTCAATACGAATTTTGGTCTTTACTTTCCTTTTCTTGTATGTCTTTGTTTGCTTTTGCCATCATGTTAAAACTGACCCCATACAATGAATTGGAAATTCCCTCCTCTTTTAGTTTTGGGAGGGTTTGTGAAGGGTTAACGTTAATTCTTCTTTAAGCATCTAACAGAATTTTACTTGTCAAGTAATTGGGTCCTAACTTCACATTTTTTATTATTAATCAACATCTTTACATGTTATACGTTTTTCAGGCTTTCTGTTTCTTCCTAAGACAGTTTTGGTAGTTTTATCTGTCTAGGCATTTGTTCATTTAAACTACATTATCAAATTTATTGGTCTATATCTGCTCATATGAGTATACATCTACTCATATAACTATACATGTTGCATACTTACGTTCACATATTATATACATAAATATTGCTTTATATTTCTTTTATTTTTTCAGACCAGTAGTTATAATCTTTCTTTGATTTTTTTATTTTGGTAACATGAGTGTTCTTTCTTTTTTGCAGCCAAACTTGCTACAGTGTTCATCTATTTTGTTGATCTTTTCAAAAATAACAACTTTCTTAATGGATTGTTTCTAATTTTTTTTTCTATTGTGTAATTGACTTATTTTTATTCTACTTTTTATTATTTTCTCCTTTCTTGTAGATTTGGGTTAACTTGCCTTCCTTTGTTCAGTATCACCTAAGGAGAAACATTAAGTGAAGTAATTGATTTCAGATTTTTTCTTTTTTAAAAGAAGAAAAAACTAGGCAGCCAGGTGCAGTGGTTCACACCTGTAATGCCAGCATTATGGGTGGCCGAAGCTGGTGGATCACCTGAGGTCAGGAGTCTGTTACCAAACTAGCCAACATGCAAACCCCCGTCTCTACTAAATATACAAAAATTAGCTAGGTGTGCTACTCAGGAGGCAGGGACAAGAGAGGCACTTGAGCCCAGGAGGAGGAGGTTGCAGTAAGTCAAGATCATGCTACTGTACTCCAAGCTGGGTGACAGAGCAAGACTTCTCTCAAAAAATAAATAAATAAATGGGCATTTATATCTAAAAAATTTTCCTCTTAAGTATCTTTAAGAGCATGGTGTATTTTTAATATGTTATATTTTCATTTACATTAATTTAAAATACTTTATAATTTCCCTTGTGTTTTCCATTTTCTTTTTTTGTATGTTTTTGACCCATTATTTAGAAAAGTGTTGTTTTTACTTTCACATATTTGTGAATTTTCTTAATTTTCTCTTTTATTGTATTCTTATTTAATTCCATTGTAGTTGGAAAGCATACTTTGTATGACAAATTCTTACAATTTTTTTTAAGACTTGCTCTATTGTCTAATACATGGTCTATCCTGGAGACTATTCAAAGCATACTTGGGAAGATCATGTATTATTCTGTTGTTGGATGAAATGTTATATGGATGCCTGTTAAGTGTAGTTGGTTTGTAGGGTCGGTTAAGTATAGGTTGGTATGTATATGTATATATATGATTTTTTTATTTCTTCATGTGGATTTGAATTACTGCCTAATGTCCTTTTATTTCAACCTCAAGGAATTCCATTAGTATTTATTGTAGGCTTTGTCATATATCAACAAGATCTAAGTTCTTGTTAACCTTTAAAATGTCTTCATTTATCTTTTATATTTGGAGGATAGTTTTGCTAACTATTAAATTCTTTGTTGGCAGTTGTTTCTCGTTCTGCACTTTAAATATTTCATCCTACTTCTTTCTGGCGTCTATTGTTCTGATTAGAAATAGCTTTCAATTTGATTGGTCATCCTTTGTACATGATGAGTCACTTTTGTCTTGCTGATTTGAAGATTCTCTGTCTCTGAGTTTCACATATTTGATTATGATGTGTCTCGACATGTGGATCTCTTTGAATTTATCCTACTTGGAGTTTATTGAGCTTTTTAGTTGTGTAGATGAATATTTTTCAACCAATTTGAGAAATTATTGGCCATTATTTCTTCAAATATTTACTCTACCCTTTCTCTACTCTCCTTCTGAAACTTTGATTAAATCTTTTGGTACACCTGATAATGTCCCAGCAGCCCCTTAGGCTATCTTCATTTTCCTTAATTCCTAAAACAATTTCAAGCATGGTAAAAAAAAAAAAAAAAAACTGTCCCTATGTAATTTCCTGAAATACCTATTGTCTATAGGGTAATTCAACTGAATGCTTGAGTCTAAAGAATATTGTTTCTTGAAATGTTTTCAAGACTTTATTTTAGGACTGGAAATTTAAACATGAACGCTTTACATTCAATAAAAATGTGAATCTTTTTTAAAGCAAGGGATGAGTCTGACTAAATAGGAAGAGAATCCCATTAAAGGAAGGGCTTCTAAAAAAGAACAAGATAATACACCAAAAAGTATAATCTCACTACACATATCATCTTATTATATGTAAATTTAGTATAGTTTCATGCAATATACATATGCCTGTAGACACAGTGTACAAAACAAACTTTCTGTAAATAAATTACACATACAAGGACACACATGCATATACTTCTGTCATTCTGCAAACTAAAATGCTTTATAAACATAAACTATCATCCCTTTTTATCCGACTTTTGTGACTTTACTATAAATACTTTCTCTATAAAAAGGAAAATTCTGCCTTCATATTTGTAGACATGCCAAATTTTACCCACTTCTATGACATGTATTTTATGTTACCTAGGGGATAAGTTAATGAGACTTTCAATTACAATCTAATTTCTTAGCTTCAATGTGGTCATCATATCCTTCAGAATCCTTCGCAACTCTTATAATAGAATCATTTCTTTTTCCTACCCTATACTGATCCTGAATCATAACTGTTACCAAGTCTATTTCACTCCAGCCAGAATTCTATTCATCATGGTACTGAGATTCTAAAGTAACAAGCAAGCAAGCAACTGTTACTGACTTCAGTTTGCCAGATGATGGCAGCAGAGTACCATGAAATGCTCACAGATCAGGCAGCTAGGGAATGGATTGGTATGTGAATTTGAAACTGGAGATCCTGGTTCTAACTAAAATGTACCAAAATGAACATTATTTTAGAAGGGCGCTGCTTAACCACATAGGTTTAAATGTTATAATAATATTCGGATATTCTCCTAGAGAATTCACTTTCAAAAAGGACTTTGGAATTTATCAATAAATGACAACATAGAAAACTTACAATGACTGAATTAGTACAAATGTCAGGTTGAATATTTTATGGTTTTAGAGCCAGTTAAGAGTATCTTCAGTCCACCTCCTTCAAATATTTATCTCTCTAATGAGTTCATTAAATTTCCTTGATCCCACCACTTTCTCCCTTCTACTATACTCAGTGAGAACTCAGAAGACTTGAGCTGTGATCACAGTTATTCCACTGATTACTGTGGTTGGGGAAAGACATGTTAGCCTTTGGAGTCTCAGTGAAATCATCTCCAAAGAGGGGAATCCTCATTGTCTCTATGGCCCTTTTCAATTCTGATGCTCTATAATTCCGAATCACTCTTTTTTTATTACTTCAATTTTTCTAAACTAGAACCACACTAGAGATTCTCCACTTAAATTTATAATAAAATATTTTATAGAGACAGCATAGAGTGGTGGTTAAGAACATGAATTTTGGATTGGTCACTTACTAACTGTGACTTCAGGTAAATTATTGAAATTTTCAAGGTGCTTCAGATTTTTTTGAAACTTTGATAATAACATTACATATCTGAGAAGGTTAAATGAGAATATTAGTGCATAAGGAGTACACAGATTGATTATATTAATATAAAAAGCATTAAGCCTAGTGCCTGGCCAATAGTAAGTTCTACATATATGTTAATTATTATGCCACCCATGGAAGCATAAACTCAAAGAAAATCTTTTGATTTTTTTTCTATCAATGAAGTACAGATAAAATAAGAATTGGAAGAGTATTCCTAGTAGATTATACTTATTTTAACCCATTCCCTGATTTTTTTTTTTTTTTTTTTT
>NW_016107320.1:11587445-11593676 GCF_001604975.1 Cebus imitator
CATCCAGGCTGGAGTGCAGTGGCACAATCTCAACTCACTGCAATCTCCACCTCCTGGGTTCAAGCAATTCTCTTGCCTCAGCCTCCCGAGTAGCTGGGACTACAGGTGTGTGCCACCATACCCGGATAATTTTTTGTATTTTTAGTAGAGATGGTTTCACCGTGTTAGGATGGTCTCGATCTCTTGACCTCATGATCTGCCTGCCTCAGCCTCCCAAAGTGCTGGGATTACAGGTGTGAACCACCATGCCTAGCCCATTTTCTGGAGATTTTTGTGTTCAGAGCATAAACACCACTAGGTCTAAGCCTTCAGAGTAGGAGGAATAATTGTCTTTCTGACCTTCTGCTTAATGGAATTAGGTAAGTTATTGGGCATAAAGTTTCCCAGCTTCAACTCTACCATTCACTACCTGCTATTTCTTTATTGCAGCTTCTAACACCCAGAATTTAAGAATCATAGTGTTTAACCAGGGCAAAGAGGGGTGCATAAGAATCTTTACATGTGATAGAGCAGAGGGAATGGGCAATTTGCAAGTAGCCCTTAGGAAAGTTGTGTCCAAATTTCCCAATCCCTACCCCTTGAAAACTGTTTCAGAATCTGCATTAATGCGAATATTCTGCACTAGAGTCAAATCTAATGGAAAGCAGAAATCTGAAAAGGAAGTTGGAAAGAGGGTGCAAAAGAAGTTATGGACAGGAAAAAATATGATAAGAAATGGGTTGAGTAGATGGTCCAAATATGGATTTATTCTACTTTATACTTTTATGTAGATTTGGCCATGGTTTACTTTTTTCATAAACATTTCAGACTATTAATTGAGCTTTTTAAGAAGGAATTACCTCAGCTAACATTTCTTAGGGAGGAGAACTCCAAATGCATGAGGTAGAATTTGGCTACCCTGATAAATCTACCAGCTCATCTTTCCAGCTTGGCTTATTTAAGCAGCAATGAAGAACAGTCAGAGGTCCGAGTGGCCTTAGGTCAGGTAGGAGAAAGAACAGAAGATGGTTCCTGCATGACTCTTTTTCTTCTCCAAGAGTTCAGGGACCACATCACCAAATTTCAATAAAAAGAAAAGCAGCTTGGTAACAACTCTACAAAGACCCTACACAGATATATTGCACTCCTATATATTTGTGTCAGTTGCAATTATTCTTCTAATGGTACAGTTGACTATGGCTTTTCATGATTTCCAGTTTAGAAATATCTCTGCCCCAGCTCAGGTCTTCTTCCTCATTCTAGTGATTATAATAGCTTTCTATCCGCCCTCCCTGGCTCTGGGCTTCTTTCATGCTAATCCATGCCATTTTTCATAGCCATAATAATTTTATGACAGTCTGATCATGAACGGATACATAAATAAATAAGGAATAGATGGGTGACTGCTACCCTATTTCTGCAAGACTAATGCATGAGCTTTCTCTGTTGCCCTGTTGCTTTTTCAGCTCCTAAAAGTACTGGTTTTTATCTAGAATATGTAATGTCACTTTTTAGGCATGTCACAATGAGTGGTAAAGTACTACATTTTATAAATAATTGTAACAATTTAGCTATTTTGTAAATTGGAGAAGATTGGGGATAATTTGAATAATATAGGCATTATTTTCACTCATTTGAACTATGGTACAACTTCTTGAGAGAGATAGAAATAAGTAGAATTATTGCTATCTATATGGAAATCACATATGAGGCGTTTCTTAAGAAGCAGTCCTATCATATATTCCAGAAAAGGAAAGATTTGCTTGTTGCTTTCAAGGAAATCACTTCTTGAAAGAGAAAGATAACCAAAATGTTGGCCATGTATGTAGAAGAACTTTTGTTTTTTCTAGTCATTTGCAGGTCTCAGATTCCATGTCCTTTTTGGTATTCAATGTTTTATCTAGAAATCTGTAAGGTATCCATAGGGAAGTCATGGTAAGTAATGACAAGACATTAACAGTCCAGCTAAAGTGTTAGGAAAAATTCCTTTTAATTTTTCTTGCCTAAAATATATTTTAAAAATTACTTGCACACTGTCAGCTATAGGTAGGTAGGTATATACATAGATAGATGATAGATCGATAGATACATAGAATATAAATAAATAAAATGATTAAACAAAATGAAATCAGAGAAATTTCACTGCTTATCTACTGCTTTGAAAAAGGGACTTAGTCTTATTTTTTTCTTAAATTTTTTCCTCAAATACTTGAAGCAATATTGAAACTGGGGATAAACCGTTGCAACTTCTTTATCTGCTCTATCTTGCAACCTGGTAAATAAACAATTTTCAAGTTTCTTTTTGAAAGCCATTAGAATTACAGAACTTAGAGCTGGAAGGAATCAGAAGAAATCACTTGGGCCAGTTTGTCCTTGACCTTCAGGTGGTCAATACCAACCAGAAACGTCAGCAGTCCCCGTACAAGCTGTTCTGTCCACGCTCCACACATGCACATTCTTCCATAATTATGAAAGCTTCGAAAATTATAAAAATCATTAATGTGTTTTCAGGTGAGGTTTTAAGAATAACTCAAGGAAAGATTCAAATCTTTAGTAAAAATTTTGAGATGCACAGAAAGTGGGATAGATTCACCTATCCCACGTATCCTTCCCCCAACCCTCATTTTTTTAAACAGCTGACAAATGTTGGTTGGAGAGTTAGGCTTTGAGAAAAGGAGACACCAATTTGGGCATGTTGTCTTAGACGTCTCATAGCTCAGTTTCCATCACAACCAGCCAGCCTTTAGAGCCTGACAGTTGGTAACACAGCTAGGCCTTGCTCAGAGTTTACTTTGGGTGTTCCCTTCCCAAGCCATTCCCCCTAGGGCAAAAGGTAACCTCGAAGTAAAGAAGTATCAGTCAAGTGAAGGCTTCTGAGGATTACAGGTAGAGTAAACTTATTCCAAACCCATCTCTTCACACGCCTGAGTGATGCAGTCACTGCCAACTTAAGCTGAGAAATCACACATCCAAAAGATGTCCTTCTTCTTCCAGGGTATGCCTTGACTCGGTTAAGGTTTATGGATTAGAATGGTTCAGAAAAATTATACATCAAAAGAAGGAGGGATACCATGACATTTTTGTGGCTTTTTCTGTCTGCCACTGATCAAAATGAGGTGATATGTGGGATTAAGGGCTTGTCCTACATGAACTTCCCACCCTGCTAGTCTAAGTTCAGAAATACTGCTTATGTTGAGACAGTAGGAAAGGTCATGTTTCCTTTCTCCACTTGAGTGGGCAGGAGAAGAAGAGCATCAGTGATGACTGCCTCTTGATGTGGTCCATCTCCTTGGGAACTTCTGCTCAGACACTCTCTCCATCTCTAATCAGCAAGTGATCAGGTTCTGGCAAGCAGATCACACAGGGTCTTTAAAACCCAAAGAGAAGCATTTAACTTGCAAAGCGTTGTTTAGAATGTGATTTTTAAAAATCACAACAGCGAGTGCAAATTCTTATTGTGTGACAATGCCTATCTATCCTAGGGGGTTAAAAATGATTATGGGGTTGAATCTGTGTTCCAGGATAAGAACTGCATGATTACATATCAACATACAGGTTCAGGAAGACGTAATGGCTCACCTGTCATATTTCCATATTAAAGTTGCTTCATGGTGCTCATTGAATCTATTAATTTCAAACATTCTCGCATGTATCCTTATAATCACCCTTCAAAGTCATGGTAGTATCCCCATACTGCAGCAGAGAAAATTATTTGCTATTATTTCCAGATTTGGAAATACACAAAGGCTTCCATATGCATCTACTGTAAGATTAAGATTCCTCAAAAGTCAAAATTAATAATAAACCCTCTAAGAAAACATAAAGCAAAAGGAGCAGAATGAATTGCAAGCCTGGGCAGTATCTGCAGGAAGGAGACAGGATTTTTGTAGAGTGATGCTTTTTAGAGTCCTAAGGTGCCTCTAGACATGCCGTAGCAGGAAGACTCCTCAAACACACTTGGGTGAAATGGGAGGCGCCATGGGTTACAACGGTGCAGCAGCTACTCAGCAGGTACTTATTTTAAACACACCATATGGAATTGAAATCCTCTTGCACTCTCTAATTCTGTAGAAGGAAACCAAAGAGTTTGCCACAATTAATGCTCTTAGAGTTAGGCTGTAGCTGAGACTCCCCAGCCTTTCCCTAGTCAAGGGGCTGTAAATGGCTCAGCCAAGGGGAATAGTCCAAAAATCCCTTGTGAATAGATGTGCCAACTCACTGAGGTTTCTATGCTATTGCAGTGCCATCGGTAAAGTTAGTGAAACGTTGCATCATGGGCTTCTCCTCTCGTATAGCACCGCAGGATTCTCTTCCAAGGGAAGGTGCAAACATACCAAGCATCAGTGCCAGGTAAGAGCTGCAGAGAATTCTGGCCTCCTATAGTTTTTTGAGAATCAGTGGGCCATATATATTGTATTTAAACCAGAATATTTGCTTTATAAACTCCCATACTGACCAGTGGAATTGTTCCACCCCAAAATGAAATCATCTCCACCTCCCCATATCATTAAGCTAAGCAAATATACCTCTTCCTTCTATTGCTCAAATTATTTGTACCCATAATAACCCAAAAGTTAGATACACAACTTTCTTTCAGACCACCTTTCAGGCACTTTAGAAATGTAAGTCAGAGCCAAATGATAGCAACTCCAAACAGCTTTTCTGTTGTTAATTCATCCCCTATTTCCAGCACGTTCAAGATGGTATTGCCTGAGTTTTTGCATCTGCAAAATATGGGCATCAAATCCCTCCTTACTGCCCTTTTCCTTACAGCTTTTTAGTACACTAAAACCTCCACTAACCAGAAAGTAGAGTTGGAGGAGGGTGACATGTTTAGTCGATTTTAATTAGAGGGGCAATCCAAAAGTTCTATCATTCCAAACTTTAATGAAAATAGCTCTGTAATATGTGGACAACATTTCAGTTTAGTAGGCCTAATACACCAGGAAGATCTTTAATGATTAAAAATTGTGATTATATAAGGGTAAATATATTATCAAAGAGCCATTATAACCTGACATTACATAATGTTATAAATATTTTGTAGGTTTTTTATGGTGATTAAAAGAGATTAGGTATTTAATGCACTTTGCTGCTGCAGCCAGTATGAAAAGCAATATGCAATTTCTTTAAAAAATTAAGAATGAAACTACTATATGATCCAGCAATCCTATTTCTGGGCATTTATTCAAAGAAGACAAAATCAGCATTTCAAAGACAATTCTGCCCTCCCATGTTCATTGCAGCACTAGTCACAATAGCCACGTTATGGAAACAACCTAAGTATTCGTCAGAAAATGAAGGGAATAGGGCTAGGTATGGCAGCTCATGCCTAAAATTCCAGTGCTTTAAGAGGCTGAGCTGGGAGGATTGCTTGAGCCCAGGAGTTCAAGACCAGCCTGGGGCAATATAGAAAGACCCCATCTCTGCAAAAATTTTAAAAATGTGCCAGTCATGGCGGTACACAGCTGTAGTCCTACCTACTTGGGCTACCGAGGTGAGAATATTGTTTGAGCCCAGGAGTTTGAGGCTACAGTGAGCTGTGTTCATGCCACTGCAATCCAGCCTGTGTGACAGAGTGAGAGCATGTCAAAAAAAAAAAAAAAAGAATGGATAAAAGAAATGTCACACCCACGCAGCATATTATTCGCTCTTAATAAAAGAGGAAATTCTGCCATGTGCAGCAACATGTAGGAACCTAAAGCACATTATGCTAAGTGAAGTAAACCAGACACAGAAAAAGAAATACTGCATGATCTCGCTTGTATGTGGACTCTAAAATAGCCAAACTCATAGGTACAGAGTGGAATGGTGGTTTTCAGAAGTTGGGGGTGGGGGAAATAGGGAGTTGTTGGTCAAAGGGTACCAAGGAATTACTTTGCTTGATTCCCAGCTGCTAGGATGTTCTCATTAAATGTTTCTTATCTATTGCAATGATCCATTCTTATAGCCAGGAAGGTGTTTACAGTTGGGCCAAATGTATAATAAGTGCAGAGCCTTCTGATAATGTAGATTTTGCAATAAATATTTTACTTGTACTTGGTTTTGATGCAATTTACCTGTTTCTTTTAACACAGAGTCCTATTCTGTTTACCTGAGGATTCTGGATTGGTGGGTCTGGTTAATGGAAATTTTCCTGTACCCTGCCAAAGGTGGGCAGGAGTCAAATGTCTGAGCCACCAAAAGTACCCTCCCTTCTATGTACTTTCTTCTTCTTTCTTTCTTTCTTTCTTTCTTTTTTTTTTTTTTTTT
>NW_016107320.1:11594321-11610834 GCF_001604975.1 Cebus imitator
GATTCACATAAGATGAGTCACAGTCCAAAGAAGGAATAAGTGCTAGTTTTTGACAGCCCAGTAAAGTGACTATAGTTAACAACAATATATTGCATATTTCAAAATTACTGGAAGGGGAGATGTGAAATGCTCCCAATGCAAAGAAAGGATGCACACGTGAGTCAATGGATATTCTAAATACCCTGACTTGATCATTACACATTCGACACATGTATCAAAATATCACGTGTACCCCATAAATATGTACAAAATATTATGCATCAGTACAAATATACAGAAAAAAGAGATTAATTTTCTTCTCTAGAAAGTACAGGGGAAAGAAGTTGGAAAACTTTCACAATAGAAAGTTTTTGCAGTTCGAAACAAACACATAATAAAAGTCAATCAATCAATCAGCGACCAATAGACCTTCCACCAGAACCATCCATGTAGCACTCGAAAGCAGTACTCTTTCAAGTGTCTCATGGATAGTTCTGGAAGAAGGTCAGAGGAAGATGAGGTCAATGAGGGCTAGAAAGATTGTTCTAGAAAGCTTCCTGTGGGAAGTGGGATTTGGAAAGGTGGGAGGCAGCGGGAATCTCAACTCCTGTGAACAGTGTGACACGGATAAAGCCTGGGGGGAAGGTGGCATTTTCCATGTAGCAGCTTGCCAGCCTGACGAGAGGAGAGAATGCATGGTAGAGTGTCGTGGGAAAGTCTCAAATTTCTCAAGAACAGTCTTGGATTTTGCTATTGTGCATGTGTGCATGTGTGTGTACACTATATTTATGTTAATGCAAAGTTGTTAAAAAACATAATTCAAATTTGAAAATTGTTTGTGAAGACATAAAGACAACATATGTGAAAACACAGAAAATGCTCCAGTCATGCTTGTGCTTTTGTTTATTCTGTCCCATGTCTTCTCTGTGATGGTAAATGGTTGGCAAGCCAGGGATAATCAAAAGCCACAGAAAATTCTCAAATGTAATTTTACCCATTCAGTTTCACACTCGCTTTTCTTTTCTTCTTTAGCACAGCTGTAAAAACAAAGTAATTTAACATATTGGTATTTTTTCCTTTGGTTTTAATTCCCATTTGTCTGTAATAAACAACAAAATGGTTTAAAGCAGGCATCTAAAAGGAGAATTGATCCAGATAACCTGGTTCATCTGCAGACCTGGTCTATCAGCCCTATTTCTGGTTGGGGATCCCAAGATATGCTTTTGACCCCAAGTAGACCAGAGATTGTGATCATAACCCATGCAGATGATTGCTAAAGCTTATGACTAATTCCCTTGCGCTTCTTAATTCAAATTTAAGGTATATTTGCATGAACTAAAGAGCTTTAAAGAAATAAACAAGGGCCACACTGCAGAATCTTTTAGTTGGTGGTATATCCTTGAACATGTACGTTCCATCTGAGGATGGGTCTCTGTGACATTTCATCAATGAGTTGGTTACTCAGGTGACTTACATACATTGTTAATGGGTCAGTGGTAGAGTACCCCTGCTTAGTACCATAGGAAATAGTTTGTGTTCATTTGTTTAGTGTTTGTGTTGTAGGGAGTTACAGCTCGCAAATTGGCAACATGCGTCTAGAGGATCTATGTTTGCTATACAACAATGAGTGGTAAAATAAACTGGGTGGCTCAATAGAGACTAGTAGGCATTGGAAAAAATGTAAAGTGTGCGGTATGTGCTATTTGTGATCCATTTTTGATGCGTTAATAGTCTTACAAATTCAAAAACCAAAAGCAACATAATATTATCTATCGTTTTTCTGACAATGAGCTTGCTGTTGTTAAAAATGTAATCTTCAGGCCACCAGTGGGTTTTCTAGTAAGCTGAGAAACAACTATCTTCTAGTCTTAGTAACTAAAGCACTACAGACAGCTCTAACTTATACAAAAGTTATAGTCCAATATTTCATTGTATTCCTGGTGTCTTTCTTTTTCTATAGACTAAGCAATGTTATAAATAGCAGTTATGCTATCAGACTAGCACACAAAAGACTCTTTAATAGATGGTAGTTAAATAAATTTTTGTTGAATGAATAAGTAAACAACATTAGCTCTCTTTGCTTGGATTTTGTATCCTTAAATCAAAGGATCATGTGGTATAAGAGAGAGAAAGTATTTCCTCTTACTTTTCAGGGAGATAAGTTAGACCTGTGCAGTGTTTTATAGTAAGTGAACATGAATCTCTTTCATTTCTGGAGCTCCCTGCTTCCGATTTATTTACTTTGACCATTCCACTTTGGATGAGTTAGGACTGTTTTGCCCATTGTACCTGTTACACAATTTACTTACTATTCTCTGCTTCTTCTCTATCAAAAGCCCCTTCTTTAGTCAAACTGATTTTAATTAGATATTAGAAAGAAAAGTTTTAGATACAACTGATTTGTATGATGCTGTGACTGATGAATAACACCATAACCACACTAAATTATCCAACTTTTTAAAAAGTAGGTGTGAATAAACTCAAGTAAATACTGAAAGATGTTTAATCAGTGAAACAAGGCAGAAATTTCCAAGCATTATATAACAGACCTGGGTCAGGAGAGGAAACCGTCTTTAATAGAATTGCTTGTTTTGTTTGGGCCTATCAGTCTTTTCCTGGAAATTCTCCCGTGGGTCTGCTTAAGTCAACTTATGGCCCATATTGAAATCTAAATACTTTTTCATTTAACATCCCTCCCCACCATGTCTTAGTGGTATCTATGAATGAGATCACATTTATAATACCAACTTCATCTCCATCCTTCTTTGTTCTTTTACAGATACCAGGGACTCTAAGTGTCATTTTCTTCTCTCTTTGCCAATGTCCAACCCAGGCTTAATTCTTTTAAGAACAAGTGGTCCACAAATATTAGCCATGAGCAATAGCACCTATGGCAGACATGAGCTCCAGATCACCATCCTCTTAGCCTGGAAGCTTCAGTTTTCTCGTCTGTCAAATGAGGCGATGTTAGAATCTAAGTAATTGAAATGTTGTGAGAATTGGATGAGACAGGAGTGATTAAATTCTTATATACTGCCTAATAGACATAGTGAAAATACAATAAGTGAAAAATGGTTCATGCTAGTGTCATTGTATTTCCTGTCACCCTCTGCCATTGTGTCTCTGGTTCTTAGACTTCTACGTTTTTGATACCACTTTCTTTCACATTTGAGAGGATAGTGTACACAGTTCAAGACATCCCAGGATTTCATTCACTGTCTACAACCACCATCTATAGACCCTCAGTCCGATGAGCATATCAATAGGGTTTTTAGTGAAGATCTATGATGCAGTATCTCCCATTGGCAAGGGCACTTTGCCATGTCCAAGTCTGCCTGTAGCTTGCCATTCTCTCTCCAGAACATTCTTTTCCATGGCAATTCCAGCTCCTCCCTTGGCTATTTTCCAGTGCCTTGCAGCCATTGATCTTATGGCAGTCTTTCGTTTCTGAGCAAACTATAGTCTGTCCAGAAGGACTGCCGGGATAGCCTTTGCCAAGCTGGAAGTTTGCTAGTTGTAAATAGCGCACTGGCCACAAGGATATAGGAGGATCCCTCCAATTGGGAGAAGTTGTTTGTTTCTTTTCTGGCACATCTATTTCCAGCCCTACATAATTTATGCCCAGGCATGACTCCTGAGACACCTGTCCCTCTGACCTCTCACTTTCATGCCTCCTCTGCCATACATATCCTGTTTTCTCAGGAAAAGAAGCCGAGCTCTTCCTCCCTTTTTACTCTCAGATCTATACACTTGATTGAATTCTTGTCCCAAATTACTCAGGCAAGAGAATCCCCATCTTTTAGCCTCCGTGATGTCTGAACTCCTACTGATAGCTAGCCTCTGAGTCCACCTAGGGGGCAGAAGATCGGATACAAATCATCATACATGGCTCTTTTCATGACATATCTGAGCTTTCTACAGAAACTGATCCGATGAAATTATCTGAGCAATTCCTTTTATCCCTTCTTTTTTCGTATTAAGCTTTTAAAACTACATTCCCTCCAGACAAGCATAGACTTTCCTATTTGAGTGTAATGTAGCCTGTAACTAGTAAATCAAAAGCATTATCTGGTTCTTTCATTCATATATGCCTATTGAGTGGTGCCTTTACTGTCGCATTTCAAATCATGTTCTGGAAATCTACATTCTCTCAACACTGCATAGCAAGTATTTCATCTTGCAGAGTTACCTTTCCCCAAGGGTCCAGTCGGCACTTATGTTTCCTATTCTATGGTTTCCACCTGAGATTCTAGAACCTCTGCAATATGCTTCCTTTAATTTTAATTGATGATGTAATTTGGGACTACCAGAATCCCTAGCAGGGCTATGGGTCTGCAGTGATGTTTAATAAATATCTTCATTAAGTCTCAATAGCAAGACCAAAGAAGACAGCGGGACAAAATATATCCACAGATAATTATAGGGCTAGTCTAGGGATAGGGTTGGAAATAAACATACACATATACATATAGAAACTATACTGTTAATCCCTATGAGCCTGAGTTCCAAAGACAGATGAAAGAGTGGCAGGGACTATAAGAATAAGAATTTTGAAAGAATGACTGGGTATTTTCCTTTAGACCCTCTAAATACCTCTTTTCTAGTTCTTATTTTGTATTCATAGGCAAAAATCCCATTTCTGAGAAGCAATGTGCCACAACCCTGACAAAGTACTATATATATAGCAATAATTCAAGTATGTATTGAATAAATTGATTCGTTGAATTAACAAACAATGTTTTATTGTTATTGCTTAAAAATGGTAGAAAAAATAGCTTCAGCCTTCATACAAGCATCAGAATAGTACCTTAGAAAACTCAGCATATCTTCCATTACTCTCATCTTCCTCATCCTGTCTAGTTTACAGACTTTACCAAAGGAGGGACAAGGCATTTTGTGAATATTGTTGTGGGTTTGTGGACAGGTCTTTTGAAAAAACGAAAACAAATTCTCCTAGGAATTGTGGGTATGGAAATTTCCATTGATTTGACTTGGTGCTAAGATGAGGAAGTGGCCTTCAGAACATTGGGATAAAAATTACAATGGGATGACTGATCACTTACTGAGTGCAGATATCTATTTGCATTAATTAACTAGTATTTGCATGCTTTTATTCTTCATCTTATTTATAATCTTCTAAAAGGCAGGAATGAGACCTTGTCTGTTTAGGGTCATATATAAAAGATCGACTCTATAAGAGAAGGCGAAGGCTATACAAAGCTTAGTCACTGTTTCTAAGTAAAACTCTTTTCAAGGCCTTGAGACATGACTTGCATAGTTTCTAAGAAAAAAAATGTGAAGTAGGCAAATGGCACTGATTTTCACTTTGTGTTATTTGTCCTCTGAGTAACACTTCACCATCATCTTTCTCAGGGATTCACAGTCCCCAGCCACTTAAATGTCCTCATCAACATCTATTATCTAAAACTTCATTTGTGAAAACAGAAGAATAAAAATATTAACCCTTCTGGGGCAGCTTCATCATGGATCAGGAACTTCAGCTAAGGAACAAAGCCCTATCTAACAAATTTCAGGTATCAGCGTAAAGGGGAGGTATAATTTTAGGTGACATCCAACACAAGTCTTCTGTGTATATCCAGTACCACATCTTGAAGCCTATTGCATGCTATGGTATGTTGGCTTTTCGGTTTCAGAAAGAGAGATAAAGGAAGATGCCACCCAGTACTGTAACTATGGTAAGGGCTACAGCAGCCAACTCTGGAATGCCAGATCTCAGCTCTGTGATCCTCAAGCTCTGTGACTAGGAGCAAGTCACCTACTGTCCTGTGGCTCAGATCCCTACCCAGTAAAATAACTAATACCAATTTCACTGAGATGATGAGAAGATTAAGTGTAAGACTCTGAGAGAAGTTCCCAGCATTGAGTAAGCGCTCAATAAATGCTAGCAATCATCACTACACACAAGGCAGGAGGGTCCCACAAAATAATTGAACCCAAGGTCTAAAGAGTCACCATAAAGCATCTTTCTGCTTAAATTATATTAAAATTCTGCATTCGTGCCAACACCAACAGTTTGAGGAAGTGAGAGAGGACTTAGAGATAAATGTCATTTCAATTTACATCTTGGGTCGGGCATGGTGGCTCATCCCTGTAATCCCAGCACTTTAAGAGGCCAAGGCAGGTGGATAACCTGAGGTCAAGAGTTCTAGACCAGCCTGGTCAACATGGTGAAACCCGGTCTCTACTAAAAATACAAAAAATTAGCCACGTATGGTGGCAGGTGTCTGTAATCCTAGCTACCTGGGAGGCTGAGGTGGAGAATCACTTGAACCGGGGAGATGGAGGTTGCAGGGCGCCAAGACAGCACCACTGAACTCTAGCCTGTGTGGCAAGAGTGAAACTCCATCTCAAAAACAACAGCAACAACAACAATTTAAATCTTTCGGGGTGGCAAAGTGGCAGCAGAACTCACCTTTAAAAATGAGATAGGTAGACCCTGTCTCATTCTCCCCAAAAAAGCAATGTAGTCCTTCTCCACTGGCACCCCTTTCTTTAAAGATATGAGAATGTAAGAATTCTCCACCTGTCTTAGACCCATGCTTGACTCCTAAAGACCACAACATCTTTTATAACGAAAGTCAAGGACACAACCATAATTGTCCTCCTCAACTTAGCATCAAATATAAAGGCTGTTTACACAACGCTATAGATTATTGGCTTACCCAACACAATATATGATTGGCTTTTATACAATTATTTATACCTTTTAAAATAAACACCGTGAACAAGTGAGTGTGGAATCTGTAACAGTCCCCATTTAATCGCGAAAATCTTTCTTATGGAGCGAGGATTAAGGAAAGGCACCTTGAACAAATTCTTCTCCTTGAACGCCCCTTTCCCCCCCTGCCCTCTGTTCCACAGCTGGCTGATGATTGCCAGCACAGGCAGACAGAACTTGAGGGTGGCTGGGCAGCTTTACAACTCAGCAGCTGTCTTCAGCACATGCGCAACGATCAGGACAATAAAATATTGTTCATTGCTTCTACCCCACAACCAATTAGGTCAGCTGTAAATATTGGAATTGCTTGGTAAACATGCTGGAAGATTGTGCTGACTTGTTAATATAAGTGAAAATGTAATTAGATTTATAACACTTTTTTTTCCAAGCCATAATTTACAACAACAGCAACAGGAGAAAAAAAAATCTCTTGCAACCTGCTGAAATATCATTATTAAAATGCACATGAAAAGTCAATTATGCCAGAGGGAGGTATTTAAGAGAAGTGAGTTTCCATACCCTGGGATTACACCGTGGGGATTACATATTTCTTATTTATTTTTTCCCTGGATCTTTTTTTGCTGCCAAATGAAAAGGAACAGATATTTTACTTATTTCACTCTGAAATATTGCTGCAGATAGAGCTAAGAAGTAAACCAAATAACCTGACTCCCTGGAAACCTACTCAATTCTCTTCAAAGCCCCAGGAAAAGCCGAGTAGTCACCATTCTTTTTTATTTATAAGCCCATCTCGCTTTAAGCAATAGTCATGTCCCTTAAAATATGTGGAAATATTTTTTTTTGTAAATGCTATTCTGTTTTACACTCTAAATGAGTCGATTATTATATAGAATTCTGTGCTGGCAGTCTTTACATAAAGATAAGAAATAAGCCCTCATTTTCATTTTAAAATTTGTAGTTTCCTCTACTCACAGGATCATAGTGGGAGCACGACTCTACCCTCACCCAAGGGTGGTACAGAGTGGCAGGACATTCATGTGATACCTCAGGCACAGGTGTCACCTCATCCCCACCCAGGCAGGAGATCTTGGCGACATCATCCCTGAGCTGGGCTTCATCCCATGACGGGGGTTGGGGGCTCTGTGTGCCAGGTGAGGACGCAACCATAATTGTCCTCCTTAAGTTAGCATCAAATATAGAGGCTATTTACACAACGCTATAGATTATTAGCTTACCCAGCACAATATATTATTGGCTTTCATGCAATTATTTATATCTCTTAAAATAAACACCAAGAACAAGTGAGTGTGGCATCTCTAATAGTCCCCATTTAATTGGGAAAATCTTTCTTGTTGAAAGAAGGTTAAGAAAAGGTACCTTGAACAAATTCTTCTCCTTGAATGTCCCTTTCCTTCCCTGCTCTCTGTTCCACCAGACGGGTTCTGTTCCTTTCTCCCTGAGAACACCGCTGTTCCTCCCAGAGGGATTCTAAGCCCATTTCCAATCATAACCCAGCCAGGTTGCTGCCCCTTTGCTTCCTGGTTTCCTCCTAATGAATGTAGGTGGTATTATATCTCATCTGCATTTAAGGTACCAGTGGGGAAAAGGCTAGTTTAAAAAAAATCATAAAGCCATGTGTAAGTGTGAAAGAAGCTGCCATTTTCTGTCTGTCTCTGTCTCAGAATTCTAAAATGTTCTGCTTAGATAATGGAAGAAATTTTCTAATGCCTTTTTTTTTAGAATTGCTAGTGCATATGTTGCAGATAAATTACTTTTTAGGGCAAGATTTTGGTGTTGCCACATAAGAATCAACCAAAATAAATCACATATATAAGTCATACATACATATGTATGACTTATTTATACATACCAGTATATACATACATGCATTACAGACACATATATACATATATACACACACACATATACATACATATATACACACATACATATGAATAACTTATTTATACATACCAATACATACATACATGCATTACAGACACATATATACATATATATACATATATGTATGTATCTGTATATATATACACATGAAGATCTAGAAGAGCCAAAAATAAGAAGTGGCAAAGTTTACAGACTTTGATTCAAAGTAGCCTTTTAATCCAGTGATATGGCTTTGTAATTGACAACAATGCAAATGACCTTCCAAAATAAAAATGTCCAGTTTTTATGTATTTATTGCATATAATAATGATTAACACATTTATATTTGCATGTTATTACAAGTAAAGAGCACATTAAAATTTCTAGTTCATAAATAATATCTTACGAAAAATATTTTCATCCAGATTAGCTAGATTTGCTTCAACTAAAATACTGTTTGATTTTATACTCGGTCAAGCCTGATGCCCAGGTTTTACACTGTTTTAGTGTAAATATAAATATCCAGAGGCCTTCTTTCTAAAAATTCCTGGTTTCAGTGGTTGCCCACAGCATAGGTATCTGCTGCCAGGACCATGGGCAACATGTTTTCTTTGTTCTCACTTGACTTGTTTTATTCCTTTGAGAAATTCAGCCTTGGAAACCAGTTTTAAGAGACTTAGAGATAGCTCAGAGGCAAAAGACAACTGGAAGGGATTTTCAGGGCCAGGCCAAGTATCTGCTTGGCTTGTGAGTTTGGTCTTCCAGGAACAGTTCTCAGTATCTCCTGCCCACAGCCCCCCCAGGTCCGATTCAAAGCAACTGATTTCCATCATGCATCCCCTAGACTCACCCAGGGCAAGTTCTAAGCTGGGCAAAAATAAATAAATATGTAAAGATAAAAAAATCTGTGAACCCCGTGGCAGAAAGCTTTGACTTCTCTATATGGTTTCTATCTGGGTTTCTTTACAACTAATCTGTAAAGATTTGGGTGAATATATTAAAATAGAAAGTAAACAAGGAACTGTCCTGAGCGACTTTCACATTTTTTCTTCTGTTTTCCAAAGTCAAAGAGCTATGTCAGAGAACTCTGAATCTTTAGGGAACCAGGAATAAGATCATAGAAGAAATACGTTTGTATAATTACACAAGCAGATCATCTCTGTCAACCCTGACTCTATGTCTCCTTCCAACAATCTTTCAGGGTCCACCTTCCCACCTAGAACCATCTTCTTTTTTGGAGGCAGGGAAGGGTAAAGGAAAGGCATTCCTAACGAGGTACTCTGTCACCAGACATTCTTACACAAAACTCTGGATCTGCGGAGCTGCCTCAAGTTCTCTTCCTCCTTCCCCTTCCTCCTTCTTTCTTCTCCTTCAGTTTCCTGTTGCAGCCACTACATTTGACCCTCGTTTTTTTTCAAGCCAATAAGGAAGAGTAGAGAAGAGATGAAACAGTACTTTCCAAGGTGGGTATGTATGTAGGTATAGGTACGGTTATAAAAATTCCAGGGGGATAGGAGGCTCCTTCAAACCCTTGTCTAATAATACACCCCCTGGCTGGCCTTTTCCACCCTGAGAATCACAGCACACGCAAAAGGCCAGATGTTGGTGATGGGAGCGCTGAAGCAGAAAGGAGGTGAGGAGACAAGAGAAGAAACAGAGAAGTAGGAAGAGCAACTGGATTCTGGAAAAATAATTTACTACACCAAATTAGGGAATAAAATTATAAAATCAAAACTTTTCCCAAGCACATGATTTCTCTCTAACTCTCTATTGCCTGCACACAGAAACATACTCTAAAGTAAGGAAAATGAAAGGCGAAGCTGACAACAGCAAACCTAGCAGGGGCTGCAGTTTGCTAACACCTGGGCCAGCAGTCTGGGTAAGGGCTCATAGAATCAAGTGAGGAAGATGTGAGAGGGGTTTCTCTCCTCAGTTTAGTCAACCCTCTTGCTTCCTCTATTTTATTCCTAAGAATTTCTTAAAAGTGCAGACATGGGCTTGGAAGAAACTCCAAAGAATTTACTCCAAATAAACACAAGAACAATAGTCATAGTACATAAATACTTTTAAGCATCCTCCTATCATTTAGGGCATATGTATATATTATACATATATAAAATAGAAATATACATATATATGCATATATTATATATATAATATATGCATATATATGCCTTGATAGGATAATGCTTAAAAGTATTTACATATTTTATATAAAATATATATTCATATTTTATATAAAATATATATTTATATTTTATATACAGATAAGTATGTAATACATTTTTATATAGTATATATGTTTTATATATTTTACATATATATTAAAAATTTTATATATAGAAAAATGCAGATTGGCTTTCCCTCAGGTGAAATTTACCTTGGAACTATAATAGTAAATCATTGGGACTTTGCTCAAGTCACTTTCTCAGGTCTTCTAGAAGGCCTGCCTTGAGTGGGCACCATAAAATATCAGTTTATGGCTCGGGTATTGGTTGGATTTTAATAAGGCTTGGAAACTTCAATGTTATTCACTGCAGCTGTCAATCAAATACTTGTGCAATTAGGGCATATGCATATATATATATATATTTATATCTGATATATAAAATACATTTTTATGTTTTATATATATACATATATGACATAATTTTATGCATATATGTGAAATTACATATTTGCTACACCTACTAGGTACACAGTGGTATAGCAAACACTTGTGGTATAAATCTAACCTTGAGAAGTATGTGTCTTGTATGCAAGAAAAATTAGCCATCAATTAATTGCAGAATCGATTGAATTAATTAATGCAGAGCGTATTTCCATCTAATATTTGGTGAGTGCCTTTGATAATGTGTTGTGCTTTCATGAATTCATTAATGAGAAAGTTCTGTTGAGGGATGGGTCAGGTATTGCACTAGAGATCAGAAAATTAGTGAAATTAATAAGGAAGGCTTCCTGCAGGAGGCAGGTCTTGAGCTGCATTTGAAATGCCAAATGCTTCAACAGCGGGCATACTGTGATCTGCAGGAATAGGAAAAAATTAGCACAAAGCAAAGCAAACCTGATTGAAGGAAAATGCAGATTGGCTTCCCCTCAGGTGAAATTTACCTGGCAATTATAATAGTAAATCACTGGGACTTTGCTCAAGTCACCTTCTCAGATCTTCTGGAAGGCCTGCCTCAAGTGGGCACTGTAAAAGATCGGTTTATGGTTCAGGTATTTGTTATATTTTAATAAGGTTTGGAAACTTAGATGTTATTCACTGCAGCCGCCAATCAGGTACTTGTGTAAAAGCAAGACAAACACAGCAATAAATGCTAAGCACTCCAGTGTGCAGCAACTCTGGCAGGATGTACTGCGAGCTTTATGAATGTATGAGAGTGAATATACAGAAGCTTGGGAAAAGGTCATTGGTATTTTTGGAGCAATAAATCAAGTACGGAAAGATTTGCATTTTGGCTGTATAACATGCAGGACTGGATTAGAGGGAGAGAATACTTTGAAGTAATATTTCTCTGCTGACTTGTTTTATTAGCTTCTTTTAAACACGTTACATTATTGCTTATAGAATTTCATTTACTCGGATTGGCAGCTTGATAAATACGTCTATTGGCGATGATTTGGATTGCTCTGGGCATTAATATTATTAAAACTTGTCACAAGGAAATGTCTGAAAGATGACTTACTGTAAAGATTGCAGCATGAAATAAATCATCCAGTGGTATTTGTTACCATTTATGGCCTCTTGGAGCTGAGTCAATCCCTTTTTATGTTGCATTATTTTTCAAGTTTTTATAGCCTTACATTATATATTGCTGTCAGAAATGAACAGATGGGGTGTGGAACACAGGCTTTCTGAATAATTCCCACCCTCCAGTTATTGGTATGAAGGACAAGTGCAAAACTGTGTGTTCTCAAGCAAAAGGGAGCGAGAAAGAGGTGGGGAAGCTTCGGTTGAGGAAAGGGATCCCTTTGTCAGATGGTTTAGGCCAATCCCACCAGCTGGTTGGAATCCCTGACTGGCATTCACTCTGTTTGGGTTTCAAGCAAGAGATAAGGTAGCTGTATCTGACACCAGCAGCCAAAAATTGCAGTTTTCAAATGCATTTTTCCCTGAGTGCTGAGATACCCACCTCCACATTTGGAGGTAAATGTGTCATATCACTTGTTCCTAAAAAGCTGAGAAATATCAAAAACAAAACAAAACCCAGTAGAACAAAAAGAAAGATGCACAGAGAGAATCCAATATTCTTTGAGTCACTAATACTGCAAACATCCTGTTGTGGGGCAGGAAGGCAGGAAGGATTCTGAGCACTCTGGATTGCTTTGCAGGGCCCTGGGCATCAATATAAAAAATAAAAGCAACACTGCTGTTCTCTCTCCCTCTTCCTCTTCCTCTTTCTTCCTCTCCTTCATTCTTTATTTTTCTTTTTTTTTTATTCTTTCTCTTTCTTTCTCTCTTTCTTCTTCTAAAAAAAATAAATAAATAATAAAATAAAATAAAAGGAGCACCCTGGAAGTTCTCAACATCTCATACAGGAGGCAGGAATACAGCACTCCCAGGCTTCCTACACACTGAAGGGCAATGCGCCCTTAGGGATCATTAGCTGCCCCCTCTGACAGGGCCAGGCCACTCCCAAACCTTGCAGGAGCCCTTCTGCAAAGTTCTGAGACTTTGCAACCATTGGAGGAGGAGAGAAAGTTAACTTACTAAAAGGCCAGCCAACTGGTTTTTTGTTTGTTTGTTTGTTTCTGTTTTTGTTTTTGAGACAGAGTCCTGCTCTATTATCTGGGCTGGGGTGCAGTGGCACCCTCATAGCAGGCTTGAGCAATCCTCCCACCTCAGACTCCAGAGTAACTGGTACTACAGTCATCAGCCACCATGCCCGGCTAATTTTAAAAAACATTTGGTAGGGATAAAGTCTCACTGTGTTGCCCAGTCTGGTCTCAAACTCCTGGCCTCAAGTGATCCTCCCACCTTGACTTCCCAAAGCACAGGAGTTACAGACCTTAGCCACTTCATCTGGTCAAGCCAATCAACTTTTTAAGAGGAGGGGGGAAACATGAAATTTTCCTCACCTAGTCTCCACATCCACTACTACGTTCATTCTGAATAGTTATACAAAGTACCAGCATATTGCAGAGGAACAGGTAATAGACACAAAGCCTGAGTGTCTGGAATTCAAATTCATTGCTCACCATCTTGGGGCTTTAAGTGAGTCACTTAATTTCTCTTCATCATAAAAAGTGGATAAAAATATTTTTTCCTGCCTACCTCATGGTGTTGTTGTGAAAAGTCAAATCTCTCTCTCTCTCCTCTCTCTCTCTCTCTCTCTCTCTCTCTCTCTCTCACACACACACACACACACACACACACATTCAAGTTTACCGGCCCCTACGTTTGTCAAAGATAGGTATTTGAGTCACCATGTTACAGCCAGATTCTTACCTTATCTCCTGTAAAGCTGTGAATCTTCACGAGTTTATCAATCTCTGTCACTCATCTCCTCATCCCCAGATCCCTAAATGTTCAGCCTTTTCTCCACCATTTCTTAAAAGTGCTACCTTCCTAGGAGTGATTTGCAGGCAGTCAGCTACGGCCTCCCCCAAAAAGAGACCCATTCTCTCTTACCACACCTCTTGATTCCCTTGTCTCGATCACTTCTTCTTTTATGTCTTTTCCAAAAGGACCTTCCATATGAGTTTCTATTTGCCTCATTTGTGTGAGGATGTCATTTGTATAAGCCCATTTAACAGTTCATATTTATTAGTTACTCCTAAAACAGGGAGGTGTTTCCTTCCAAGCAAAGTTCACAGCATTGTTCCTTTTCATTTGAGATCTCATTCTTGAGTATCACAGAAAGTTTTCAGTCCTTAACCCAGGGTGTAAAAGGGTGAATTTCAGATAAGTTCATAAAGGCAGCCAATTAGTTACGTATGCCTAGCTAGAATTTCTGCATTCCTGTGAGAGATACTTTTTGCTCCTTCTCTGCCTCTTTTTTCCCATTGCCTCTCCTAAGGAACATTTGTATAAACCCTACTGTCCCCACCAAATTGGCAGCACTGGGCCCCCATAGGCTGATACGTAAATGTGTAACTCTTAAATCCTGCATCGATCTATAAAACATGCATTTCTCTTTTTTCCTTCTTCACCCTCCCTTTTTTCTATCCCTTTCTTTTCTCTCTTCCTTATCTTTAGCATTTTATTTACTTTTGCTTATCCAGAGATATATTGAATGGGTCATCAAAGTTCTTAGCATCTTCTGAATAGCATCATGATGTCTGTGTTTCTGATTAGTAATTCTCTTATCTCATGAGAGGTTATAATTCACCAAGCTGAACAATCAGTAAATTACCTTTTCTTTTCCCTGGACACTTAGAGTGAACCAGCCATCGAGGTCCTCTCACCATTCCCATGCTGAGAAAGGTGATGCTCACCAATTTCCTTATCAGTTGGTGGCTTCTCATGCTTTAAAGAAGAGAGACGTGGCACGAGGCTTTATGTCTGGCTCTCTTATTAATTGGCAGCCATATATTATCTCCAGGCTAACTTTCCTATCTGTGAAATTAGAGAGAACATGAGACATAATCATCTAAAGCTTTGAGCTTTATCATTTACTCCTGTTCCAGCTGCCATATCCAAAACAACTTCAGGGTAACTAATTTCTTCTTGTTGTGCTTTGCCTTTTCTGAAAGGAAAGACTTCCACTGGCCGAACACCATGGCTCACACCTATAATCCCAGGACTTAAGAATGTAGAAGTGGGAGGATCACTTGAGCCCAGGAGTTCAAGACCAGCCTGGGCAACATGGAGAAACCCTGCCTCTACAAAAAATACAAAAATTAACCAGGTGTGTTGGCACATGCCTGTAGTCCCAGCTACTTAGGAGGCAGAGGTGGGAGGATCATTTGAACCCAGGAGGTCCAGGCAGCGGTGAGCTGAGATAATGTCACTGCACTCCAGCCTGAAAGACAGAGAGCCAGGCTCTGTCCAAAAAAATAAAAAAAGACCTGCTGATTATAATTGCCAAATATCTGTGTCCAACCAGTTCCAAAATACTACCTCATGCAGAGTTCATAAATCCTTTTCCTTCTCGTAGTTTATCTCTCATTTTAAAAAAGTTATCATAAATTCACTAAAACTATTAAACCACGTATTAAACTATCTTAAAGGTAGGGATGCATCTTCGTTGTGTTGGGTGCGGGGCTGGGAAGACATGCAACATTGACCCAGAGTGACCTGACATAATGAAGTTTCATAGTAATGGCTAATTACTGCTACCTACCTCTTTATTATTAATTCCTCAATTCCAGCACATAAAATAACTTCATCATTTTCAGAATTTGCATGACTAATGGAGTGAGTTCTGATAGAATAAGGATAAGCTTCATAATTAGGTTTTGCTGGGAACTTGTGCAAACCAGTCTATTTATCATTTGGTCAGCTCCTGATTTTTAATGAGGACATTGAGAGGGACTGAAGCCTCTGGCAGCATTCACTTCATATTTTAATTACCCACAGTAATTCTGACAATTACACATATGTCATAAATCACATCATAATGACCCATGAAGAAAGTGTATTTAATTACTGAAAAGGGAGTTCTCAGGTTAAACGGGTGGCTGAGATATGCCATGATGTGAACCACATTTGAAAACCAATAGCCGGGTGCAGTGGCTCACACCTGGAATCCCAGCACTTTGAAAGGCTGAGGCCGGCGTGTCACCTCAGGTCAGGAGTTCTAGACCAGTCTGGCTAACATGGTGAAACCATGTCTCTACTAACAGTACAAAATTAGCCAGGTGTGGTGGTCCACACCTGTACTCCCAGCTACTCTGGAGGCTAAGGCAGGAGAATTAGTTGAACCCAGGAGACGGAGGTTGCAGTGAGCCAAGATTATGCCATTGCACTCCAGCCTGGGCAACAGAGTGAGACTCCGTCTCAAA
>NW_016107320.1:11610855-11615259 GCF_001604975.1 Cebus imitator
AAAAAGAACACCAAGCCTCCAGTTTCTGTGGCCTAGGAAAGCCAGTCTCTGAAATCTGTTTTAGTGAATAAGGAAAGCTGTGGTTGAATTTCTGTTTCCATTCTGACTTGTAAAGATCTTTGAAGTCATCACTCCTGTCCTTAAAATAATAAAAAACTAAGCAAACTGAAAAGTAGAGACTTTTCTTGGCCCATCAGTAAAACTGAGGTTGTAGGGAAAACCATCATCCAGAAATGTGGAGAATCGCAGCTGAGATCTGCTCACTGGGGGAAGCACTGAAGCTGTAAACTAGTAGGAACATTTACATGATAGTTGGGATGCATTACTAGAGGCTGAGTTTAGATAAGTATAGAATGAGAAACTCTGGTGGTGGGCGACACACTTTGGAGGATTTTGCCTTTTGGAATCATACCAGGTTCCAGGATTTTTCAAGTGAAAAGCCTAGAAAAATTTCTTCAGAGACTCTGGCAGGGTGTGAGAAAGGGTAACCATTGTGAAATACAACCGGAGGCCGGGTGCAGTGGTTCACGCCTGTAATCTCCTAGCACTTTGGGAGATCAAGGAGGGTGAATCACCTGAGGTCAGGAGTTGGAGACCAGCCTGGCCAATATGATGAAACCCATCTCTACTAAAAATGCAAAATTTAGCTGAGCAAGGTGGTGGGTGCTCGTGATCCCAGCTACTCAGGAGTTTGAGGCAGGAGAATCTCTTGAACCCAAGAGGCAGAGCTTGCAGTGTGCCGAGATTGCACCACTGCACTTCAGTCTGGGTGACAGAACAGAGCTCCATCTCAAAAAAGAAAACACAACCTTTAAGTTAGGAGTTCAAGACCAGCCTGGCCAACATGGCGAAATCCCATCTCTACTAAAAATACAAAAATTAGCCGGGTGTGGTGGTGGACACCTATAATCCCAGCTACTCAGGAGGTTGAGGCAGGAGAATCGCTTGAACCTGGGAGCCAGTGGAGGTTGCAGTGAGCCAAGATAATGCCACTGCATTCCAGCTCAGGTGACAGAGCAAGATTCCATCTCAAAAGAAATACAACTAGAGCATTCTCCATGACAAGGGCCTGCTCTCCAGGGAAAAGACTTCCTAGGGCTTTGTCTCAGCTGAAGGAATGGCATGTACCCCACTCTAGCCCTGTATCAAGAAGAACGGAGGAACATGCGGAGTTAAGATCCATGCTGTGGTCACAGCCTCAAAAAGAAGACCCACTAGTGTCATTGCTTTTGTCTACTTTATTGTCTTCGAATTTCCCTAAGAAATGCTTCTTCAGTAGTCTGTTCCTTGCATCTATTTCAACTGTAATTCACTTTTGTAATACTGAAGCCCTACTGGTGTGGTGATAATGTGTGGGATACACGAAAATTATATAATTGTATGATGAAGTCTCAGATGGCCTTAAGTTCTGTTTATAATTTCGTATGTGCTGGGATTACAGGTATGAGCCACCATACCTGGCCCTCTCTACAGACTTCTAATCCTTCAGCTTTTTCTTCTGAAGATTTTTATAAGTCTTTTTTTGCCACATTGTTATTTATATCTCAAGTATTTGTCATTTTAAAATATTACCACTGATTTTTTTTTTAATTGCCTCAAGAAAAGTTCCACCAAGGAAGTTCTCAGGCCGAATAAAGATAAGCCCTTTGAGTGGGCATTTCCAGAGAGCTGCTAGAAAGCTCAAATAGTAATGTATTCTGTGAATGAGGATTTTTAACAACTTCATATCTATTATTTTCTCTCTAGCAGCTGCTAGACTGCTGGTTTTCACAGCTATTGTTATTGTAAGGCTTCTGATCTTGAAGACTGCTGTTGAGCTAAGGAGAGAAGAATGAAAATAGCACTTCTCAAAATGCTATGAAGCTTATTGTTCTTACCAAGATCTCACCATTTTTCTTAAATAAATACTTCACATTGCTTCAGGTCTCTGGTTTATTTCCAGGACTCTGAAGATTTTGATTTTGATAATTTTTGTCAATATTTTCGTTGCTTATTTAGAATAGTGAATATTCAGAGGCTCTTACTCTGCCATTCTGGAAGAACATCCCTTGTAGTTATATTTTATAGTTTATTTTTCATCTTTCTATTAAATTTGTAATGCTTCATTAAGCTGGTTTAAGACCATCTATTTGCAGCAATGCCCTTCTTCATCTCTAACTTTATACTTTTAATCTGCAAACCAAAAATCCAAAAATTTAGAATTATAGATAATTCATGAAAAAAAATTCCATTAACAAATGCCACTGAGTATTTGTGATATCTTTGGTCCACATAAATGCTATTTTAAAATGTTGTCAGGCTGCTTTCTAGTTTAGAAGTGAAAATCCACTTCACTACGTGTTTTTATATGGTTTGCCATACAAAAGCATTGTGTTTAATTTGCAATGAAAGTATAGCCGAGGTAAAAGAATACAATATATGTTGATATTTTCAAACTTGGCAATTACCAAGATATTCTCAATTCGTAGGTAAGCCATGGTTAGAAAAATTATAAAATTTTGAAAGAATATCTTAACACAGCAGAATTTGCAACCAAAGTTTGTTTCTGAGTGACTCATTTGTTAGCCAAGCAAGAGAAGTCATTTACTGATGGTGACTCAATTAAATTGTGATTGCAGCAGACAAAAAAATGTATCCAGACAAAATAAACCTGCCAAAATAAACCATTAATCTTTCAGCAAAAATCATTACTGGAAGAACTGAAGACATTAGAAGCAATATCTATCAGTAGTCACTTAAAAATAAGGAAAATAATTGTGAGTGGTTTCCCTCAGCTTTTAATGTCTTAACATACATTACTGATACAACTTAGTTATTGTTTATTCAAGGAGTCAATGCAGAGTTTTAAGTGCCTAAATAGCCTCTGTGAATAGTCTGCATGGCACAACAACATGTGGAGATATATTCAAAGAAGCTCAGAAAACACTAATTCAGTACAATCTGAAGAGGAATCTGCTAAGATGTATTACAACTGATACCAAAGTGCATGTGGAGCAGAAACAGTCCTAGATAGACAAATTTACAAAGTTAGTAAAATGTAAAATGCATAAAGACTATAGTTCTTATTGTATTATCCATCAGAAAGTATCCAGTGAAAAATGTATGAATTTATCACAAATTATTTAACCAGAAGTGTAAATGATGAATTTCATTATCTCTCCTGAACTTCGTCATTGTTAGTTCCATAAAATTTTTTAAGAAATAAAAGCTGAATATCCTGACTTACCCTACCTCATATCAGTTTAAGAACTTACAGTAATGAAGCTTTTTGTGATTTTTTTGTTTTTGTTTTTGTTTTTTTGAGACAGAGTCTTGTTCTGTCACTCAGGCTGGAGTGCAGTGGCACAATCTCATCTTACTGCAACCTCTGCCCCATCAATTCAAATGACTCTCCTCTCTTCTGCCTCAGCCTTCCAAGTAGCTGGGATTACAGGCATTGACCATCACACCCAGCTAATTTTTATATTTTTAGTAGAAATGTGGTTTCACCATGTTGGCCAGGTTGGTCTCGAACTCATGGCCTCAAGTAATCTGCCTGCCTCAGCCCCCCAAAGTGCTAGGATTACAGGCATGAGCCACTCCACTGCCCCTGGTCTTTTGTGTTATTTTTAAAATCTGGATCAAGATTAAAATGTTTCTGAATAAGAAGAACTGTGCTCTCAACCACTATTTTGGAACACTAAATGACTTCAAAACTTATCATTCGGTACAGGTTTCATCATCTCTATTAACAAATTTAAAATTGAAAGTCAAAGCAGAGCTAATATATGAAACTTATTCATGATAATTACAGTGACAATTATCAATCTTTGAATCACAAGTAATGTCATGCTTCTTTATATCTTTCCAATGCTGTTAAAAGCTAAAATAAGAAAAGAGATCACTATTTCCACACAAATTTTCTGTAGTTATGTTTTCTGATCTCAGTTCCAGCATTGTTTTTTTAGACCTTGATGGAAGTGCTAAAGAAATTTCTATATTTCAAAGTTTATTTAACAATGTAGTTGAGAAATTTCTACCTAAAGTTTCATTGTAAGTGATTAATCTGTAATATAATGACATGCTAAAAGGCAAATATTAAAAGAAGAATCTAATAAAATTTTATAAATCCCTTCAAAGCAATAAATATGCTCAATTATTATAGAATCATATGCTCTTGGAGCACTATCAGTATTTGGTAGTAGCTATCTATGTGAAAAGATATTTTAAAATATAAAATATGTTAAATTTCATTAGAGGTCAACATTAACATATAAATATTTGCAATTAATTTTGATTATAAAGAATATTGATTATGAACAAGAAAAGAAAACTACAGGCCAATATCCATGATGAACATAGATGCAAAAATCTTCAATAAAATACTGACAAGCCGATTGCAACAGCACATCAAAAAGCTTATCC
>NW_016107320.1:11617578-11627835 GCF_001604975.1 Cebus imitator
AATATTGATTATGAATGTCAATTTTGAAAAATCTCTTAGAAATTATTTTCTTTTCATTAGTAAGCCTATAATTTAAGAAATTTAAACTACTAAACTATTATATTTTAAATATCAGGTACCTACAGAGTATCGATTTAGCCTCTTGGCCTGCAGAGCTTAAAATATTTATTATCTAGCTCTTTACAAAATAAAATTTATCAATTCTGTTCTATAGTTAAGATGACCGGTATCACATCAGATGTCTGGAAACAATAGTTGAAGATGAAATTTATGATAATTTGACAAAGGCAATAATTTTCATTCCAAACTATTAATAAATGTTTTGAGTTTAGATTAATAGGTTGTTGGAAATTGGGAAAAGTAGGGGTAAATAATACTTTTAAAGAGAAATTGACTCAATTATGTAATTTCAATTTTCCACAGAAACAAAAAAATAATAGTACAGTAGATAAAGTAATCAAAGAATAGAATGTGATGATCATTAATACACCTAAAATTTGGTGTAGTTACTGTTTTTCTTTTACCCTGGAATCCTGAGAAAGAAGGTCAGCTCCTTTAAGGTCAAACAGAAGGGATGGAAGAAGATATCAGAGAACATATATTTTATTTTCTTTTTCACACAGTAAAAAGAGCTTAGACATGATTGGGAATCTATTTCAATGGAGCTTTTGATATGAAAAAGAAATATAGGAAAACATTTTTTCTTGAAAAATAAGAAACTGATCACCAGGAAGGGAAATATTATTTATATTTGTATTAAGATAGTTTCAAACAGATACCAAGTGATCCTAGCCTATAAAAGCCAAGGCTGCTTATCTTAAAAAGCTTTGACAGTACACAATTTTGCATCTTCCATTTATTCCACAAGAGCAGTAAAGAGAGAGAAGCATGTGCTGCCTGAGTTATAACTAGTGGTAAACGATGGGGAGATTTTGTTCTTGCTATGAGACAATAGCAAAAAGAGTCTGAGTAAAAACTCACTTACCCGCATGCACAGTGATTCCATTGTACCGACATTTTGGTTAGATATAAACAAAATGTATTGCCAAAATCTGTGTGTGTGTATATGTTTGGTGGTGATTTTTAAATTATAGAAAAGTTCCCACGAAGTTTATAGAATCATTTTTTCTTTCTCTCTCTGTCTTTTTCTCTCCCCCCATAAATGATTGCAACTAAGTAAAAAACATTTACAAGGAAATAAATGACTTCCAGTATTTCCCTCTGGAACTTTAGGATAAGAAGTGGAACATCCATATAGTTTCTTGATGCAAGAGCTTCAAGGAATCCAGCTATGAATGTGGCCAAGAGTCACACGCCAGGAAAGCCTAGGACTTAATGACCTTTAGAAACTTCATTTCAAATTCTAGGTGAACAGAGCAGGGTGAATATCCTCCTTCTTACCCCCTTGCATTCTCATTCACCTTTAATTTAAGGAACTAAATTGTAGGAAACATGAAATATGAGTGTCCCTGCCTTACTGAGGCTTTCTCACCCTGCACCTCTTCTACGGTCCACTAAAAAATCCTGACACTTACCCTCCAACCCTAGTCACAACCCTACACTAGTCACACCTTCTTGTTAAAGAACAGTATCCACCACCTTTTCCCTCCCACAAGAGACTCCTAATGCTAACTTTTCATCTTTAATCAAGGCATGCCCCTTTTGAAAAATAGCCATTGTGTAACATACAGACTGGGAGGAGTGATCCCAAATGGCCTCCATCTCCATTATCTCCATGCTTCTTGACAGGTTGCTGGTGCAACTAAAAAGTTATAACACTCAGGATGCCTGCATTCACAGGCTTTCCTCCAGTGATGGCTTCCAGATGTAAGGAAATTTTTAATGTCTGTGGCCCTCAACACATCATTGAATCCTTCCAATGTTTTCAAAAATCTGTAATCACCAGCACACTGTGTTGACTCCATTTCAACATTCAGCCACAGGGATTTCAGAGAAATGAAGCAATATGAATAAGAAGACTTCACAAATGGCTTCCAATTTCTAGAGAAAAGGTAGTCATAATATCCACATACCCTGTAATTATTTTAGTTTCCTCTGCAGAGTTTGATACCTACCGCCTCTATCCCTCCCTCACACGCACAAACACATGTGCACCTCACACCAGTAACATTTTGAGGGGTCCTGTTGTTTCCCATCCCAATTCCTTTGGGGAAATATTAATGTTGATGATTTTCCAAGCCAAGCCTTCTAACCCACTGCATAAGGAAAGCATTTATGTCATGTTGAACTCTGACCTGAGCTCAATCCCTTAAAACCTTAAGAAGTGGATCAATACAATGAAAAGAGAGGTAGTTTTCAGTTACCTCATGTTTCTACACCTCATAGCCATACTTCACCAAAAGGAGAAAAAGTAAAAAACAGTCTTGTGTCTGAAATTTGCATTTGTTTCAATGATGCGTTTTAAGATTGGAAGTGTCAGAGTAACTGACTTCGGTGTTCAGTTCCTTGTCCAATGCACGAAGAAAACTGTATCCCACAGCTGTCTATGAGAGGGAAGTATCTTTTATTTAGATCAATCTTTATGCTTACTATGCCAGTTGATATTTAGAAAGTGTTGGAGAGCGTGGGAAAGAGCACCTAAAACTACAACCGTATGCTGAAAAAAATTGACTGAGGACATTACTCCCACGAGGGCTGAGACTTGCCCTGAGCCCCAGGCTTTTCTGTATAGGGCACAAACTCCAACTTTTATTAAAGGTACCCACTGCTCTGGGTCATGTCTCATTTGTCCACACATTGTAGAAAATCCCAAATGCAATATCCATGAAATATAAAGGGATTTAAATGAGGGTTCATCTGCAGAATGGGTGAGAAGGAGGGAAATTGTCTTTTTATCTTTCTCTTTTCATCTGGTAACAATTTATACTCAAAGATACCTACACAATTGTTTTCACAGAAAAGATTCTGCAGAAAAGCTGTCAGTTTTTACTCATCAGAAATAAAGCAAAGCTTAACAGAGAGATGCTAAAATATGTGCTCAGATGTGGGCTTATCTAATAGAAACTCTATACTAGTCTTGCCTCACCTGGACTGGGGCCACTCTGACCTTAGATCTAACTTCTAAGCTAGGAGGTAGAAAAAAAAAATGCCTTTGTGGAGATTTTAAATTGTAAATATTGAAAACAGAGGCCATGAGTTTGATGGAGACCATCTGTAAAGCAGCATTTAAAGGCAAACAGAACATTCTGTTCACAGCTGATCAAGTTTACCTTATAACACAGTTTACATTCTCCTATGTAGACTGAAATAAGATTATACTGAATACAATTATATCCTGAATTTTCATATGCTTCCTTTCAAAAATACCATTTATAGATATTTTTAAAATAATACCTACTATCCCTACTATTAACATTTATAATTTTATAATGACTTCATGAAGAATCTGCGTGTGCAAAGAATCAAGAGTGACCAGGAAGCAGAGAGAGGTTAAAGAATACAGAACCTGTTTATCTTAAAACATTTCAGGGATATTGGCCACCTAGCTGTCTTCTCTTCCATTAAACATCAGTAGAACTCATCAATAAACACCGAAGTGTAGAAAGTTTTCTGCACAACTATGGAAGGCTTTCTAGGCATAATATTTCAAGTGTTTTGTTCTTTCTTTCTTCCTCTTCCTCCCAGGGAGATTTTCAAATTAGCACAAAGAAGTATCCCCATTTGGGCCACAGAGTGACCAGTTTTAGTCCTGAAAGTCTCCATGTCCTGGGATACCCAAGCAAAGCAGAATGGCTGGTAGACAGTAGGTTTATTTTCCTCTTCCCAAATGATTTCTTAAAGTTTTTTCAGATGGCAACCAAAGGGGCTTGGTTCTTTGGAAGTAACAAGGCTGTGGTCAATGTATGTCACATCCCATGAGATTTCATGGCAGGTCTTTTTAAAATTTTACCTAGTAAAGGAGTAGCAGCAAGGATTAATTGGCCAAGCTAGATGCAAGACACAGAGCTTGGTGCCTGTTTCACTCCTCATGGAAAAAGAAGGGATCACAGAGGCCTTTCTAACAGGGAAGGTGAATTATGTCCCCAGTTGCTTGGTCCTGAAAGTTTCTTGGTGCTCACAGGATCTCTTTTCAGCTTGCCCATACACAGGTTCTTGGGGAAATGAACTATATAAAATTGCCAATTTTTTTCAACCTCAAATTTCCCTCCAAGGTAAAATAAAATGCCTCATAATGAATAAACGGCAACTAGATGAAATCCCGAAAAATTAAGTCATAATGTGGCCATAAAGATTAGGCTCAGATTCTAATATTTGACTACAGTGTATGTATAAGTGTGGGAGGGGATATGTGAATAAAATTGCACTGATTATGTAACGGGCCCTTACATTTCCCAATTTTAGGTGATTTGTTTCCCCATAACATACAGAAGTCATCAGAATTAACATGAGTATTTCCAAGTCAGGTACAAACTAAATATAAAGTCATTGAAGAGAGGGCAGATGTAGCCCTTCAATATACAAAAATCTCAGAACCGTCAAAGGTATCCTGGGACACAGGATTTTTTCTCGATTTTTGGTTAAAACTTAACTATTATGTTCAAGACGCAGTTACAATGGAGCTTTCAAAAGATTGAACCAAGAAAGCCGCTCAAAGTGCCGGACACACAAATGCTCTTCCCTCCTTCTCTCTATGCTAGAGCTTCATGAAAGTTGTTATTTTTGTAAAACTCAAATCTTGCCCCAAAAATATATTGCTCTGCATCCAGGCCAGAAAACTCTCTCTTAAGAATTTACAAGCCAACTGTGGGGTTTTAAGGAAATTTCAAGTAGAATGGTCATAAGCAAGGATTTTCTAACACAGCCGAAAATGAGGCCTACAAAAGAAAAAAAAAGAATCATAGAGGCTTTTTGAACTTCCTAATAAATATTGTGAACAGTGGAAGGTCTCATTTTTTGGCAGATCACTTTCAAGAACCATCTGAGTCATATCTGTAAGTTGGAGAAAATAATGATGACTAATTTACATTCCTGGAAACTATGCCTCCTGACCTGGCACAGTGAAACCTAGTCCACCAACGTAATGGAAGTTTTCTTACATGGTTTGGCCTCTCTCTCATCAGGTGCCACCTCTAGCAACCAAAGGCACAGGGTTTATTTATTTTTTCCTTTAACTGATGGGATTTATACAGGATAAGTTGCTGGAAAAATGGGAGAATAGAAGTTCTATTCAGAATGGTCACAGAAAACAGGGCTGCCTTTCCCTGCTGGAACACATTCAAGCATGCACTCGTGAAACACAGTCTTCATGCATATCAAAGCAACTCAAAGAAAAGCAGTCATCAGAAAGGAACGCTGATCTGTGTGCTTCTCTACACAGCCACAAGTGGACAGGCTGCAAAAATTGTTCTTATCCAGCAGCTTCCAAAGGTGGAAGATGGACAGAGGACTCTGAGAACATTTCAAGGTTCATTGCTTCCTGCATGCTTCCAGGAAGCAATGACCCTTGGGCAGTTCATTGTTGGGCAGTAAGAAGCCAAACTTATGACCAGGGAACCAACCCCATCCTCATCCCAAACACAACCTGCTGAAGGCCACTCCATATAACTCCCAGCATGTTTCTTGCCAGACACTCCCATACACAAAGCCCCTCCTTCCACCTTGGTCAGGCTTCAACATGTGGTTTTTGAACTGAATGGTACCCCATGGCTACGTTTCCCTATTCCTTGCTTCCATGTTCTAAGACTGCTAGTGCTGAATGTTCCCATAGATGATTTATTAGTCTCTTTAGGAGAGTATGTTTCTGTGAGGATCATGTCATTTGCAAAGCATATGGCAGAAGGGAGCTTTAGTTAAGTGACGGTGATGTAAATTGCATTCAGTTTTGCTTTGGCAAGGACACCAGATGGATGCCTTTATGATGAAGTGGGTTTCCTCCGGCATTTTTTAAATTATCGGTCTCCAACAGGTGTTTCCTTTAAGGCATATCTGTTTTTCATAACACTAGAATGAAGAAAAATGTTGTCTGTGACAGCTTGTATACATATATCACGCTTTTATTATGATAAAAATGTACAGTGATTGATTCACTGTTCTGAGTCATGTTAAAATGTGCTTGGGAGAAGATCATCTTAAATTTGCCAAAAGGGCACTTAATTACCAGACCAAAGACTCTTCATTTATTATGAGGGTGGAGAGGGTAGAGAAGGAGGGGAAGCGGGAAAAGGCTGAAAAAAGTGACCAGAAGGAAAGTAGTAGTAGCAGCTGTAGACTTGAGTGCTGAGGGCAGACAGCAGGGAACCACCTCCTAGAAGGTAACATAGCTATTTCCAAATTGTTCTTAAAGAGTTCCTGAAAGACAGTCACTACCAACTTGATTATTGCATGTAAACATATGTTCTGAGAAATCCTAGGGAGAGTGTCTAGGAAGCGACTCATGGAGAGAAAGAGGTTCTATGAATGAGTAATATCATTCATCAGTTCTCCAAATCTGATGAAAATCAAGACCAGACTCAGGTATTAGGTGTGTTTTTTGGTGAGTCCCATTAACAAGCTTGGTATAAGGCTATCACCAGGGTCCTGTCTGGTACAATTAAGAGAGTCTGTGGGGCTTTTGGAATTTGGTTTTGGAGAAACACCATGAGTTAGAACTCATGACTTATAGATATGTAAATTGCCAAAAGACATGTTAATTTGAATGAACTGGGTAACCGATTTTGGTCAAGCTGACCTTGAAGCTTATATGTTACGTCATCTAGCTAGGCAAATGATTAGAATTTACTAAACCCACTAAGTTTATAGGTAGTTCTTAAGCGCAAGAGGGGATTAAGTATTGCATCAAGACCTTGGCCACTTTTGTAAAGAATTACCCTCTCTGCCTTTCCAAATCTGTTTCTAGCGTCCCATTCCCCCCACCCTGGCTTCTCTGCCTAGGCCCTCTGTCCTATTACTTTAAGTTTGACATGCCAATCTAAGTTGGAATAAATTCTTTTGTCTGAAAAAAAAATATGATTTAAGATAGCTATTTAGAAGCTAACCTGTTTGAGGAAAGCAAAATTGCTTGTCATTATGTTGAGGTCTGAGTTTGGGGGCCAGGTGTTGAATAATAGCTACATTAATTCACAAGGAAACCCCTTAACCCTGAAGCATGAAGGGGAATAGGTTGTATTTCTCCCAAAATGTAGAGTAAAATCTCATGGGACAGCATTGTTATCAGTTACATCTGAGATGAGCAGGACCGAATCTTTAGTGTGACACACAGTAAACTGTATTCCAAAAGGTTTTAGGGGATAATAACAGATACTTTTAAATAAATAAATAAAATAAGTAAGTATGTAAGTAAACAGTAAAAGCTTTGTGGTCAGATAAGTTGTGAAACACTTGATTATCCAAATTTTAAAGGATTTCTATATTGCGGAAATCCTTTTATATTCTACTATCAGAACCAAATTTTAAAGGATTTCTCTATTGCGGAAATCCTTTTATAGTCTACTATCAGAACCTTTTACAGGCCAAAGCGCACTGTGACTATATTAGTCCATTCTCACACTGCTAATAAAAAGATACTTGAGACTGGGTAATTTATAAAGGAAAGAGGTTCAATTGATTCGCAGTTCAGTATGGCTGGGGAGGCCTCAGGAAACTTACAATCAGGACAGAAGAAGAAGCAAACAAGTCCTTCTTCACATGGTAGCAGGAAGGGGAAGTGCAAAGAGAATGCGGGGAAAGCCCCTTATAAAATCATCAGCTCACCTGAGAACTCACTATCACAGGAACAGCATAAGAGTAATCATCCCCGTGATTCAATTACATCCCACTGGGTCCCTCCCATGACACATGAGGATTATGGGAACTACCACTAAAGGTGAGATTTGGGTGGGGACACAGCCAGACCATATCAATGACTCTCAAAGAGGGGCCATTCCTCTCAAACTTTGGTTACTCTAGGACAACTCCAGTTACAAATATAACATGGAACATGTGTCTTGCAAAAAGAATTGGTTTTAGAATGGGATGGACTTATGTCCTGGTAACAGCTATGAAAGCTCAGTGGCTGAGCACATGAAAGGTTTATTTCTTGTTCACATTCCATGTCTAGCACAGACTAAGTAGGCCATGGCACTCAGTTCAAGGTGCCCACTGGAGCAGACAGGTTGCTCATCTCCATAGCAGGCTAGGAGGGGAAAAGGTTTACCTGAGAGCTTCTCACTGCCTGAGCCATCTTTTCTCACATTTTATTGGACAGAGCTAATCACATAGCCCCACTTACCTGTCCCTACACTCAGGAAAGAAAGCAGAACTGAATATGGTGAGGTTGGTAACATCAAGCTCAGTACTCTATTCAAATGCCAGCTTTGCACTTTGTTAGATCTTTGACTTTTATTCATAAAATAAGGAAGGGTAGTCTTTAAAGTCTCTGGCAGAGGCAGAAATGCTCACCAAACATTTCAAGTTACTTCCCGTGTTCCCCACGTCTCTTAAAGTCAGCAGAAGCCACGTGACTAATGAGATGAGAGCAAAAATAAAGCAAGTCACCCCGGGCCGAGACACTTAGAGACCTAGGCTTGGTTTTCTAGTTCTTTATTCTCTCCTGCCTGATGACTGAGGAGGATGCATGTTCCAGATGTTGAGGCCATAAGATGGTACAGCCTCTGTTCCTCAGGTTCTAAATGGCTGTGTGGAGCAGAGACACCTTTTCACCTGGTGAAATATATAGTGTAGGTGAGAAGTAGTAAGCTGTGTTGTGTTAGGCCCTGGGAACACTGAGGTTTCTCCTGCAGTGTAAGCCTAGATTTTCCTGAATTATGTAAGTCTTTCTAACTCTCGATTTTCTGTAATTTGACAAGGGTTTTCTTATTCTCTGACAGTAAATATGCATTCCTTAGGATGAGAGTGGGATTTTTCAAAAGATCATCCAACCCTGTCAAATATTGAATATATTATGAAACAAGTATGTATCTAACTCCAGTGTGGGATGACCACGTGGATGGCATTGCCAAGACTTAGATCAAGATCAGAGCAAGGTCTAGGCAAATGCAGACCAGTGATGAAAGCTTTAAAGAATGCAAAAAGTATTAACTAAATAAGGGTGTTTCAACAGGGACCTATTTGGGAAAATATATGGAAAGGAGAGGGGAGGAAAACAGGCTAAAAAGAGAAATGCCACCCATGATTGAATCTCTCACAGCTATTTAAATTCTATATTAAGGTATCAAAACACTGCTCATGATATCTGTCAATGAATAACAGTATCATATAGCATCAAAATTAAAAGCAGAAATAATTACCTTCAAGGTATGTATAATCTAAGGCCAAAAAAAAAAAAATCTTTATGTGGCTTTTGCCCAAAATGTTTAGTGTGTCTTCAGCTATGATACAATCTGGACTCTTGTGCTCTTCAGACATGAGCCTTTATTCTAGTGTCTTGCAGACCTGATGTCATTCTACTTATGTTATTCTCTTCTTTGAGTTCAAGGTTCTAATAAGTTTCATATCTCGGCTTTGTTGCAGAGGAGCTCTAAATGGCCCCAGACTTACTCTCCATTCTTCCCATTTAGGACCCTTCTACAAGAAGCAGAACAAGATTTTGACCAGCTGGATAGCAGTGGCATGTTTCACTGGTGCAAAACAATCCCTTTGGACAACGTGATTCTGGTAAGTGATCTTGCATCACCATATCTCAAACAAGATAAAGCATTTCTTAGGGTAAATGATGTTCTTATAGCAGTCATTTCTCTTTGTAAACTGTAAATTTGTCAAAAAGAAAAAAAAACATCCCCCAACAGCTATATGAATAATATGCAAAGTAACAGGAGGCATTTGACAAAGCCTATGTGAGTAATATGCTGGAATTTCAAACAATTACATGTCTTCTACTATTTCCTCTCTCCTTTAACAGTTTAGCTGACTCAGTTATTCAGAATAATGTTCTCCTGAAGTTTTGCTGTTTTCCTAGTAAATCTAATTAATTTAAATGCACCAGGGAAATCTACTGTTTACAAGTAATCTGCAGTCTTTTTTTTCTTAAGTAAATAAGCATTTTTCTAATGTATTGGTTTTGAAATTTGGATTTTCTGTGATAGTTTTTTCTTAGAGCTGACTCTACTTAGACTTGACACATTAGCTACAAATATGCCTCCTAAATGTTCCATACAACCAGGGTGAATCTTTGTAGATATTAAAGTCATGTCCTTACCTCTCTCCTTAAGGAGACAAACTAACTCAGCTCATAAAAATGTCTGCAACTAAGATGTAAAACGTCTTGTATCCTTTTTTTTTTTTTTTTTTTTTTTTTTTTTT
>NW_016107320.1:11628525-11635450 GCF_001604975.1 Cebus imitator
AAAAAAAAAAAAAAAAAAAAGATTGCTTGCATGCTGTATGAAACCTATATATATTTTTTTATATATGACTAATTGATACATATATATACACACACATATATATGTATCTATATATAGATAGATAGAGATAGATAGATAGATTCTTGCTTTTCAAAAGTAGTTTAGTTCACTTTTTTTTGATAGAGGCACACATGCACACACACACATCTTTGTGGCTCAGCGCCAGTGTCCTGACAGAATATATTCCAACTTTTGTAAAACCGTGATCAATCATTTGATCAGAAATGCAAAACTGTCAGAGCTGTCATACCAACTGGAAGACTGTTAGGGTTGCTGAAACTCACCATTTTAGCAATTATGTCTTATTCTGAACTATACAAAATAAATATCCGTTGAGCAGGAAACCAAACATATTTTCAGTGGGAGGCAAATCTTTAGAAAGGTCAGGAAGTTGGTTGCAGATGGAGACATTTGAGACCAAAGGATGGAAATAGAAGAAGTTTTATTAGATCATATTTATTAAGAATGCAGATAGGTTGCCATGATTTATATTTCCTTATGATGGTCTTTTGTTAAGTTTAGGATGCCTTCTAGTTTTAAAAATGCTAAAGAATTTGAAATGTGTGCCCCTAGGAAAGAAGTATCTGTATTGCAAAATTCAGGAAGGCTTTAAACTTGGTTTCGTTTGCAAAAGGGTCAAGTAGAAGTTGTCAGTTTAAGTTACTTTGAGCAAATAGGACATCCTCCCTTCCTCCAATAGCCACCATCTTTCTTAATCGAGAGACAGTTTTGTGCCACAGTTTCTTAGAGAAATTGCCTCTCTAGCTGTGCCCATTAATGCACTCTGCCATGTATCCTTGTTTCTAATTGTTTAGTTCTACTCAGAAGAGCAATTGTTGGACTTTAGACATCTTACATTAAATACCGTTAGAGGCTTCATTATTCAAGTTAAAACTAATCAGATTAGCTAGAGACAATTATTTAATAGATTTGGTTAAGATTCATATTACTCTAGAAAGGCTTCTCCAGACAAGTAGCTTTATTTTCCCTCATGGGGAGATCCCTCTTGGAAGGAGAGTACAGTATAGTATTTCCCAGTATATGCTAATTTGGTAAACTCTAATTGTAGAAATGTCAGATGTTGCTTATTTATCCTGTTAGATTTCATCAATGCCTGTTTCATAGAAGCTTGCCATTTAACCCAGCAAAGGACTGGCAAAAAGAAGAATGATATATCTATTTGAAGTATTCTGAGTCTTTGTTTGTCTAGGAATGTAGGAAACGCTCATGGTGAAATTTAAATACATTTAACTTATTCTATACCAAATTCTAGGTGTCCTCCTTTGAAAATTTAGAAATTCAATAACTTTTAGATTTGATCAGTAGTGAGTAAGAAATATATACTTTCAATATATTGCATTCTACAACAAAATTCACTTTTTGGGTATTTTTTTTTCCATTTTAAACACAAAGAAATTAAGAACGAGAGAGGTTAAGTAATTTGCTCAGTCATATAGCTAACAATAGAAGCAGAATGCAAAATCATGTCTTCTGACTCCAAGTCCAAGGTTTTTTCTGTCACATCCCAGTGCCATTAAGAGGAGACATTAGCCATACTCTGAAAGAAACCACACATAGGCTAAATATAAGTTTTCTTCAGAAATATCACTCTTTAAAGGTTACATTTATTGTTTTTATGAGTCTCTATGAATGTGGGAGAAATGTACGTATGTGTCATGTATATTATTTTGTTTTCAACTTAGAGACACAGAGGTGATGTTAACAGTTGGCAATGCTGATAGTAGTATGATACATATTCAAATGTTTGAGATCAAATGAAGTTTTTATAACATTTCTATTTCTTTTATGCACTTTGCATGATGAATTTCCTTGATGCAGGAAAAAGTCTACAGAATCAGTTCAGTGTATTCAACTGAACCATATAAAATTGTCATTGTTCAACCATTTTTGACCCGTAATAAGGTAAATTCATATGGTTCAAACTAATGAATGAAAACTCACTGAATGCTGCAATATGTTATACAGCTTGCTGTAATTTTCAGGACTCATTAGAAGACATGATTTAGCAAGGAATTTGGAATGTCTTAGGTTTTCACCAAATTTTACTATGGCACATACAAGGCTAAAAATATGTAATAAAAATCAATAAATACTTTTCCCATTTGGTCCAATGATTTCACACCCTGAGGATGATGCTGATCTGAGTTTTAGTTGATGACTCCAGGCTAATTGTAAACTAAAAAGAAAGTGAAATAAGAAGAAATTCCACAAAAAAGTAAAAGGTGTACTTGTGCCACTTGTACATGAGTTCTGTGTTTTATAAACAATTTGCAAAATTCTATTCACCTTGTGAAAGTAGGGCTGTGGATGTACCTAGATGAGCTGAGAGGAGGAGAGGGAGCCCACTTGGAGGGATCCTCATCTTGTTTATAAAAATGACCAGACTCTGTCATGCTTGTCCTTAGAAACGAACTGACAAGTTGAAACACGAGTTTCAGAACCACATTGTAGCATGTGTATTTGGAGATGCCCATTCAGCCCTGGTGGGGCTTCGGAACTTTGTAATGCCCTTGAGAGCCAGCAACTACACCCGGCAGGAGCTGAAGGACATAGTGTTCATTGGGTCTCTGGACTATCTACAGAGAGAATGGCGATTTCTCCGGAATTTTCCCCAGATATATATTCTGCCTGTAAGTATCATATAAGGAATAGTGAATATTTATAAGGATTATAATATTAATAGGACTAGAATTAATAATGATAATAATAACTTGCAGTTCTATAGTGCTTACCAGGTGCCAGAAACTGTTCTTAGATATTTTACTTATATTAACTCATTTAATTCTCAAAACTACCCTATGGGGTAGATATTAAACTTTATGCATGGAAAGAGAAAATAACTTGACCAAGATTGCACAGCCAGTAAGTAACAAAATTAGGATTTAAATCCAGATATTGTGGCTCTTGAGTTAATGCTCGAATCACCATGTTTTATGATCTTTGTACAAGTAAGAGTTTCTCTGCATTTCTGAGTCTGATTGTAATTTAATGGTTATACCTAAGCTAATACTGGTCAGCCTTTGCTGCTCTAACTTTTCCATCTCTTCTGGAGACATTTTATATGGACCATATAATGCCACATGGTCCCTGAAAGCTGTATGAAGCGGAGGGATTTTGCTTATGTGGTATTGTGGTTGCAATTATATTTTTCCTGAAGTTACATAGATCTATATCCCACTCGATGCCACCATTTCTCTGGTTGACAAGTCCATTATTTGCACTGGGAAATGTACCAAAGCATTTGAATTTTCATGAGATAATACTGCCAATATATCACGTTAGTGCAAAAGGAACCACGATTTTTGCCGTTACTTTAAATGACAAAAACCGTGGTTCCTTTTGCACTAACCTAATATAATAAATTTTTCAAATTTCAAAAATAATTCTCTCAAGAAGCAAATTGCATTTGCTTTTTTAAAAAGCCACTGTAAGATCCCCTGTAGTACCTCTCTTGCTTAAATTCATTAAAAGAAATTAAAAAAAAAAAAGATCAGATCTCCTGATCCAGCTAGTATTAGGAATTTCCACAATATTAGACTCCAACCTACCTGAAGACAGAACCAGATTGATCTGTTTTACCACCGAAGAAAGAAGCAACTTCCACTTTGCTAGTTAGAGAGTGCAAGTTGGGTCACCTGTTTGTATTAGCAATATTGTGAGGATGCACATTTTGCCTCTAGATCCATACCCTCTTTTCTTTGAATGTTTTTCCTCATCACTATTACCCTGACACTGCTCTCTTCTTCTTCCACCTGAGTCAGTGGCAAGGACTTGTGTTCCTCCCTCCCCACTCTCCTCTGTCTCATCCAAACTTGCTTTCAGGAAAGAATCTATGAAACTTATTCACACTAAAATATCAGTGATTGATAAGGTTAAATTTGTCAGACATGAGGTAACTAAGTTTTAACATCAACTCAGTGAAGGCTGGAGCTCAAAGCTCAAAAATTGCATCACTCTCAAAGAGCCGCCACCATGAGCCATGATATAACATCCCTCCATCAGATAAGTGCCTCCTCTCTATTTTCCTCTCATTAGGGATCTGCACTTTATCCTGGAGACCTCCATGCGGCCAACATAGAGCAATGTTCCATGTGCGTTGTCTTGTCCCCTCCATCCAAGTCATCAAGCAGCCAGACTCCGGTAGACTCAGAAACCATCATGGCAACCCTCATCATCAGATCCTTGCGAGCTGACTCCTCCTCTGACCCGTCACTTGCAATGCCAGGTGAGCATAGCACCCCTGGCAGGAAGAAGCTAAGAAGTATGGAAAAAGAAAAGGGAATTAACTCCTCTTTGAAGTATTTTAATTATGGGGAGCAAGAGGGTGGGCAGGTGTCCTTGAGGTCCCTTCCAACCCTGAGAATCCTATAGTAGAAATAGCCCACAGTTCAGTGCTCTGGAATTCTAAGTCAAATGGAAAATGATATGCATCTTCTAAATGAAATGCACATAACACTGTTTTTTTCATTTTGAAGGAAAAAAACACAATTTTGAAGTGCTATCATTTTTGTTATCAGTGAACATAACAAGTGGTATGTTATTTTAATTAATGAGGTACTATTATAGTTATGATTATTATTATTAAGAAATTTTCATTGGATCTTATATATCTAATGCAATCAAGTTAAAATTCTTAGTTTTGTGGTTGAGAGAATGAACCATGATTCTGTTTTACTTTTTGAGATGATTTCAATACATGAAGTTTAGAAGACTAACACCTTTTCTAACATCTATAGATTAAAAATGTCATCTTCAACTTCAGACTAGAAGGAGATGGTGAGAGAGAGATGCAAGGGTCTTTCCAGGATGGGAATCATGTTTTTTTTTTCTCTTTGTATTTCTCTCAGCTCCTATTGCAATTACTGTCATTTAGTTGATGTTTAACACATACTTGTTTAATTGGAGCAAATGAGCTGTGAGCCAGATACCTGAGGAGCTTCCACACATTTCACTGTGCCCAAAATGTGCCTATGATCAATTCTCATGACAAAATTGTGATTTTTCTTCTTTCCTAAAATGAGAAAAAGTGTATACATTAGTCTATTTCTAAAAATTGGCCACCATCCCCTCAACCTAATCTGAAAGTACTATTACTGAGGAATTTTCTGTGTCTAAAACAGACTTCCAATTCAAGAAATAAAAGTAAGTCATGATTGGAATCCCCTGGATCCAGCCATGTTACTCGGGGATGATTGATTCTCTGTATCAAGATCAGATACTCAATCTTTGGGTCATGCAACCTCTGACCACAGCTGTCCCACTTTGCGTGGCACCTGAAGAGGTTAGCATTGAAGGCATTGCAAGGCTTTCCATGATAATGGCTGTGGATAAAAATGTTCATGATTCAAACTGGGAAACCAGAAAACTCCCTCTGACTCCTAGACACTGTTGCTATGCAAGAAATTATAAGGTTATTGAAACAAAGGAAAAAACAGTAATCTAATCTTTGGTGGGCAAACTGAGTCAGCTGTTAGACAGACCTTGACTAAGCAATCAATGCTGACCCAGCAACCAGGATTTCAGGGTGTTTTGCAAAGCAGGATTAATAACAAGGCACTTCACGAATATCAAAGTGCCAGGAGCAGCCACACTCAAGAGGGGTAAGCCATACCTCTGCTGAGCAAATCTGAAAATCCATAAAAGTGCTGTTGTATTCTGCCATAGGAATCCTTAACTTAGCAATTAGGGTCACTCCACGGATTCACTCGTCATTTGTGTGTGTGTGTGTGTGTGTGTGTGTGTATGTGCATGTGCATGCTTGTAACTGTCCATAATTGGACAGAGAGGAAGTATTCACTTTAAAAGCAGTATAAATTCATATACAAATGAAAATGCATGCACAATATAAGCCCAGAATAAACTGACAACACCGTAAGTCATTTAGTTGATGGTCTAGGCAAATAGTTCTTCCTATTACTACTATTATTAAAATTTCACCTTCAATATGGACTAGAAAAACAAAAAACCTATGATTTGAATTTTAGTTTCCTTTGAATCTAGTGATTTTAATAGTGTATTCATTCAATCAACAAAAAATATTGATTTTGTGTAAAATACCAGGTACTCTATTACCAAGAAGGTTGCCCTTAAAAGAGGAGCTGACAGTTTTGGGGGAAGGAGATTGAGGACAGAAGGAAAAAGAATTGGAAAGGCGGAGAGAAAAAGGAAGGAATGTCAAAGTATTGAATCATGATGAATGTGCTTATCTGAAGAGATAAAAAGCAAAAGTTAGAGAAGAATGTGCTAAGTTGGGCTTGTTTGGATGGGATCATACCCATTTGTGTGACAGGGAAACATAGATCCAGACAGACTTTAAGGACCCACCTAATGAAGGCATCAGGTCTGCTTATCCGGCACTGCCACATCAGTGAAGTCACATTTTAAGAACATTTTGAGGCCAGACACGGTGGCTTACGCCTGTAATCCCAACACTTTGGGAGGCTGAGGCAGGTGGATCATGAGGTCAGGGTGACCAACATGGTGAAACCCTATCTCTAATTTTAAAAAAATACATAAATTAACTGGGTGTGGTGGCATATGCCTGTAACCCCATCTACTCAGGAGGCTGAAGCAGGAGAATCGCTTGAACCGGGAGGCGGAGGTTGCAGTGAGCCAAGATCTCACCACTTCACCCCAATCTGGGCGACAGAGCAAAACTCTGTCTCTAAAACTAAAAAAAAAAATTTAAAAAAGAACATTTTGAGATAACCTATGAATAGCAAAGGGCCATTACCCAAAATTTTCCCCAATTACTCTGGCATCATAAGTCTCTGTCTGGAGTTTGTATTAATAATATACATGTTTACAATTTTCACAGAAGCCTGTTTGGCCTTCTTAATCATTC
>NW_016107320.1:11635535-11833746 GCF_001604975.1 Cebus imitator
CAACCTCCGCCTCCTGGGTTCAGGCAATTCTCCTGCCTCAACCTCCTGAGTAGCTGGGATTACAGGCACGCACCACCATGCCCAGCTAATTTTTTGTATTTTTAGTAGAGGCGGGGTTTCACCATGTTGACCAGGATAGTCTCGATCTCTTGACCTCGTGATCCACCCGCCTCGGCCTCCCAAAGTGCTGGGAATACAGGCTTGAGCCACCGCACCTGGCCCCCATTTCTTAATAATACTCCTCTTGCACCATACATAAGAGGTAGAACCAGGAATACCCACCTCCAAGAGCTGAAATTATGAAAGATTATGAGATTCTACCAGGAGGAAGAAAGCATGGTCCACAATGAGCACTAAAATAAGATTTGTTGGTATGCAGTTTTCTATCTCTTTCACTAGGGGATAGAGTGGTTCTCAACCAGTGGCATTTGGTCCCCTAAGGTCACCTTGCAATGGCTGGAAACAGTTTTAGTTGTCACCACTGTGGGGATACTATCCCCATCTAGTGGGTAGAAGTCAAAGATGCTGCTAAACATCTTTCAATACACAGGATGGCCTCACAAAATTAGAAAATGTCAACAGCAGCAAGGTGGAGAAACTCTGCCCTAACCTATTTGGTGAGCCCTTTGAGGGATCAGTGGGTTTTTCCACATGTTCCTAGTCAAGATAAACATAAATGTGAAGCCAAGCTAAGACCACCAAGGCTATTCCCAGCAGAAATTCACCAAGCGACATTGGATGGGGCGGGGGTGGGGGGAGCAGCAGACTGAGTACTCTCTGAAGGATCAGCGAGAATGCCAGCCCTCCTGGACAGCTCCATGGGAAATTTTAGTTTTTTCTGTAATACTCTAATTACTGCCCTGTCACATCACAAGGAGAACAGGTTGGCAAACCTAGGTACTGAACTAAATAATCTGTGCATAATCTAAACATATAACGGTAATTAAGCCTGACAACTTAATATGCTACTGAAATTTAAATGTACAGAAGTAATCTACAATTAAGCAATCTTTTGTAATAGCACCCTGCCAGGCTGGAAGATTTCAGGTATAATACTATGTACTATTAGGTAGCAAAAATATTGACATCAGTAAAATGTACCCAGGCTATGATCTGACACATTCAAATTAACCATTGCTCTAAAAGGGATGGAGTTAATGTGGAAATTCAGTTGCTCTCCTTCAGCCAGCTTCAGAAGCAGATTTTCATATAGTTGCTTCAGCTGATGTGAATGTGTCTATACCCAATTAGAACACCAGACTCTAAAAGTCAGTCTCAAGACCTTTATTAGCAGATAACTGGAATCAGAAAGTGGGGTTCAAAAAAGGATTTCCCCATAGAGAGCTTTCTCCTTTGCAGGAAACTGATTTCAATATTTTACTGAAAATTCCAGTCAAACCATGTATATTTTAATAGGGCTACAAAGTAGGTACCCTGAAAAGGGAATGGGTTTTGAAGTTGGTGCTGATCAGGCTGTGAAGACTCATCCATGATTTACAAGCCATGTGACCTTGGGCATGGTATGGAAATCCTGGCTGAGTTTTCTCGTCGTCAAAGATGATCTCACTATGATTAACTCACAGGGTACCTGTACATGTAGGAGTTATCTTATCTCTTTACAGTGCCCACTGCTCTTAGCAGCCAGAGATCTTTTATATATATTCATCAGATAATCTCATTTCCTTACTTTAAACCCTATGATGTTGACCCATGGCAATTAAAGGGAAAACTAGGATCTTGCAAGCCAGCAGGAAGCTTGGATTCTCTGCTCCTTCACCCTGTTCACACTGGCTATTTCCTGCCATGGGTTCTTTATCATACCCCTCTGCCAGATGGCTTTTCCTTGTTTCTCAGACTCTGTCCTAAGGTCAGAGATGCCCCTCTTGGGACCTTATCTAAAGTCGCATCTCCAACTTCAATCACTAGCCTCTAAAGTTTGGGGTTTTTTTCATTCTCATCAATATCCAAAACTATTTTGTATTTGCAACATGTGATATGTAACTGGGGCAAGAATGAACATAGTTCTAGCATGGAGTAGATACTTTAAAAATATTTATGGAAGGAAGAAAGGGAGGGAGGGAGGAAAAGGGAAGGAAGAAAAGGAAAGAAGGAAAGAAAACAGAAAAAAGAGAAAAGAAGAAAGGAAGAAAGGAAGGAAGAAAAGGAAGAAAGAAGAAAGGACAGGAGGAGAGGAAGGGAGGGAGGGAAGGAGGGAAGGAGGGAGGGAAGGAAGGAGGGAGGGAAGGGAAGGGAGGAAGGAAAGAAGGAAGGAAGGAAGGAAGGAAGGAAGGGTAGGGGGAAGGAGGGAATGAGGAAGGGGAGAAAGGAAGGAAGACAAGAAGAAAAGGAAAGAAATTAGAAAGAAAAAAGAGGAAGGAAAGGAGGGAAAGGAAGAGAAGGGAGAAGAAAATGAGGGAAAGAGGGCAGATGAAACAAATAAGGCATCTCAATCTGAGAATAAAATAGAACTTTAATTCCCTCAAGTCTTCCTGCATTATGCAAATCTCAGAGATTTTTTTAAGAAAAATAATTTAAGGTATTTAGATTTCATCAAGAATAAGAACTATCAGTGAATCAAGATCTCTAGTCATCCTTATAAACCTTCCTCTTTAATAGCTGTGCAAATCCAATTAGCCCTCTGGCCTTCCTCACCAAAAACTGAAGGATTTTGTGAAATTCGTAAGGTCACTGACGGTTCTAGACATAAACCAAATGTGTTGGGCTCTTCCGTTTTTATCCTGCATTCATTACTCAGAAATTTACTAGAAACCAGAAATATATTCAGCTGTAGTCTGCATTAACAGGAAGTGGCTCTTTTCCATCTCAGTGGCGAGATGGAAAAGGTGTGAAATATCGTAGCACATAGCATTCCTTCTGGAAACCCACCTCTCTTTGGATTTCCCCTTTTCCGGGTCTCCACCTCAGTGGCTCCATTCCCTGTCTGTCTGCTTCTCAGGGGGCCTTAGCACAGATCATTCCCCTTCTCACCCCTACCAATTACCTCACTCAGGAAACTAAGGACCTTCCAAAGATTTCACTCTCTTTTAAGCAGCAGGGAATCTTAATTACAAGTACATCTTGATGGTTTACAATATTTTTTCCTCTTATATAATATCCTAAGGAAACTTTAAGAAAGCAACCAACAGTTGTAAGCACAACTTATAATGCCATTATGGCACTTTTTTTTTTTTAAATGGCACCACATTTTTCTATTTCTCTCCCCCACGAACTTCCTTTTTTTGAGATAGGGTCTCTGTCTGTCGCCCAGGTTGGAGTGCACTGTAAGTTCTGAACTCCTGGGCTCAAGTGCCCCTCTCACCTCAGCCTCCTAGGTAGCTGGGATTTCAGCTGTGCACCACTACACTCAGCAATTTTTTAAAAAAATTTTGTAGAGAACGGGTCTATATCACCCAGGATTGTCTTGAACTCCTAGGCTCAAGCGATCCTCACATATGAGCCTCCCAAAGTGTTGGGATTATAGGTGTGAGCCACTGCACCCAACCTTCTATTCTGTTTATTTTCCCTTACGCTTTTAGTTTAAGCTGGAGACTAAACCTCTGAGGTCATGCTTCTTTTGAAATTCACCATAGTTCAGCACGTGATAAAGCTGTTTCAGGCCAGTGCCACGCATCCCCTGTTTTGGAGTCACGGCTCACAGAGGTCACTGCAGTGTCTTATCTCCGAAGACAGGAGGGAAACGTGTCTATAACCTCAGCACAGACGTCAAGGGCCCTGAATGACACCCCAGCCCAGTCTTTAAGAAATCCCACAGCCTTCCATATGTAGGCAGTTAGGCAGCCAGTTCTGCAGACATCCACAGTGCCTCCATCCAGTGAGAAGCTCAAAGAGGCAGAGAGTACCGGAGGCAGCAGCCACTCGCAGCGTGCCCTAAAGCACTCAGGGGGCAGTACCACCCATCTACTTGCAGTTTCCTAAAAATGCTACAGGCAAATTGGTGTGGTTTGAGCCACTGCCTGACTGGGTTGTTACCTAGCACAGCCACTCAGTGAAGAGTATGCATATCTTAATTGTGGCATCAATAAGCAGCTACTGGGAGAACTTTGCCTTTTTGTAAGTCATTTGAAGTGCCATTTAGAAAGAACAGACATAGCCAGTCATGATGGCTTACGTCTATAATCCTAGCACTCCAGGAAGCCAAGACAGGAGGATTACTTGAGGCTGGGAATTTGAGACCAGCCTGGGCAACATCGTAAGACCCTATCTCTGCAAAAATAAAAATAAATTAACTGAGTATGGTGGCATGTGCTGGAAGTTCTAGCTAATCAGGAGGCAGAGGCAAGGGGATAGCTTGAGCTCAGGAGTGAAGGCTGCAGTGAGCTCTGATGGCACCGCTGTACTCCAGTCTTGAAGATGGAACAAGACCCTGTCTCAAAAAAAGAAAAAGAGAGAAAAAAAGAAAGAACACACACACACACACACACACACACACACACACACACACACACTCCCCTTTACACATTTATCAAAAGGAGATGCTGAGGAGATCCAAATAATAATTTTTGTCTAAACATAGTAAAGGATTTGAGATTTGCACATGAGAGTAACTTTGCTAAGATAAAGTACCAAGTTACATGATATCCTTCTACATTTTGACAAGTTTTGTAAGCCATTGTGTTTGTATTTATCGCCTCCTTTCTTCTTTGCAGAGAATACTCCAGGTTACACAAGATCTAATGAGAAATCAAACTGCCAAAGAGTCCCTATCCTCACTGAATTAAGTAAGTTGTGTTTCAAGGGCAAAATTCAATGGAGAAATTTTTGTGATATATAACTGATGTTCCAAGGTTCTTTTTGGAATTCACAGTCAAAGGACTCAAGAACCAGAATGAGGCTCAGAGCTTTAAGTGCTTGCCTGGATGTTACACTGGGCTTTGATCCAACTGGGAACATCAGCATATCTGATGTCAGAGTGCAGAAATGACATCTGCCTTCCCTGCTCTTCCAGTTACCGGGGGGAGGGGGGAAACAGCAACTGGCATAGTCTCATTCAGAGGGAGGGACCACAGATTGGAAAACCACTAGAAAGAACCTCCCTGGACTGACTGGTCAACCCCATCATAGGACTTTTGGTCCTGACTATGAAGATGTGGGAAAGCCCACTGATCCCTCAAAGGGCTCACCAAATAGGTTAGGGCAGAGTTTCTCCACCTTGCTGCTGTTGACATTTTCTAATTTTGTGAGGCCATCCTGTGTATTGAAAGATGTTTAGCAGCATCTTTGACTTCTACCCACTAGATGGGGATAGCATCCCCACAGTGGTGACAACTAAAACTGTTTCCAGCCATTGTAAGGTGACCTCAGGGGACAAATTGCCACTGGTGAGAACCACTCTATCCCCTAGTGAAAGAGATAGAAAACTGCCTACCAGCAAGTCTTATTTTAGTGCTCATTGTGAACAATGCTTTCTTCCTCCTGGTAGAATCTCACAATCCTTTATAATGCCTTCCTTTCCAGCAGTGACACCAGGGCTGGGGCCAGGATAAGGCAAGAGAGGCATGAGGGGTACAGACTTAGACGAAGTGCTCACCCTTGGTGTCCCCAAATTTTGCGTCCCATATATTTTCCCCATATCACATTAATCCCAGCCCTTAGTGATACTTCCTTAAAACAGACAAAAAACCTCTCAAAGAATTAACAGAATATGCTTTTATCTCTCATCAACACCAAACAAAGCAAGAAACTTCCCTAGGCAAGGGGAGCTCTGGGAACAGAAGACAAGGGAGGGAAGAGTGCCCAAGTGCATTTGGTGGGGTGCATTGCTGGGGCACCAGGGGACACATTGGGATTTACTACTGAGTGTAGTTGAAGAGAAAAGGAGAAAATCCCAGAGAAGAGGCGAATGGTATTAGCACAGATTGAACCAATGCAGAGATGATCTCTAAAAACTGGTCCTGACTGTGATTTGACCCGATTTTACTAAACAGAAAAATGCATAATGGGCATTTTATGAGCTTGATTACCTAAACTACTGGGATTTATCCAAAATTAGATGAACATCTAGACCTCTTATCCTACAAACAAAGCAGGGAAACTTAGAGAGGAATCAGCAGGTGTCACCGCCACATGAGCTGGGAGTGACAGTGTAGCAGGTGAGAAGTGAGGCACTGCCTCATTGTTACCTAGCTTTCCTGGCCATTTTCTGGAGCAGAGGCTCTTGAAATTCAGCTTTGAACATCCCAGACCCCTGGATCCTAGTACCTGCCTGCCTACTTCTAACCATCTTGAAGCAGTTTTTAATTACATTTTATTTTTCTCCTCCACTTTGAACTGTCTTTAACTCCTGAGCTGTATACGGTTGGCTGTCTGTATCTGTGAGGCAATGGTTCCATAACTCACTCACTCCCCACTCCTCCCCTGGCCCTACTTCCTGAAGACACCAAAATCCATGATGTTCACGTCCTTTATGTAAAATGGCATAGCATCATCAACCCTCTGTATCCACGGGTTTCATCTGTGGTTAGTTGAATCCTTGAATGCAAACCTGTGGAAGTGGCGGATAAAATGTGTATGCCAAATGCATTAATTCAAAGAAGACTATAAGTTAGAGTGCTTGGGAAGAAATCATCCAGTTTCTCACTGACCCAGAGGTGCATCTGGTCACTCCCCAGGGACTTAGAGATTTTGTTTCTGGCGCCAGGTGGTGCTTGTCAAGTTAGCCTAACACGCCAGCTGCCAGCTCACACAGGTTCTTGTTGTCTGGCTGTCTGGAAAGGGTCATGTTGACATGGGAATTGCAGGTCTGATGTTCTGTACCCCTTTGGTACAGAATGCATGGGGGTCTGCAGAGAAATAGCCAGGAAAGCTGAGGCCATTACTTTAGGGTGATACAGCAGGATTTGGACAAAGGCTCATGGGATGTTTGTGTGTGTGTGAGTGTGTGTGTCTCTGTGTGTGTGTGTGTGTGTGTGTGTGTGTAAGGTTCACAATGCAAGGAGAGGAATGTAGACGTGCACAGGAGATGTGGGTTGACATTAGTCATCCTTGCTCATCTTTTATAAAAATAATGCTGTTCTTGGAATAAAATGATTAATTAATATCACTTCCTTCATTAGTGTCACTTCCCCCAAACTTACTGAGGAATAATTTAAGGCCCTAGGGCATCATCCAGTCATAGCAAGCAATGGATTCTGAGTTGCATGTCCAGCAGATTTGTTTGGATTGGTCATTTAAATAATTGTAGTATCAAGAACTGTGGAGAGTCTAAGACTATCCTACTTGCAAAGCAACAAGTTCACCTGCCCCAGTCTCATGGATGTTGGCAGAAGCTATAAGACTCCTGGATCAGAGACCAAAACAAAACAAAACAAAACAAAACCAATCAGTTTACTACTCAGAGTAACAGCAGCCAGAGTATTCTCACTTTTGTGTTGGTTGCCCAAGCCCTGCTTTCCACAAGGTGGCATGAAGAGGCCCAAGTGACACCTGTACCCACAGTAGATTGCTCTTTAGGTTAGGAACCCAAGCTCAGGAGACCAGAGTCTTTTATAACACGCAGTAAGCATGCCTTCCCTTTGCTCCCATGGGAGACAACATCTCTATCTTCCAATGCTGTTCTTGAGACAAACTTTGGAAGGCTGAGGCAGGTGGATCATTTGAAGTCAAGAGTTGGAAACCAGCCTGTCCAACGTGGTGAAGCCCAGTCTCTATTTACGATACAAAAATTAGCCAGACATGGTGGTACACACCTGTAATTCCAGCTAGTTGGGAGGCTGAGGCATGAGAATTGCTTGAACCTGGAAGGCAGAGGTTGCACTGATTGCACCACTGCATTCCAGCCTGGACCATGGAATGAGACTGTCTCAAAAAAAGAAAAAAAAGTCTAGGAACAAAGGCAGCATTGTCTCCTAGAGGAGAGCAATGCCTCTCCTCTCATGCTCCGCAAAGACCAGCTATATTCACCTCAGAGGCTGCCTACAGGGGTCTGGGGGCAGAATAGACATGCTGATGGAGCCTGTGCCAGTATAGACATGCTGATGGATAATTTGGCTACTGCTATACTGGCCTCAGTTAGGATGATTCCCTAAGCCCTTACCACATGGAGTGCGATTCATGAATCAGCAACCTCAGCAGCATCTGGGAGCTGGCTAGGCATGTAGACTCTCAGCCCACACCCTAGACCCAGTGAATCAGAATCTGCATTGCAACCCGGTCGCCAAGTGATTCCTACGCACATTAAATTTTGAGAGGCACTGGGCTTATGTGACTCTAGGAAGCCAAGTAAATGCCAAGTCATCCATTGCATAGTATTTTGAGAAATAAAAGATTTTAACTGGGCATGTTCCTATTTATTTCTATGATTCCAGGGCAATTTTTGAGCATGCTCTCTTTTGCTCCCCAAAATATCCTGGTTTGAAGGATAAATTATACAAGGATGGCAATAAGAACACTTCTTGAGAAACTAAGCCTGTGCACCAGGAATGTCCCCTTGATGGTGAAGGTACCCAACAGATCTATGTGTCTTTTGAGGGAAGGAAGACAAATAGAAAGAAAAAAAATGTACTGAAACAGTGGTAGATCCCACAGAGACCCAAAAGTAGACATTAGATCTTTTGATCAAGTGGTCACCCCTTGGCCTGCATGGATTGCAGTTCTTATGTTCTTAACCTGTTCTGCTTGTCTTTCCTTTTTGCCACTTGCCTTGCAGAAAATCCTTCCAACATTCACTTTATTGAACAGCTTGGTGGACTGGAAAGGTCTCTCCAAGAAACAAACCTGCATCTCAGCACTGCCTTTTCTACAGGCGCTGTTTTTTCCGGCAGCTTCTTGGATTCTCTCCTGGCCACGGTAAGAACAGCTAAGCAACGAAACCCCCAAAACCAAGCCCCCTGCAGAGAAGTGAGCAGGTAGAGTAGGGCTGGGTAGATGATAACACAGTTCTACATTCTCTTTGATTTTCAAAAAGAAGCTTGCTTCCACGCATTAATTTATCTTTTCTGATAACTTCTTGGTATGGGAAGCAACATTTTCACATTTTCAAGATTAAAAACTTGAGACCCTTGGAGCCAGAACCTCTGATGCCAGGAAGAGTGAGTGCTTCAAAGGCATCTCTGCAGACCAGGCCCCTTGGTGTCAGAGCTCAGTAGATACTGCTTTCCCCTCTCTCTAAAATCCTCCCAACCAGTCATATGGAAATAGCCCATAAATGGATCCAGGAAGAGTTTCAGGCCATAAAGGGCCTCAAGGAAGCAGCTCTGCCCTTTGCTGTTGAGAGTTTTGTTCAGAGCTAAGTCAAATCTCCCTCCACGTTGCTCCTCTCATGGGGCGGACTGTTGACTACATGGTTGTTCTTTAGTGTTCAGCATCTCTTTAGCCTCCTGGCAGATCTTTTCCATTCATTAGGGTTCCCCTGAGTGGAATTAATTCACCCTACAAATGCCCACTGAACACCTACTCTGTGCAGGGCACTGTTTGGATGCTGGGGAATCAGCAGTGTGAGAATGTCAGAAGCCTCATCCACATGGGGCCTGCTGAGTGGCAGAGATTGGCATATGTATGATAAATAAATAACACAGAGGGATGCCAGTTACAAGGACTAAGGAGGTGTGAGGTAGGAAATGTGGAATTTCGGGAAGGAGTTGCAAGATTCGGTAATGCCACCTTCTCAGGGAAGGAGGTGCTGAGAAGGTGGGAGGTGAGCCCAGCTCTGGAGGAGAGGAGAGAGCACAGCATTCAGAGGCAGTGATGTGGGAGCACACCCCAAGGTGTTCGAGAAATTTCAAGTTGACTGAGACTCACAAGATCGGCATGTAGCCATTTGTGAATGACTTGCAAGAATTCTTCCAAAGGAAAGCCACATAACCATTACCTCACACACTCCTCCTATCTAGGATTTTCAAGGGAAGAGCTGCAAAATGGCTGGATGTCAATATTCAGACGCTGAAATTCAAGAGAGTCTGAGCAGTTCATGAACTTGCTGCCTTCTGAAAGTGAACTTGGAGAGGCATCATTCCTGAATTTCAGGAATGCCTCAAGGCACAGTTTGCAAGTTTAAGGGATTAGGGCTGGGCATATGCATCCCCTTCCTGACATCAATGCTATTCAGCATGGAAGGGATTGTGTTGCCCTGGGCTCTGCCTCTCTAAGCCATGGTAGGGGTCTCATATACCTCATCAAGCTCTTAGCGAGATAATACCACTTCAGCAGTAGTTTAACATTAGATGAATTGGTAGAGTGCATGGCTTCTAAAGAGTTAAGCAGCTCAGCCTTTGCTGAGCCAGGGAGGCACTGGAGAAAGTCAAGTCAGGTTACTTTTCCAAGAAGGTGGTTGTGTCCGAGAAAATGTTATACCACTGACTGTCACTGATATGTCAATTAACTCGACTGGAATTAATGACTGGAGTGTCAGGCAGGAGGTGACTTTCGATGAACTTGACCTGTCTGCAGATTCATTTCAGGTGGGTTTCAGGTCCCAGTTCTCTTCAGAGATCCTTAGATAGCAGGCAGCTTCATGTTTTAAATTAAACTTGAGACTTAATTAAACACCACCAGCTAACACAGGCAGGAACAGAACCACAGATTCTATTTAGAGTTAGTCAGAAGGGCGGGATGGACAGGGAAGGGCTGGAAGAGTAGGGACAGCAACAAATGAACATACAACACAAGCCAGCATGAGGAACACAGACTTGGTCATAGGAATCCTGATGCCTCCCACCATTCGGCAGCTGAGTGTGACATTGGCCTTGGGTGGTCTAAAGAGTGTGGCTTCTTCCTAGACTGCCTTCAGATATTGGGTCAGTGGGCTTCACTCAGTGGAAAAGGAAGATTCTTGCTGGAAAACAAAATGTGCTACATAGGAAAAAAAAAGGCCACACAATGTGACCTATTATTGGGGTTGTTGCATGAGGTCACACCCACAGCAGGTCATCAGCTTTGCCTTAAGAACTCTTGGTAAGTACTTATTATAGGACTGGCACTTGCTCAACTGAATTTGGGTAGGGATGGCAATGGAGCATCAGAGAAGAAGGTGTCTTCTATGTCAAGGGTGCCGAGTGAATCTTCAATCTCTAAATCTCTTTCTTTTTCTTTTCTTTTTTTTTTTTTTTTTGAATCTCTAAATCTCTACCTAGCAGTCTTCTGCCCCAGCTCTTAAATCTTTCTGGCACAGCAAAATGAACATACGGTAACATTAATGATGAGCTGAACTAGGCCATTGAAAATAATTGTGAATGCTGCTTATTTTTGTTTTCCTTCTTGTTTCACTTCTCCCTGCACCTGATTCTACTGCTTTTATGTGCTTCCTTATAAGTGTGGGGTGACTTCTTATCACCAAAGAAAGATCCAAGGGTCAAGCCTGAGCCTCTAATCCCATTGTTTCCTTTCTTCTGGGGACCATTGGTCTTGGGTAGACTCCAGATCTTACCACCTGGTCACATGGAAATACCCTTGGAGCGGAAGAGAACATTTATCACCTTTCAATAAAAACACCTGGAGTCACTAGCGAGGCTCCTGAATACGTTCTCAAACACTTCAGATATTCTCCATATGTGCTGGAGCATCTCCTGGCTGAGGGTTGGTGGGAAGGCAAAGACCTTGATCTCCCCATTAAGTTAGAAAGGCAGTTATGGGTCCTGGAGCTCTGATCCCTCACAGAACCCCAAGGCAAACGTTACTGAAAATCACAGTATTCGTCCCCCAGATCATACCTTTCCCTACATAGGTCTCTAAGCATCTTATTTTGATGAGTTTTCTTGTTGAGATAATATCAAGAATAATGTCTATCGACCCTAAGAAGAGTAACATTTCTCAAGCACTTACCCAGAACCAAGGAGTTCACTAAGTGCGTTACCTCCATTACCCAGTTTAATTCTCCTGTCAAATACGGAAGCTTAGCTGGGTAAATAATCTGCCAAAGGTTGCATCATTTACAAGTAATGAGTTAGTTTTCAGATCCAAGTGTATGTGATCCCAGAGTCATTCCTTGCTGCCACAATCAACTGACCCTCCAGAAATCTATTTCTGTGATGATCAATGTCCTCGCCACACAGGGATTTTCAAGTTTAGGTAAGAGGGCTTCTTCCCTGAGAATGCTCAGTGCAGAGAGGAGGAGATGTGCCCACCCCGCCTTGCTCACTCATACCTCTTCCCTCCATCAGAGCAACTCTGCTTTCATCTGTGGCATATTAGAGGCGCCTGCATAAGATTCAATTGCCCGAGAGACGCCTGTTGTTAAGAAGATTTTGGAACTCATTCCCTTGAAGTTAGGATACAGGACCGAGAGAGAGGCATAACATAAACAGAATCCTGTTCTCCTCTATTCTGAGACAGTGTTCCAATTTCCAGCCACAAGTCCTGTGCAGGAGGCAGGAGTCACATTTTGCCCCATTTTTCGTGTCCCTTTTGTCTCATAATATTCCTCCCCAAAAACTGTCTTCTGTGTTTGACACTTTCAACCTGCAGCACAGCTTAATGCACCAAGAGATTGTGTCCCGTTGCAACACAGAGGTTACAGAGGTTACAATTAGACTCTACCCGCACTACACAGAAGGTCAAGGCTAAGAGCAGATGCAGGCTCCCTGAATGCATATGCTAATGCTTCAGCAGCTTCTGAAACAAGATGAGAACACTAGCCATTACTTCAGTCCTGGTGAACTACATTTTCAACGTGATATTAAGGGCCCTCTTCCTTCCCATGTGTACTCAGACACCTTCATAGAGCTCTTCCACCTTCCTCTCTCCATCGCCCTAATAAACACCAAGAATAAATGTGTAAGTCCCAAGAAGGCCACAAAGCCCACAGTAATGTGCTGTGAACTTGTCACTGCTTAGAAATACTAAGCGTTTGTTTAAATTTTCATGCAATTAAAAAAATTCTGTCCCTTGATAGGCCTGTGCTATTTTTTTCAAAGTAAAATAATGGGTTTTCCCTACAAACTTTATGATACAGTTGACATTAGAATGGCTTCAAGTACCCCTGGTATACTACCGTAAACTGATCCAGCCGAAGAAAAATGCCTACAGGATACAATTCAGATTTGTTTTTGATCTTCTATCAGTTCAATGCTATAAAAATTAAAATATGGTGGGGCAGCCAGGCTCATATGCAGGATTCTTGTCTGCTTCTACAACAAAATATTTTCAAAACCAGATGTGAACTTGGTGAGCACTTTCCTTTACCCATAAGGAAAGTCAAGCCAACAAAAGTTACATGACTTTTTTAAGGTCACTTGGCTTGTTAGCTGCAGTTTTCCTATCATATAATCTCACTCTGAGATTAGAAGTATTTCTGGAAGAATGTTTGATCTTAAGGCCTTTGAGGATTCTCAGAATGCAAAGCAGCATTTGAGTAGGATGTTAGCATCTATACCATTAGGTAATATTCTAGGTTATGACAGGGACCACAACATTCACAGTAGCTAAAAGTTAAAACATTACGAGCAGCAACATTTTCTAACATTGAAAGTCCAAGTTCCAGTAAATAAGATGATATTAGAAACATTGGCCAAGTTTGAAAGTCTGAAATGTTCCAAGTGCTCTTCAACTTGCAGATTTTCTTGTGAAAGACAAAAGAGATGGAGAGAGAGAACAAGGAGGAGGGAGGAAGGGAGAGAGGGAAGAAGGGAGAAAGGGAAGAAGGGAGGGAGGAAGGAAGGAAGGAAGGAAGAAAGGAAAGAAGGAAGGAGGGAAGGAAGGAATGAAGGAAGGAAGGAAGGAAGGAAGGAAGGAAGGAAGGAAGGAAAGGGATGTTGAGAAAGGTCAGTGTCAGAGAACCCCAAATAATAAGAATAGGAGATGAGCTCACAGAATATAGGTGACATGTACATCCCATTATTTTTCTCAATATAGAATTATAATCCTTTTGATGTCAGAACTGAAGAAATGATATATTCAAAGGCTAAGCCTCTTTCAGTCAAATATGTAAAGCACATTTTTCCCTAGAGCCATTGACACCAGGATAACCCTAGAATTTGCACCTTTTCTTTAATCAGTGGAGAATTATTCCAACAGCATTATGTTTGATCACTGTACACTATGGCCACATGTTCTTAAATGGATTGTAATTCAACCTGGATTTATGTCCTCCACTCCCCCACCAGATATTGGGGACTTTATTCCATAAACACCTCTCCAGGTGGTAGTGGAATGCAACAAAGAAGGAACATAAGGAGGAAGACATCACTCAGGAGATTCAGTCTGAGGACTAAAGTGAGGTCATCTTTTAACCTAAAAAATGCTGGAAAAGCTAATTTAGTATCTTCTTATTCATATAGATTATATTATTTCTTAAGTCAGCTTGTCCCAATCACATCTACCTTTTACCAGAATATTTGTTTATTTGTTAAAATTACCTATCCACTGAAGTCAATATTCTTACAGCTTTCAAGCACCTGCCTTGTTCAATGCACTACTGAGGATGAGTGTTATGTAGACATAGTCTATCTTCTGAAGGAGCACGTCATCTTCAGGAAGTATCGCTCAGTCTGATCTGAGGACTACCAGTGTCAGAACCTCTCAGGGTGCTCTTTAAATCCCAATTCCCACTCCTGTCCATATATTCTGATCCAGGAGATCTGGGATCCCAGAAATCTACACTCATTAATAGCACTTCAGATGATCCAGATACATGAGAAGCAATGATAAAGAAAACAGAATTTAGCAATGTGTGTAGTTTATTTTACTTAATCCTGCAACCAATGCTGGAAGGTAAGTGTTACCATGTTGACTTTAAAGATTATAAAACTGTTGCTGAATAAACAACCAGACACGGTGGCTCATGCCTGTAATCCCAGCACCTTGGGAGGCCGAGGCAGGTGGATCACTTGAGGGCAGGAGTTAGAGACCAGCCTGGCCAACATGGCAAAACCATGTTTCTACTAAAAATACAAAAAAATTAACCAGTCGTGGTGGTGCACACCTGTGATCCTAGCTACATAGTAGGTTGAAGCATGAGAATTGCTCAAACCCAGGAGGCAGAGGTTGCAGTGAGCCAAGATTGAACCAATGCACCCCAACCTGGGTAAGAGAGTGAGACCCTGTCTCAAAAAAAAAGAGAAAATTATGAATTGCCCAAAGCACTCAGCTAGGATGTGACAGTCCAAGATTCAAACTCAAGTGTGTTCCATACGAACAACTAACTGTAAAATATAGAAGAATGAAATAAAGTAAAAGTCAGTGCCCATGGAATCCCAAAGAAAGAGAAATTTCCTTCTGCTGAGAAGACCCAGAAAAGAGTCACCAAGCTGATGAACCAGAGGCTCAAAAGCAAATGCATGAAGCGGTAAAAGAACAACGTGAGCACTTGTAGATGGACTAGCATGCCCCAGAGGGAACAGGTCATGGAGGAGACAAGCCTGGCAAGGGAGACTGCATCAGATCCCAAAGGTTTTGAAGGCCATGGCGGAGAGAGAGGGCCTTGTTTTATGTCAGGACACTAAAAGGTTGAGGAGATGGAGATCGTGATCTGATTTGTGTTTTTGGGAATTGCTGGGAAAGCATTGTACACAATGGGTGCAGATGAACAGAAAATCAAGACAGAGCAAGAAGTAAAGAGGTTCTTATGATAATCCAGGTTTCAGAAGCTGGATCCCTGAATTTGAAAGTAGAGAAAACAAATGGTAAATATTTTAGAACAATAACAATTGAAGTTCTTCCTGCCATTTATTACAAAAACAAAATGATTGCTTTTAGGCAATACATAAAAATAGAAATTCTCATTCCTAATAAAGCCAGAGTCTAATTTAAATAAAATGAACGATGGAAAATTTAAAAATATTATATATTGAATAAATTTGAGAAAATCTAGTGGGTAATACATTCCGATGGCTTTTCCGTGTATGTTAATGCTGGCCCACACTGAATGTGGTAGCAATCCTGGAGAAAGAGGGTTTATTAAAATGGCTGGGATTATTCAAACTCAAGCTCATTTCGAAATAAGAAGTTTGTCACGTCTTCCTCTAGCTTCATTTGGATGCCAAAGATTCTGAAAGCTTATTTACTTAATTATTAAACACCTATAATTTCTAAAGTATAATAAGAGCTATGGGAAATCCAAATACTAATAAGACCTAAGTCAATATCTGTCCCTAAGTAGGACACAAACAAAAGGATTATAAGTAAATTCACATTCAGAAGGCTCAGGTATGGATGACAATAATATCAGCAGTTCCCTACTGGAAAATCTATAGAAAGTCTCAGTAAATATATATATTTTTAAATATACATTGATGATGATTAGGGTATCTGTGGCCTGACATATATACCTCCTCTGGTCATTTTGGGAAGAGGGGAACCCCTGGTGTCAGTATCATTATCCAGTTTCTTCTTCATCTGCAGTGTAATCTCCAAGGAAGAAGAACTGGGTTAGTGTTCCTTTCTCTGCACTTGGCCTGACCTAGCACAGTACCCAAACTGTAATTCTTCAGTTGCATTAGATAATTATAATGAGAAACACTGTCCTGCACCATCAGGCCCATGTTAAACAGCCCTCTACAACTCCAAACCTAGACTTCTCCACTGTTCACATATTGGCTCTTCTGACTTTGCTTGTGGCTTGTCTTTGTTTTCTAGGCCTTCTACAATTATCATGTCCTGGAATTGCTTCAGATGCTGGTGACAGGAGGAAGAAGTTCTCAGCTGGAACAACATTTAGATAAGGATAAGGTCTACGATCTGTCAGATAGCTGCACGACGCTCTTGTCTGGAAGAAAGCGGTGTAAGCTGGGGCTTCTGTCTTTACACCAAACCATCTTATCAGACGTTCAAGTGAGTCTACTCTTCTCCGAACTCAGTTTTTCACTTCCTTACCTCTCTGTGCTTCTGAAAATTGTCCAGGCTATTTGGGTTCATAGATATCCCATAGCACTGAAATAATAACAGTAAAAATAACAAAAAAAAGAATAGAACTTCATATTTGTAGAGTATTTTACAAATCACCGTGTGTTCATATGTTATATTTATTTTTTACAATAATTATGGGACATAGATAAAGCAGTTGTTATTATCCCCATCTTGCAGATAAATAACCCGAATCTACAGGGAGCATCAGAGAGGCCCTGCAACTTTGTACCTTGACAAGAGTATTCATAATAATTATAACAGCTAATATTTATTGAGTATTTTCTCTGTGCTTGTCTACTTTAGTATTTTTTCCACTTAATCTGCTCATGGATTTATAGGCTAGGCATTATTATTAATTCTATTTAGCAGATCAAGAAGCTGGAGTCAGAGAGGCAAGGACTTGCGGGGGACCACATTGTCAATCAGTGTCAGAGTAGGGACCCAGCTACAGCAATTTGACCCCAGGCCTGCCCACTCTCCCTATACTTAAAATGCTAAAGAAATTTGATAAGGTCAGCTGAAATCAGCCAGAAGCCTTCTGTACTTGGGTCTAAGAATCTGGCTGAACTAGTGAGTGGAAAATGCTTGAGTTTTCTTAGCCAAGGGAGCTGGTAAACAGTAGATTACAGCCAGGGAGAAGATAATAATTCTGGAAAATTCCAATGGAGCATCCAGGCATTTGGAAATCAGAGTAGAGTCTAGCCAAGAAACGAGAAATCAACTTGTCAATGTGGTGCCTTCTGGTTTGGTTTTAATTGGCATTGCATTCAGGTGTCCAGTGTCATTGCTAGGGGTAGGCTTTTCCAAGGAAACATCTTTTGTTGATTCAGAGGACATTAGCAAACCCTCTGGGTAGAACACTATACCCGGTGCATGTCGATGTGTGCTGCCAAAAGGGTCAAATCCCATATTCTGTGCATTAGCGTTCCGGGTATAAACCACATACCAGAAGCTCCCTCAGTGTAATCTGGTTCTTTGCATTTCTGTAGTCCTGGGTTCCTCACCTACAGGTGGACTTGTGAGTGTATATCAGCCCAGGAAACTGCTGCTAGCAACTTCCTGTTGGCATCAGAGAGGACGGTAGACTTGTCCCCACTCCTCTCCCTCCTCTCTACGTTTATGCCATGTCTTCCCTTTGTTCTTTATCCTGAGGAATTACAGAACTGAACGGATTGATCTCTTTTGATCTTGCTGAGCCTATTTGCTGCTGCAGGGGCTTGAAACTGTTATCTATTCATGTGATCTTGTTGGCTATAGCCCAAGAACAAGGTCAAGATTGTATTTAACATCCTAACTCAGTGTATATCTCAAAAGCTGCATTTTCCAACCTGTTACTCATTGTTCATTCATAGTGTTTGCCAGAACGGCAATGGTAATAAGGACAAGTGCAACAATGTGTTCGCACCACACCCACCAGAAGCTCTGGAAAGAGCCAGAATGGTAAAAACAGTCACTGCGATTAGAGTTTCAGAACTAAACATACACTTAATTACCTATCCACCTGACACTGCCACCACAAAGATATTGGGAAGTGGCTTACCAAGCTTCTACTACCAGGAAAAGCAAACGACACTCCAGTGAGTGCTTATAATTGCTTAATCAAAGTGCTCAGCAGACATATGTTTGTCTCTTCTCTCCCCAGCCAAGAAACAACTTTGGACAACTGTTCTGTGGCTCGTTAGATCTTTTTGGAATCCTCTGTGTTGGGTTATACAGAGTAATTGATGAAGAGGACATCAACCCGGAAAACAAAAGGGGAGTGTGCTAGACTGGAAAGCACCATCCACCCATCGCAGCATAAGAACCAAGGCTACTTTATACAATGTGAAAGAGAATTCCAGAGCTCAGGGTCCACAGTGGCAAGGAAGGGTACATGGAAAATAAAGAACTATGTAAGAATAAGGAGGGACGAGTATAAAGAAGAGGGGCCTGAATAATTAGGGTCCAGTTAATATTGGCCATGTAAGGAAAATGGAGCTTCTGTCTCCCAATGAAAATTGAAATGTGGAGCTAGATTTTAAATCAGCTCCACATTTCAATTTTGTAACTTACTCCTCATCCATGTCTGTATAGCTTTCTAAAGCTGAATGCCACTATCCACATTAGAAAGATGTACTTGTTTTCTGCTGGACTCATTGGGTAAATATTGATTGAGATCTTCTTTTCAAGCCATGGTACTTTTTACATATAAATCATGGGGATGATATGTTCAGCTTTCAATTTAAAGAAAGACCACTCTGAGAGCCCCCAGGAAAACAGAAATGTAGTTGGAGGGCAAAGGGAAAGGAACAGTTACAGTCTGGAGGCAACAAAATTGTGTATGTCCAGTCTAAGATCCCCACAGTCGAATGGACAGGATTCAGTAGGGAAGAAGAAATTGAAAGGAATAGAGTGGAAATAGGTTGATGGGACCCATTCCAGGAGAAAGGAGAAGGAAGTCAAATTACTCAAAGTGGAGTGGTCTTGAAAAGAAAATAAAAACAGCAACAAGTTTTCTGGCCCAGAGGAGAAAAGGAGGAAAAAAAAGAGATGCCAAGGCAGATCTAGCTCCAAGTGAGGACTAGGCTTACAGGAATTTTTATCTCACACTAGGATTTCTCAGTGCACATGCAGTCATTGCTGAGAGAATGATCAAAGAAACATTATCAGGAGTCGAGAAAGGAGTCAACATTTAGATTAGCTATTGAGAGGAGTGGAAGAGGAGGCTTATTGTGAATTTGTGAAGAAATACTAGACCACATAGTGAAAGAACAAAGATTGGAAATCCCTATGACATTGAATAGTAGATGTACTCCAAGTTAAGGGAGTGAGAGAGAAAGTACGACGAGAAGCTGTAGTCAGCAGTGATTTATTGAAACTTAAGATTTTAAAGGTGGAAGAATTTTAGGAATTATAACATCTAGGACATGGCCGGAAAAGTGGTTTGGAGGTAAAGATCATTGGGTACTGGAAGTCATAGCAATGTGTCTGAATGCTGGAGTTGTAAACCACATAGACACTGCAGGCATGTAAAAGAATGGCTGCACTAGAGTTTGAAAGGAAGAGCATGTCAAGTGCCAAAGGCCAAAATAAGAGTGGAGGTCTATAGATGACTCTGATGGATGTGGAAAGAAGGCACTTTATAGCACCCACCACCAAGACAATAGGGGAGGAGTGATGTTCTGGAAATGGCTCTCTCTCTCCCTCTCTACCTGAACTCCACTCCTCCCCCAAACACCTCTGTACGGCCCTTGCAACATGGTAACTGGGAGAATATATAGCTTATATTAACACTTGAGGGGACCAGGATGGGGGGTGGGTGGAATTGTTACTTTTGTTTTAAACAGAATATGTGATCTTCTTCCGGAGATTTTTTTAAGAATAGAATTGAGGTTATAGAAGACTTGGTGGGAAAGGTAAAACTGGGTAGGTTCTTCGATGAGGGAAGTTCAATGGTGCCTTGAGATCTATGCTAAGAAAGAGGTGATCATTTGAGGCACTAGTGAGACAATGCAGGATAAAAGTCATACGAGGCTACCCTGCCTCAATATTCCCACATAAGCACTGTTGCCCTCACATTGGGCATTTGCTATGTAACTGATGCTGTGTTAAGGCTTCTGGGTATTCTTTAGGGTTCACTGACATTTGTTATTTGCTTGCCAGTCAGAGTTTCAAATAGAACATTTTTAAAATGCTTTTCTCCACTGGCCAGGCTACATTCTGTGTGAAAGTTGGTGGCATAAGTATTAGGTTAGAGCAGTTCTAAGCCAGGATGAAAATACCTGAAATACATGTCATCTTCCTGTTGACAAAGCTTGGCTAAGTGGTCAATATTGTGGCAGTTGAATTCATGAGTATAGTGTCTATTAAAAGCAAACAGACCTGGAGTAGGGCCATTAGACATCGACCAATCCAAACCACAGTCTTCCCTCCTCCCGCTAGAACAAAAGATGAATGCAGCAAGGCATTTCTACTTTAGAACCTCTCCTCTTGCAGTGTGCTTCAAGAGTAAGTAGTAAATAGATATTTACTATTAATCAGAAACCCAAGAAGCAAAGCAAAACAAAAACATTTTCTCTTTGGGCCCAGCAAGATGACTTCTTTATTTGGGCCACTGCCTGTCACCACACTGGCTGGCTGCACAGGCTCATTGTTTATCTTTGACTTGTCTTACAGGTTTGTGATTATCCGGCCAGCCAATGAGTTCGAGTTGCTGCCCTCAGATCTTGTGTTTTGTGCCATACCCTTCAGCACTGCTTGTTATAAAAGGAATGAAGAGACTTCATTGCAAAAGTCAAATGAAATTGTAAATAATGCACCACAGACAACAGAGACATATTCAGACACAAATTTTCCTCCTACCATTGATCCAGGTGATGAGACATTGTATTTACCAGTCTATTCTTATGAGTCTAGAAGTAACTCTCGTTTTGCTAAGCAAACATCTTGGGATCAGAGTAGAACACAGAGTGTTACATCATCCCAGATGCTTTTAGGTGACAATGCAAAAGAAAATGGAAGGCAAACCTCAGACAAGGAGGTTTATGATGAGGATTCCTCTGTATACTCAGAGCCACACTAGACCTGCCCATATTCTTCATGTGCTCTTCACTTGCTCCTTACAAATCATCCTCTGAAATGGTAACTTTGAACAAGGAAAGTAAAAATGGAAGCATGCCATTTTTGTGCCCATTGCTTAGTGGTTCATGAAGGCCACACTGTTTCAAATGAGACAAAAGTCTAATCCTACTGGATCTTGTGTGATAAATAAAGAAATATATGATAAATGCCTCTGTAAGGAAGTTCATTGCTCCGTTGCCTTTGAGCAGAAATCATGTAAACCTGAGCTGTGTTTAAGAAGTCCTCCAGTACTTGCCAGATTTCCCAGGTCAGGAAATACAAGTAATCAAGATGAAAATGAGAATTACTCAGACATAGGAAAGAAGAAGTAAACAGCCACCCAACCCCAATCAAGAATCTTACATTTTTTAATCCCAGAACAGGCAAATAGTAAATGTATATATTTCCCTCTTTCCCTCCCTATCATACTTTTTGTTATTTCATTGTATTTTTATTTAATTTCATTTTTACAGGAGGTGAGATTAGGAGATGTGATTGGAATTGGAAAACAATTTGACTGTAAGACTTCCCCTGGAAGTCTTATAGGCATATGCCTGAAACACAGTAGAGATTTCATAAAAAATGAATGTTAGCGTATCCTGGGATCTGGTGCCTAAGTAAAATAAGATAGAGTAAAGCATTTCCAAATTCTTTGATTCAAGAATAGAGACATCATTGCATAAAAGGTCTGAAACATTTCCCCATTTCATGTTCCAAAGCCAACCAATCCACTGCTTTATAAAACTTACAATTAAGTCATTTCACCTAGAGGTTGCTCTGTTAACATTGTAAACAAAAGTTCAGCACATCTAGGATGTATCTGTTCTTAATCGGCTGTCTTATAATAATGAACTTTGTAAGCAAGCTCCTTGCATTATCAATACAACACAGGTAGGAGGACAGTGGGGATGGGGGGAAAGAAAGAAAATAATTAACCATTCCTCATAAATTGTTTCATATAACATTTATATATCCTTTACATTTTTAACAATATCTTTGCCAATTTGGTATTATTGCTTCTGTTTTACAAAGCAAGAGAATATGTCACAAATTGTGTTGCCAGATGAAATAAACATACCAAGTTAAATATGAATTTCCAATAGGAGAACGAATAATGTTTTTACTCTAAGTATGTCCAAACTATTCCATTCAGCTAGTAAGTGATCTAATCAACATCCAAACCTGGTTTATTTCACTCCAGCACTTGTAGGCATTATACTTTGAAATATACTAATAAAGGAAATAAAACAAACTAAAGAAACACAAAAATATCCATCCACAGGAAATGCAATTTTGCATCAGTTAAGCTTTGGTTGTAAAGAAATCTACTCAATCTATGTGGAAAATAGAGTAAGGAAATTTGTCAGGAACCAAGGAAATTAAAAAAAAAAAATTTAGGACTATCAAAGTCATCTTCATCCTTCCCTTTTTTCAGATGGACTTTCTTTGCTTTTCCATTTATATGGCAAGATACATCTTCCTGTAATTCAAAATTTATACGTAGAGTCATAGGCATATCAAAGCTTTAACTGACTGTCTCTAAATTTCAATCCTAATTTTAAAAGTATGTGATGGGCTTAGCTTTTGCCATTCCATTCTAACTATTAACGACCAAGGATCAGGGTGACTCTGAATGAAGGACTGTGCTCAGGGAAAGTAGGAGGGTCCATGGCCTGGGATGAAGTGGCACCAGAGTCTATTGCAAAGGCAGTATTAGTTCCTTTTCCCCATCCCCCTGGCCAGTCTGTACACATAGCAGGTTTAGTACAGACAAAATTTACCTGAGAAAGAAATTATGGATTGGCCCTATGGATATTCACAATCTAGTATTTTAGTATTTTAGGGAAATGAGTACCTGAAAATCTGGCTAGGGAAATATCTGGTCAAATGTAGCTACAGCCACTGTGTGAACATTCATGTTGTCAGTTTTGATAAAGTTGGCAGAGTACCCCTAAATTTATGTGCCAGGTGATTGTATAGTTCCAGAACCCAACTCTTCACCCATAAGTGACAATATTTTAATAATACAAGTCATAAACACTGGGACCTTTAGCAATATGGTGAATATTTAGTTCATAATAATTGTTCTATTCTTGTTAATAGAAGAACTGATATGAAGACAAGGGAAGCATACAAGTAACTTATTTCACAAACAATATGTGGGCCAGAAGTTCTTAAGGTTTTTGATGTTTTAATACTTTCAAAATTGGATGAAAGCCACAGACTTCCTCCCCAGAAAAATTTGTATATGCATATACTTCACAAAATTCATCATGTAAGTGGGAAGGAGGACATGTGTTGCCCTATAGTCTATTTATTATCTTTCAGAATCCCTGATACAGACTTCTTATAACCAGCAGAGTGGTCACCAGGCAGAATATAGGAGAGGAGAGTCAAGAGACCCGAGTACATGTTTTGGCTATCTCATTAAAGATTTTGTTTTGTTTTGTTTTGTTTTTAATATTGGTCAAAGTCTTAAACCTTCCTGAGCTCATTTCACTGTTTGCAAAAAGATAAAGTTGAACTAGAAGATGTTGAGCGTTGCTTCTATCTTTGTTTATTTAACACATTTTTTCACTTCCTATTACATATCAGGCACTGTGCTAGATGTCTAGGATAGAGCAAGTAACCACCATGGTAACCAGTAACCAAGTAACCAAGACAAAGTTGCTTTCTCCATGAAACATACACTCTAGTTGAAGAAGGCAGGAAATGAGAAAGAAATCTAGCATCTTTAAAGCATAGTGAAAAAAAAAAAAAAACAGAGGAAAAGTTATATGAGATGAGATTGGAAAGATAGGCAGTACCTAATTGACAAAGACTCTATAGACAAAAAAAGATTACATTTGATTCTAAGTGTGATGAGAAGCTCTTTTAAATACTAGAGTGACTGATGTGATTTACAGCTGACCCATGACCAACACGAGTTTGAGCTGCATGGGTCCACTGTATACAGCTATTCATTCTCTCTTGTGACAGCAAGACCAATCCCTCCTTTTTTTACTCCTCCTCAACTGACTCAACATGAAGATGACAAGGAAGAGACCTTTATGATATCCGCTCCCACTCAATAGTAAATGTATTTTCTCTTCTTCCTAATTTTCTTAATAACATTTTCTTTGCCGGGTGTGGTAGCTCATGCCTGTAATCCCAGCACACTTTGGGAGGCTGAGGTGGGCAGATCATGAGGTCAGGAGTTTGAGACCAGCCTGACCAATATGGTGAAATGCTGTCTCTACTAAAAATACAAAAATTAGCCAGGCATGGTGGCACATATCTGTAGTCACAGATACTTGGGAGGGTGAGGCAGAAGAATTGCTTGAACCCAGGAGGCAGAGGTTGTAGTGAGCCAAGATCGCGCCACTGCACCTCAGCCTGGGTGACAGAGAGAGATTCCGTCTTAAATTTTTTTTTCTTTGCTCTAGCTTACTTTATTGTAAGAATACAGTATAAAAAAGATATAACATACAAAAATGTGTGTTAACTGTTTACGTTATCTTCCAGTCCAGAGTAGGCTATTAGTAGTTAAATTTGAAGGGAGTCAGAATTTATATGTGAAGTTTTGACTGTGTGGTGGGTTAGGGCCCCCAACCCCTGTATTGTTCAAAGGTCAACTGTATACTTTTCAAAGATCAGTCTGGCACTTAGGGTTTCAGAAGTATAACTAACTGAATTCAAATGGATTTTCTCTCTGCTACAAATACTCAGAAGTGCTAGGTAAACTATAATAATTTTTAAATATATATAGCAGTTCCCTTTTTTTTTCTTTGAGATGGTGTCTCATTCTGTCACCCAGGTTGGAGTACAGTGGCGCAATCTCGGCTCAATGCAAACTCTGCCTACAAGTTTTAAGCAATTTTCCTGCCTCAGCCTCCTGAGTAGCTAAGACTACAGGCACATGCCACCACACCCAGTTAATTTTTGAATTTTTAATAGAGATGGTGTTTCACTATGTTGGCCAGGCCAGTCTCAAACTCTGTACCTTAAGTGATCTGCCCACCTCAGCCTCCCAAAGTGCTGAAATTACAGGTGTCAGCCACCATACCTGGCCTATAGCAGTTTTTTAAATAGAAAGAAAGCTCCCAGGCAAAAGTGAGAGGGAAGTCATAGCCAGAGAGAGTGTCTGTGAGAGATACAGTACTAATATGTAGGACTGCTTAGTCAGTGGCTGAGATTATGATGTCATGGGGGAGCCATAAGATGAGATGGGAACTGAGAACCAATATAACTTTGATTTGGGAAGGAACAGCCCATCTGAGCAAGAAGCAACAGACAGCCTCCTTCCACTGGCCAAAAGAAGAGCAAAAACATTTATCTTTTCTTAGGAATCTGGGTATAAAAAACACTTATCATGAGAAATTGAAGCACCAAGCTCAAAAAATGTGCAATGTAATGTTCAAATTTATGCCATGTGTAGTAGAAATTTGAAACTGAAAATGTAATAAAGAAAAACCTAGTTGCAAATGAGTACCACTCTTGAGATGACATGAAAAAGCAAGGAAACATGACACTACCAAGGAAACAAAATAATTCTCCAGTAACAGATCGCAAATAAAAGGAAATTCACAAAATGCTACAAAAGGAAATCAAAATAATAATCTTAAAGACATGCAGTAAAAAATAAGAGCATAAAGACAGACAATTCAATGAATCAGGAAAAAATTCATGATCTAAATGAGAAACTCAACAGGGATAAATACCATAAGAAAGAACCAAACAGAAATCTTAGTGCAGAAGAACTTAATGAATAAATAAAAATGTCTGGATTTTGCATAAAATACTAGACTAAGCAAGAGAAAGAATTCCTGACCTGGAAGGCAGAACTTTTGAAATAACACAGGTAGATGAAAAAGAAAAAAAAAAAAAAGAACTTAAAAGAATGAAGAAAGTTTTGGCTGGGCATGATGGCTCATGCCTGTAATCCCAGCACTTTGGGAGGCCGAGGCTGAGATCAGGTGTTCAAGACCAGTCTGGGAACATAGTAAAACCCCGTCTCTACTAAACACACAAAAATTAGCCAGGCATGGTGATGAGCACCTATAATCACAGCTATTCAGGAGGCTAAGGCAGGAGAATTGCTTTAACCTAGGAGGCAGAGGTTGCAGTGAGCCAAGATCATGCCACTGCACTCCAGCCTGGGCCACAGAGCAAGACTCCATTTCAAAAAAATAAAAAAATAAAAGTAGAAGAAAGCATATAGGATTTATGGGGCTCAAATAAACAAATATTTACATTGTATGAGTCTCAGAAGGAGAATAGACAGGAAAATATATAGAAAACATAAATAATGAAATAATAGCTGAAAACTAGCCAACTCTAGGAAAGCTAGAGATGGACATCTGTTCCAGAAACAACAAAAATCCCCAAATACCTTCAACTCAGACAGATCCTCTCTGAGGCATGTTATAGTCAAATTTTCAAAAGTCAAAGAATTCTAAAAATGGCAAGATAAAAATGTCAAGTCACATGTAAAAGAATCTCCATTAGACTAGTGCAGATTGCTCATCAGAAACCTTACAAGTCAAAAAAGAAGGGAATAATACAGCCAAAGTGCTGGAATAAAATAAATCTGCCAACCAAAAACACTGTACCCAGCAAATCTATTCTTCAGAAATGAAGAAGTCTTTCCCAGACAGGCAAAAACTAAGGGAATTTATCATACTGGACCAATCTTACAAGAATCATTTAAGATAGCCCTACATTTGGAACTAAAAAAGCAATAACAATCATCATGAAAACACAAAAAAAAATTCTAAAACTCACCTGTAAAGTAGATACAGAAAGAAAAAAAAAAAATCAAAGCTTATTGTGACACAAAAACAACCAAACCACAATTATAAACAATAATAGAGGTGGAAATTTTAAAAGGATATACAAAACAACCAGAAAACAATAAAATGACTGGAGTAAGTTTTCCCCTATTAATAATTTTGATGTAAATTGATTTCCCAATTAAAAGACATAAACTGGCCAAACAGATTTAAAAAAATAAACAGACATAACTATATGCTGCCTATAAGAATTCAATTCACCTGAATAGACACAAACAGACTGAAAGTGGAGTGATGGAAAAAGATATTCCTTGGAATATGAAATAGGTACCAAAAGCAAGCAGGAGTAGTTACATATTTATCAAATAAAACGGACTTTACATCAAAAGTGTAAAAAGAGACAAAGAAGAACATTATGTAACAAAAAAGGGATCAATTCAGTAAGCGTATATAACAAATGAAAACATACAGGCATTAACACCAGAGCACCCAGAAATGTAAAGCAAATATTATTAGATCTCAAGAGAGAGAGATTCCAGAATAATAATAGTTGAGGACTTCAACATCCCACTCTCAGCATTGTACATACCATCTAAACAGAAAATGAACAAAGAAACACAAAATTTAAGGTGCACCATGGACAAAACTGACCTAACACATTTATAGAGCTTTTCACCTAATAGCTGCAAAATACACATACTATTTATCAGCACATGGAATATTCTCCTAAATTAACTGTTTGTTAGGACACAAAACGAGTCTCAAAAATTTTTTAAAATTTAAATCAAACCATGTATTTTTTTTCTCACCACAAGAACATTCAAAAATATACAAATACATAAAAAATCAACACCATATTTCTGAGTGACCAATGAGTCAAGGAGGAAATTAAGAAGAAAATTTAAAATTTCTAGAAACAAATTACCATAGAAAAACAACATACAAAAAACCTATGGGACACAAAAAAGGAGTATTAAGAGACAAGTTTATAGTAATAAATACCTATATCAAAAAGTAGACGTATTTCAAATAAACAACTTAAGAAGGCACTTCAAGGAACTACAAAACAATAACAAACCAAACCCAAAATTAGAGAAGGAAAGAAATAATAATAAAGATAGAAATAATAAAGATCACAGGAGAAATAAACAAAACTGAGAATATCACATCACATAACATAAAACTAAAAATAGAAACCACATGACCATCTCAATAGATGCAGAAAAGATTTCCAATAAAATTTAACATCCCTTCATGTTAAAAACATGAAGTTAATATGGAGCTAAACGTGGAGAACCCATGGACATAAAGATGGGAACAACAGACACCAGGACCTGCTTGAGTGGAGAAAATGGAAGGAGGATGGGGGTGGAAAAACTACCTATTGGGTACTGTGTTCACTACTGGATGACAAAATCATTGGTACACCCAACCCCAGTGACATGCAAGTCACCTGTATAGCAAACCTGCACATATACCCCCTGAACTTAAAATAAAAGTTTAAACAATAATAATTTTTTGAAAAATTATTTTTTTATAAAATGAAAAATCTTTAGCTATACTAAGAAAAGAAGAGAAAATTCAAATTAATAAAATCAGAAATAAAGAAAAATGTTACAACTGATACCAACAGAAATAGAATCACTAGAGGCTACTACCAACAACTATAGATCAACAAATTTGAAAATCTAGAGGAAATGGATAAATTCTCATATACATACAACCTACCAAGATTGAACCAAGAAAAAATAGAAAACTGAACAGACCAATAATGAGTAACAAGGTTGAATCAGTAATAAAAAGTCCCAAAACAAGAAAACCCAGGACCAATGGCTTCACTGTTGAACTCTACCAAACTTTTCTTTAAAAACTAATACTAATTCTCCTTAAATTATTCAAAAAAATTGAAGAGAGGCTAATTCTTCCAAACTCATTCTGCAAGACCACTCTAACCCTGATACTAACACCAGATAATGACACAACAAAACTACAGGCCAATATTTCTGATGAATATAGATGCAAAAAGTATCAAAAAAAAAAAACCTAGCAGATTGAATTCCACAGGATGTCAAAAAGATTGTACACGATAATCAAGTGCGATTTATCTCAGAGGTGCAAGAATGGCTCAACATATGCAAATCAATGAATGTTACATAACCCATCAACAAAATGAAGAACAAAAACAATACGATCATTTCAATAGATGTGGAAAATAATTGACATAATTCAGCATCCTTTCATGATAAAAAACCACCAATAAGTTAGGTATAGGAAAAATGTCCCTCAACACAATAAAGGCCATATATGACAAACCCACAGCTAACATCATGTTTAATGGGAAAAAGATAAAAGATTTTTCTCTAAAAGCCAGGACAAGACAAGGATGTTCACTCTCACCATTCTAATTCAACATAGTGCTAAAGGTCCTAGCCAGAGCAATTAGGCAAGAGAAATAAATAAAGAGCATCCGAATTGAAAAAGGGAAAACCAAATTGCTCTTGTTTGCAGACAACAAATAACATACATAGAAAAACCTAAAGACTCCACCAAAATACTCTTAGAACTGATAAACAAATTTAGTAAATTTATAGGACACAGAACAACATTAACAATCAATAGTGTTTTTCTACACCAACAAACTAGCTGAAAAAAATATAAAAAGCAATCCCATTTACAATCGCTTAAAAAAAAAAAAAGAAAAACCTAGGAATAAGTTTAACCAAGGAGATGAAAGGTGTCTACCAGGAAAACTATAAGACAGTGGTAAAAGAAATTGAAGATGCAAGCAAAGGGAAATCCCACATCCATGAACCGGAAGAATTTATTTCATTAAAATGATCCTACTACCCAAAACCATCTATGGATTTAATGCAGCCTCTATTAAAATACCAATGACATTTTTCACAGAAATAGAAAAAATAATCTTAAAATTTGTATAAAACTGAGACTGGGTTCTGGGACCTGGGGAAGGCTGCTTAGCTCGCCCCTGGTGGGTGGTGTTCTTCCAGGTTCTTGGTTCCTCACTCACCCAAGAATGGGAGAGAGGACACAGTGAACTCGTAAGTAAATATCGGACACCAAAGAGTTTTTCAGAAAGTGATTTATTTAGGCAGAGAGAGAGGAAAAGGAGAGAGAGAAAGAGCTTCCATGAGGTCATGGAAGGGGATCCAGATATAGAGTCCAGCCCAATATGGGGGACAGGGACTTTTAACCTGGGAGAAATTCCCACCCCTTTTAAGTTTCCCAGCCTATGAAAGGAGTTCCCTTAAACTTCTGCTGGAGTGATTGATCTTTGATTATTTCCAGCATGCAAGAAAGTTTAAACAAAAAACCTCTAAGTCCTGGGATGAAGAGATGGGTATGGCACTGGGAAGTTCTTGCCTTTGAAACTATGTCCCCTTGTGGACTTGGGAAGAGAATACATTCCCTCAGAAGCACCAAAGTTCCCAAATAGCCAAAGCAATTCTGAGCAAACAGAGCAAAGCTGGAGGCATCATACTACCAGACCTCAAAATACACTACAAATCTTTGTATGATAAACAAAAGAGCATCATATTGGTATAAAATAGATATATAGATCAGTTGAATAAAATAGAGAACCCAGAAATAAATACGTATATTTACAGCTAACTTATTCTTGACAACGGCACTAAGAACATGCATTAGGGAAAGGACAGTCTCTTTAAAAAGTGGTGCTGAGAAAACTGGATATCTATAAGCATAAGAATGAAACCAGACTCCTATTTCTTACCTTATGCAAAAATCAACTCAAAATGGAGTAAAGACTTAAATGTAAGATCCAAAATTGTAAAACAACTAATAAAATAATAAATGATAAATGCTTCAGGACATTGGTATGAAAAAAAGATTATATAAATAAGACCTCAAAGGCACAGGCAACAAAAGCAAAAATAAACAAATGAGATTATATCTAACTTAAAAGTGTCTGCACAGCAATGGAAACAATCAACACAGTGAAAAGATAACCTACAGAATGGGAGAAAATATTTGCAAACTATTGATTTGACATGAGATTCATATCCAGAATATATAAGAAACTTGAGGGCAAAAATAAAAGAAAAAAATCATCAGGTTAAAAATATAGCAAATAATCCAAATAGACATTTCATAAAATAAGACATGCAAATGGCCAAGAAATATATGAAAAAATGTTCAATATCACTAATTATCAGTAAATGCAAAATAAAACCACAATGATATATCATCTCAGCCCACTTAGAATGGCTATTATCAAAACGACAAAACAACAACAACAAATGCTGGTGAGTGTGGGGAGAAAGGAACCCCTTACACACTGTTTGTGAAAGTATAAACTAGTAAACCTATTAGGTAGAACAGTAAGGAGATTCCTCAGAAAATTACTAGTGGAACCACCATATGGTCCAGCGATCCCATTGCTGGTTACATATCCAAAGGAAAGGAAATCAGTATGTTGAAGAGACTGCTCCACTCCCACGTTAATTGCAGCACTGTTCACAAAAGTCAAGATATGGAATCAACCTAAGTATCCATCAACAGACGAACAGGTAAAGAAAATGTGATAAATATACACAATGAAGTACTATTCAGCCATTAAAAAAAATAAAATCCTGTGATTTATGGCAACATGACTGAGCTTGGAGGACATTATTTTAAGTGAAATAAGCCAGGAACAAAAAAATAAATACTGCATGTTCTCACTTATATGTAGAAGCTAAATAAGTTGATTTCATGGAAGTAGAGAGTAGAATAGAAGTTACCAGAGGGTGAGAAAAGGAGGGGGTGGGAGAAAAAAATGGTTAAAAAATACAAAATAACAGCTAGATAGGAAGAATGAGTTATACTGTTCTATAGCACTGTAGAATGACTATAGTTAACAGTATGTTATTATACACTTTCAAATAGCTGTAAGAGAGGATTTTAAATGTTCCCAACACCAAATAAAAGATAAATGTTTGAGATAATGGATAGGTTAATTACCCTAATTTAATCATTATACATTTTATATATTGAAGCATCACTACATACACCATCAATATGTACAACAGGCAAGGTGGCTCACTCCTCTTATCCTAGCATTTTGGGAGTCTGAGGTTGGAGGCTTACTTAAGACCAAGAGTTCTCTAGGCTAGCCCAGGCAGCAAAACAAGACCCTGTCTCTACAAAACAAATAACAAAAATTAGCCAGTCATGGTGGTGTGCAACCACGGTCCCAGCTGCTTAGGAGGCTGAGATGGGAGGATTGCTTGAGCCCAGATCAAGGCTGCAGTGAGCTATGACTGCACCACTGCATTCCAGCCTGGACAACAGAGTGAGACGCTGTCTTAAAAAAAGTCAAGCAAATAACACCAAACAGAAAATAACAAGTGCTGACAAGGACATGGAGGAACTGGAACCTTTGTGTACTGTTAGTGGCAACGTGAAATGTTGTAGCCACTATGGAAAACAGTGTGGAGGTCCTTCAAAAAGTTAAAAATTGAATTACCGTATAATCCAGTTGTCCACTTCTGATTATCCAAAAATGAAAACAATATCTAGAAGGAATATTCCATATGCCCATGTTTATTGTGGCATTATTCACAATAGCCAACAGGTAAAAGCAACTTAAATGTTCGTCAGCAGATGAATGGATAAAGAAAATGTGGTATAGGAATACAATGAAATATTTAACCTCAATAAGAAAGAAAATATTGTATCCATGCTACCACACAGACAAACCTTGAGGACATTAAGTGAAATAAACCAGCTACAAAAAGACAAATGCTGCATGATGCCACTTACATATGGCATCAAAAGTCAAACTCTTAGAGCGTAGAATGGTGGTTGTGAGTGGCTGGGGAGAGGGTAAAGGGGAGTTATTTAATAGGTAAGGAGTTTTCATTATTTAATGGGTACAGAGTTTTCATTTTGCAAGATGAAAAAGCTTCCAATATCTGTTGCACAACAATGTGCATATAGTTAATACTTTACTGTAAACTTAAAAATGGTTAAGGGGGTAAATTTTATGTAATGTGTTTTTAACCACTATAAAACAAATGGTTGTATACATATAAATTAGTAAAAAGAAATGAATTTGTAACTTTATATGCATATGTAGGAATTGATGATTTCTGAAACATTAGTTAATTGTTCAATTTGTTATAGTCAATTAGAGAAAGGATGATGAAGTAAACTGACATAAGTCTAAAGGAATGTTGCATTGTCTTCATATTTCCCAACATACTTGGCTGGAACAGGAAACCAGAAGACAAACCAAGACTCCGCTTTACTCAATAGCTAACCGTTTGTTATTTTGAGAAATAGAGAAAGCATCCTCTATCAAATGAATTGTTTTATTTAAGTAGCCTAAAGAAATACTGGAGCAACATTTGAACAGAACTGAAAAGTAGGGCAACTGGGGTAAGATGAGGAAGGTTGAGGCAATACATGAAAATCCCTTTAAGATGTGCTGTTCAAAATACGGTCCCCAACCGGCAATATCTATGGTACCTGAAAGCGGGCCCCAGGCCTACTGAATCAGAATCTGAATTTTAACAAGATTTATAAATGATTCATACATTAAAGTCTGGAAAGCAATATTTTCAAGAGATATATACATGTGCATGTATGTATGCCACATATATGTGTCATATAGTACGCATGCAGACATACATACACTAATACACATACATAAGCATGCATATACATATCAACACATATACATGGTGGTTTCTGAAAAATTAAAAAGATGGTTTCAATTAAAACTACCTTTTAGGAAACTATACATGTGCATATGTATGTGCAATATATATGTGTCATATAGCACACATACACACATACATATGCATATATATACACAAATATGCAAACACATATAAATACAGACTCACACACACACAGAGGTTTCTGAAAAAACTTAAAAGATCTGGAGGCTTGGTTTTAATGAAACTACCTCCACCAACATTCTGCTATTTGGCATGTTAACTTCTATTTAAGACATATCATATCTTCTAACACCTCTAATCAATTATAAAATTCTCAAGCTGCATACCTTCAAGCCATAAAGGAGTTAAGGGAGGTTAAACTTCAATGAGGTTGATGTATATTTTCCTGGAGGAAAAACAACTTAAAGCTCAAAACTTAAGAGCTGTTTCTTCCAGGCCATCTAAAAGTCATCTCAAGTCAGTTCCTTGATTTGCGTGCACAGGGAGCTCTGAACAGTGAGAAGGAAGGGAGGCAGTGAGAAGAATAAGTGCTGCTGGGGACGGGAGGGAGCCAGGGAGGAAAGGCCCTAACACTAATTAGGTTTGAAAGACTACAGGATGAAGCCAGCCATGGCATGCTGAGAAGAAAGGAACCTGAGCAGCTGATGCTAAGTTCAGACTAAGCTAGCTGCAGGTCCCCTGGGGACGTCCCAAGGTAAACCTGATCGTCTCTGTCATTTACAATCATTATCAGGCAGGCTGCTTCTGCAATTTTACTGGGGAGCCAATTAACAGATCCCTGAAGCTAGGGGGGGAAATGTCCCCACCCTCCTCTTGTTTTTGTAAAGAAAAAATAAGGCAGCCCCTGTGCTGCTGTCTTCTGAGTGCTGATTTTTCTAAAGGCAGGAAAGACGACTTCATACAATACAGATACCGTGACTCCTCAGGTCAGGAAGATGGTGAGAGTCGGTCTTTTTTTCTGACTTAATTTACTCTTTCCTCTAGCAACCTAACTTAGCCTCCAGATAGCCCAGCAAGCCTTGTTTCCTCCTTTCCTGAGACATGGAAATGCTGACCAGCTCTTTTAGTCTTCTTTGCCTTCAAGAAAATGTCTTTGCAGCATTTCATCTGGTATGAAAATGGGAAAGGCCAGCTAATGTGCTAAGGAGGCGGTAAAGAAGACCACTCTTCTATTTATCGCTCAACTGCACATATTTTCTCCTGCTCCCATCCTTTCTCTTTCCTTCTTGTCACAAACTTGGTAACTAGTTGTCTATATTCACTACTTTATTTCAACGTCTCTGATTCACTACACAAACCACACGACCTGGCTATAAATCTTCTAAGAATGCTTTTCCTAAGATCATCAATGACATTTATGTCACTCAGGATACTAGAATATTTAGTGCTAGCCTGACCTGAAGCCTTAACAGGACTCAGTGCAGTTGATCTTCCTCCATCCTGAAACACTGCCTTCCCTTGACTTCCATGACATAACAATCTTCTAGTTTTTCTTTACTTCTTTGGCTATGCATTCTCACATTACTTTTGATTCTCCTTTTCTACAACACAATTACGTATTGGAATCACTCAAAACTTGATCATGGACAGTCTTCTTTTTTTATTGTCAGGGATCCTTTAGTCAGGCAGGCAAAAAAAAAAAAAAAACCCACTGGAGAGCATATAACCGAAATGAAAAGGACAAGGACTATTGGCCTCTAGCCACTGCTGTCATGCAAAAATGTGGGTTCAGTGATGCTAGATTTGCTTTTTAATTTCTAAGAGAAACTGACAGTTCTGATTTTTATATGACAACATTATCCTTTTAAATTTTGGTTTATGGCTGTGATAGAGTAGCTGTAGCAGACCAACCCTCACTCCAAGAAAAAAATTAAAACTAGATAAACATTTTTAAAATTATCTATTTGAAGTAAGCAGAGAGCTACAAAGTCGGTAAGACCTTGAAAGGCTATGTATGATCCAAGAAAAAGGAAAAACTTTGAGGCAAGTTCACCATTCTCTGCCGCTCTTTCCTTAGGGCATCTGGCAATTAGTACATGGTCCTGGACAAGAGATCACGTTGAACTGCAAGGCTCATAGTTTTCAGCAGATTTATGGGCCTAGGTGAAATAAAACAATTGGATGGGGCTATCAGAAAAAAAAACAGAATTGAGAGGACTAGGTTTAGGAAAAGAGAATTGGAAAACAGTCAGCATAACTTCCCATGCTGGTTTTCTCCTTGAAGAATTTATTTGTTCCCAATATTTTCAGCGTGAGAGACTGAGCAGCTAAGAAGAAAGCATTCGCTAAAAAGCTAGAAAGCTAAGCAGAGCTTTTGCCCTTCTCATAATGCTAGAAATATAAAAATTGACATTCAAGTCCTGGAAAGGAGAATCAACCCCAAAAACCATCTCTGGCTTTCACTGCAGTCCTTGAAAGGCCCTACTTTAGGGTTACCTGAAACTAGGAATGGAGAAGTTCTCACAACATCCGAAATCCAGTTCAATGCCTCCCATTCCCTCACCATGTAAAGGTGATAAATCCCTACTATTAGCTGTGTATGAGAAAAAAAAAAAAAAAGGTAAATCATCTCTGCTAGAAGTTAACATTATTCAGAGCTTTTCTACACTCTTTTTATGCATAGTATCAAGCACTCAATAAAAATGGTTAGAATCCTTCTTATTCTCTGCCTTTATTTACTCTTTAGGTAGGGCAGCAAACTTTGGTTTCTTCTTTTCTGAGTTATAAAAATGTTGATTATCTCTTATTCCTTTTTTACCTCTGCAAGAAATAAGTAAATACTTATCCTAAATAGCAGCAACAGAGAAAGTAAAAAAAAAAAAAAAGGTAATAATAAACTAAAAGCCAAGAAAAATTAGATAATGGAGATGGCCCCCAGGCGATATGGATATCACACATCAGACATGGACTTTTAAATAACTCTACCATCTTCAAGCCATTGGGTGACAAGATGGAGAAATTTACAAGAAAATGATAATTTATCCAAAAATTATTTTTAAAATACAAGAAGTAAAATTATAAAGGTAAGAAATAGGTTTAACAGTTGTTTGGGTAAAAAAGAAGGTAAAATTAGAGAATTGGAAAAAATGTTAGCAAAATAAAATCAGAGTAAAGAATGGAGAAAAAAAGAAAACATGCATAAAAATATCTAAGAGATCATTAGAGCCCCAGAAAAACAGAAAAGAGAGAGCAAGTGGAATAGAATTTTGTGGAAATACTAACCAAGAATTACTCTAAACTGAAGACACCGACCTACACATTCAAGAATCTTTTTGTACTCAAACACAAAAAATAAAAAGAACTCCAAAACACATCATGGTGAAATTTCTTTGTATTAAACTAAAATAGAACATCTTAAAGACATCCAGACCAAAGAAAAAAGGCATATCATCTTCAAAGAAGCTATGATAAAATTTATAGCTGACTTTTAAATTGAAACAATGAAAGTCATAGGTCAGTGGAATAGAACATTTAAAGGTTTGTAAAACAGAAGAAAACTAACTTCCCAGCATCCTATACCCAGTGAAAATATCCTTTATAAATAAAGGGAAAATACAAACATTACCAGAAATAAAGAGACACCAAAGGGAATTATTTAAGTAAAAGAAGAGACAATAAATGGTAATACAGAAATACAGTACTGAATAAAAAGTAAAAAAATAAAAAACCTGATAAATATATGGATAAATAAAAACTAATACTGTGAAATTTTAAATAAAAAAAATATGGGTTACCAAATGGAGTGAAAGATATCTAAGGTTTGTACGTTGCTGGAAAATGGTTAAAACACTGGTGAAAATACTAATTCATAGTCACTCTATTAAGCTAAAGATACTCATTATAATTTACCAAGTAAGCATTAAGAGAATAAAAAAAGGAATGCAGAATGAACCATAAAAAACAAAATGGAAAAAACCGATTGGTCAAAAGAAGGCAAAAGACAAAAGGAAAAAAGAAAAAAGCTACTAATAATCAACTAGCAAGATGATAGGTTTTAAAAGTATAAACCATTAACTCAAAAAGTAAAAATTTTCAGATTGAATAAACAATAAACATGGTATATAATGCCAATGAGACACAGCTTAAACATATGGCACAAAGGGATTGAAAAAAATGTATAGAAAATTTTATACCATAAAAATAATAGGAAGAAATCTGGCATAGCTATACTAATAGCAAATAACACAAACTTGAAGCTAAGAAACATTAATAAAGACATTTAGGGACATTTTGTAATGCTAAATACATTAATCTAATGAGAATGTTTAAAAATTCTAAGTTATATTTGCAATAACATGTTCTTAAAATATTTAAACAAAAACAAAAAAAAAACGACAGCAGAGACAGAAAAACTAAATAAATACACAAAGTAAAAGATTTTAACAAACATCTCCTGGTAACTGTTAGATTTAAGAGAAAAAATCAGCAAGGATAAGATTTAAGCAGCAAAATAGAATAAATCAACCTAATGAAAAAATAGAGAACATGATGTACAACAACTGCTGAATAAACATTTTTTCCAAAGGCACATGGGACATTTACCATTTGATCGCATTTGAACCATAAAGAACATCTCAATGAATTTCTAAGGACTAAAATTTGTTGAAGTACATTTTCTGATCACGGTAAAATTCAATCAAAAATTAATGTTTAAAAAACTAGAAAGCCTCTCAAATAACTTGAAATCAAGCAATATGCTTCCAAAAAATCCACAAATGCAAGGAAAAAAGAAGAAATTAGAATACGTTGGGAATTGAATTACAATGAAAATGTATACAAAATTTAAGAAATGTTGCTAAAGCTATACTTAGGAAATTGATCATTTTAAATAGCTACTTTCAAAAGAATGATTAAAAATTAAGAATCTATCTTTCTCGATAGATAAAAAGAAAAGGAGCAGCTGGGCACAGTGGCTCACGCCTGTAATCTCAGCACTTTGGGAGGCTGAGGGGGGCGGAACACAAGGTCAAGAGATCAAGACCATCCTGGCCAACATGGTGAAACCCCATCTCTACTGAAAAATACAAAAATTAGCTGGGCTTAATGGTGCGTGCCTGTAGTCCCAGCTACTTGGGAGGCTGAGGCAGGAGAATTGTTTGAACCTGGGAGGCAGAGGTTGCAGTGAGCCAAGAACCCGCCACTGCACTGCAGCCTGGCGCCTGGCGACAGAGCAAGACTTTGTCTCAAAATAAATAAATGAATAAATAAAAAGAAAAGGCATTCAAAACAAAAGACACTGATAGTAAATAAATTATAAAGAACAGAAATTAATAAAATGAAAATAATACAATAAAGAAATGTTAAAAGCCAAAAGTTACATCTTTGTTAACATTAATCAAATTTGTGTACTCAATCAAAGCTGAGTAAGAAAAAATAGTGAAGCCATAAATGATCAGTATTAGAATTTAGAAAGGAACATTATATAGATCTTACATGTTAAAACGATATGAACAAGTTTATATAATAAATTTGGCAACATGGATGAATTGGGAAAAAATTCCTGAAAAGTATAATTTATCAAAAATTATGCTTTCAATATAAGCAAAACATCTGGAGCTTTCTTGTATGAGTCAGAGTTCAGTCAGGAATGAAAATCTCACCACTAACTTAAAAAGATATTTGATATAATAAATTATAAACTGATACCAAAGGATTAACTGTTAAGAGGGGTAAAGAGAAGTCTGAAGAATAGAACAGCATATTTGGGAAGTAGTCATTACCTATCTCCTAGGGCTGAGAAGAATTACACAGGACACCCCCCCCACCACCACCACCACCACAAAGCTGAGATGTGAGCATCATTGGGTGTGACTGCGGCCTATTGGAAGCCAGAGAAGTTGCTGAGGTGCCAAGGGGTGGAACTTGTGAGCAAAAACCACCTCGAGTGCAGGTGAAAATCACTAGAAACAAACCTACTTGTGTGAAGTGTGACTCTCTGGGAAGCCACCCACTTCGGTGCCAGCACAACTCATTGGGATGCCACCCGCTAAGGAGCTGGTACAATTTCTAGGAAGCCATCCTTAGAGCTAAGCGGGAGTTAAACAGGTATCGCTAACGTCTATTTTGTTCAAGCTTTTGATTGTGGCATTAACTTCTGCAGCTCACTGGGAGATGAGGTATTATTTCTGCCTTACTACCTTGGTAGGGAGGGGAAATTCCAGACACTTTCATTTAGCACTTTTTACCATAATAGCACTCACACCCATGGGTCCAGAGTGCCATTGAGCAAGCTCTGTCAGTTCTCAAGTATGCCTGTTCCAACTACACGCACAGGAACTACATGTGGGGGTGAGTCAACACACCAACTGGAGCCAATGAGAGAGGGACCCTGGCTATTACTTTATCACTGTAAGCCTCCAGGTTGGCTAGCGGACCACAATGGCATTTTGGGGCCGTGAGAATTAGGATCACAGCAGGGGCAATGTCTAGTAATTTTTTAAAGGTTTGAGTATTTCCTTTTCCCAAAGGTACAATCATTTTAATAAATGGTCTGTTCCTATCGAGAGTTAATGTTTCTTTAAAAAAAATAATGACATAAGCCTACATATAAATGGAGACATTTCAAGATTTTTAAGAAATAATAATATTTAAAGGAATGCCCATGAAAGAGAGAAAGACAGAACAAAAATAATATAAAAGACTCCAGGCTTAGGAACCACACTTTGGGACTTTCTATTTTCATAGAATCTTTAATTTATTATCATTTCAATTTTGAGGAATAAAGTCTTAGAAATAGTACAGAAAACATTTATATGTCCATCATTCATAAGTGATTGTTATCAGCATTTTGTTGTACTTCAATTTTTTTAGATAAAAGAAAATATTACAGACAAAATTTTAAATTTTATTGGATCCTGAACCTAATCCCATTCAATCTGTCCTCCCAATTGTTGTGTACGAAGGTAACCATTACCACGAATTTAGTATATTCCCTTCTAATTTATTTTTAACTTTTGTACACATGCATATATTTGTGAATTATGTATACTTATCAGTTTTTTTAATACACAAAAATGGAATTTTACCATGTTTATTCAACATATAGATATATTCATTGAGACATATAAATTTAGTCCATTCTCTACATTTTATCATCTATTAAACATATTTAATACATTTAAAATAATATAAATAATATGAATATTATGAAACATAAAATATTGTCAGCATCCTTGAGCCTCTCAACCAACCCAAGAATTAGAAAATTTTTAATAACTTGCATCGATTTCTGCATACCTTTTGTATGGTTTTATCACATTTAAATATGTATCTGAAATGGTTTCTAAAATTAGTTTTGGTGAGTTTTAAACTCTATTGTATTATTTTAACACTTACCCTTTTCCCTCAACAACATGTTTCTAAAACTAATTTGTGATGTTTTGGTATTTCCCATCCATTCATGGCAATGGCTGTAAAGTATTCCACCGGGTAAATATATCATGATAAAACCATTTCTTATGTCAATGGACATTTAAATTTTTGTTTTGTTTCATTCATCATTGTAAAAAATTCTGTACACTTTTACTGATGTGGTACACATGTGCAATAGTATCAAAATAATATATATTCACGAATATAAAAATGTAATTGCAGGACTGTAAACTATGTGAATGGCCATCATTACACAATTTTTTTTCTTACATTTTCTTCCTCTCTGGCTGCGCTTAATATTTCCTTTTCGCCACTGGTTTGGAATGATTTCATTATGAAATGCCTTAATATAGCTTTCTTCCTGTTTCTTGTAATTGATGATTCATTGAGTTTCTCATATCTGTGAGTTTAGAGTTTTCTTCCAACTTAGAAAAATTTTTACCATGATTTCTTGACTTTCTTGTTCTCTACCTCCCTTCAGGGACTTTGTTGTATGTATAATTAAGCTTGTTGTAGTTTCATAACCATGATATATTCCTTCATTTATTTAGCTCTTAATTTGTCTCAACAATGTTTTGTGGTTTATAGAGTACAAATCATGCATATATGTATCCCTATGTATTTCATAATTTCTGATGTAATGGTAATTGGTACTTTTAATGTTTGAACTGTGCGTTTTCTGTTGATGGCATATAGCACTACTGATTTTTGTATATTAACTTTGTATCTGTGATGTTGTCAAACTCACTCATTAGTCATGTTAACATGTTCCAGATTCCTTGGATATTTTTACATCGATATTTAAGTCATCTCTGAATAAAGTTCATTTTCCTTATTCCTCTCTAATGTTTATGACTTTTTTCTTTAAGGCACTGTCTGGGACATCCAATATAATATTGAAAAAGCAATAATGATGTTTATTTCTTTAATTTCAGTATTCTAAAGACATTGTCTTCAGAGTTTCATAGTTTCATATGAGAAGTCCACTGTAATTTTTGTCTTTACTTCTCAGGATATGGAATTTCTTTATTCTCTGGCTGCTTTCATGATTTTCTCTTATTTTTTAATTTTCAGCAGTTTAACTCTGATGTAGTTAGGTGTGTGTGGGTCTGTGTGTGTCTCTGTGTGTGTGTCTGTGTGTTTATGCTGCTTGTAGTTCTCTGAAATTCATAGATTTATGGTTCATTCAATTTGGAAAATTTCAGCCATAATCTCTTCAAATATTCCTTTTGCCTTATTTTCTATTTTCCATTCAGTATCCAATTACACGTATGTTACTTATCTAATATTATCCCTTAGATTTTAGATACTCTGTTCAGTTTCTATTTGTTTGTGTATTTTTAAATTTAACTATTTTTCTCCTTGTATTTCAGTTCAAATCATCTCTTTGGTCTCTTTTTAAATTCCCTTATTCTTTCCACTCATGTATCAAACGTTTAATAAACCAATCATAGAGATTTTTTATCTTTCATATTGTGTTTTTTTTAATTCTAGCATTTTTATTTCACTCCTTTCTTTAGCTTTCCTTTCTCTATTGACATTTTCTATCTATTTGTGTACAATGTTAATCTTTTCCATGAGTTATTTTAACATATGTATTATTGTTATTTTGAAGTCCTAATCTGACAGTTCCAACATCTAGGCTACCCTAAATTGTTTTGACTGCTGTATCTCTTGATAATTAATTTTCTTTTGATTATTTTTTTCTCACAATTCTTGATTGAATGCCAGATATTTTATGTAGAACAGCAGAGGCTGAGGCCTATGTGCTAATTTTGTGATGAAAATTATTTTCAAACAATTTGTGTTGAAAATTAGCATATATCTTTTTCTTTTAGGTAAAGAGTTTGGGGTTTAGTTAATGATTGAACAGTATTTGGGTTTTGTTGTTGAAATAGTTACTCTGAAAGCCCTATGGACCTGAAATTCCTCCAGCAGCAGATATTGCAACCTTGTGGTCAATGTCGGGTGTGAGGTGTTGAAAGCTTTTCTCAATTTTTCTACTTCAATTTTAGCTTTCTGTAGGTCTTGTTTGCCCCTACTACATAGAATATTTCTCTTTGTGCTCTGTCCTTCCCCAAGCAGTAGAATGCTACTACTGGTTAATAAGTATAAAACGTTTGGAAGGAGCAGAGATTCTGGATTCTCCCGGTTCAGCCTCAATTTTAGTCAGGTACTGTGTACTTTATGTAATGGTTTGGGCTTTCTCAGTATTACTGCCCCTCCCTTCTATGGCAGCCAAACTTTGCCAGGTACCTATGGGGAGATCTTGGGCAAGACAGCACTTCCTACTCCTCCCCAGTAGCTGCCAGGCTTTGCTTTGTAGCCGTGCAACCTCCTCAAACTCAGCAGGTTTTTCCTGTTCCCAGTGGAAAAGAGTTCTTCCACTCTTCCCTCAATGCGTGTCCCTTTGCTTCTCACTTATTACTCAGCATGAGGATTGTGGTTAAGGATATTTCCTACATCTCCCTTAGGAATATACAGATTTGGCTTCTGTTTTTATCTCGGCATCAGTTCACCTTTTCCTGGGATGCTGGGCAGGAAGGTCGCCTAACCCGTTACCCAGAATCAGAAGGCTTTTTTCCCTCTGTTCTTACACGAGAAGAAGAAATCTTTGCTTAGGTCTTGTGGGAAGGAGGTTTTTCTGCTTTCCCTCAAGCAGTTAAAGGTTTGTATTTTGCATGAGAGAAAGGGACTGGGGAAAGAGGAGGGGTCTTATACCTGTGCACCACCAAGGAGTCTCTCTCAAGTATCCTGCTCTGTCCACAATCGTTTGCATGAGCACCTGATGAAGGACCATAAAAAATAATTTTGTAGTGCATGTGGACTCCTTTTGTGTCTGAGGTTCTCAGGAATTCTCAATGTTATGTCAGCCCCTCAGAATTAACAAAATGTGGATGTTTATTCTTACCTACTATTATGTATGTCACTTCTTCCTTCTGTGCTCTGCAAAGATGAAAAGATCTGTGTGTCCTGTCTTTGCTGAGAGGGTCTTGTCAGATTTTGGAATTTAGGTCACCAAGTTGCCTTGCAAACTCAGCTCTCCATTGGGCTCTGGAAAAGTGATTATTTTGTAAATCGTCTGGGGGTAGTTTGTGCATTGTTATTGGCTTGAGATTGATTTTTTTCATGGCTTTCTAAATTCTACGGTAAATTTTAAGAAGAACCCCCAAAGTCTTTTTTTTGAATAAACATCTCAAATTAAACATCATCTTTATGATAATTTTATAAAGACAATGTTTATTTGGATTTACTGGAGATTTCACATTTTAGGTTTGCATCATATTGTCTTTTTTATTATGTTAAGAATATTTAACATGAGGTCTGCCCTCCTAACAAATTTTTAAAGGGACAATACATTATTGTTAACCATAGGCACAATGTTTTACAGAAGATCTGTAGAACTTAATCTTATCTTGCATAACTAAAACTTTATACCCATTGAATAGCAAATCCCTAGTTCCCTGTTCCCTCAGCTCCGGCAGCCACTATAATACTTCACTTCTACATGTTTAAATATTTTATATGTTTTATATAAATGGTATCAGCAATATTTGTCTCCTATTACTAGATTATTTCACATAGACTAATGTCCTCAGGGTTTATCTGTCTTGTCACATATGGCAGGACTTCCTTCTTTTTTAAGGCTGGGAAATATTCTACTGTATGAATATACTATATTTTCTTTATCCATTCATTTGTCAATTGACATTTAAATTGTTTCCACATCTTGGCTATTGTTAATAATGTTGCAATAAACATGAGAGTGTCAATATCTCTTCAAGATTCTGTTTTCAATTCTTTTGAAACTGAAATAGTAAGATTACTGGTCATAGGGTATTTCTATTTTTAATTTTTTGAGAAGATGCCACACTGTTTTTCCAAAGCAGCTGCACTATTTTACATCCCCATTGACAGTATACAAGGATTCCAATTTTTCTACATCCTTACCAGCATTTGCTATCTCCCTTTTTTTTTTAATTTTTTTGTTTTTATAATAGCCATCTTAACCGAGGTGAGATGACAAATCATTTTATTTTGATTTGCATTTCCCTGATAATTAGTGATGTTGGACATCTTTTCATTTAACTGTTGGCCATTTACATGGCTTATTTAAAGAAGGGTTTCGTTAAATCATTTACCCATTTTTAATTGGGTTATTTGGTTTTTTGTTATCAAATTGAAGGAGTTCCTTATATACTTTGGGTATTAACCCCTAATCAAATGTATGGTTTGCAAATATTTTCTGCCATTTGGTAGATTTTCTCTTCACTCTGTTTTAGTTTCCTTTACTGTGCAGAAGCTTTTAAATTTGATTTAGTCCAATTTGTTTATTTTTGCTTCTCTTCCCTGTGCTTTTGGTGTCATATTAAAGAAATCATTGCCAAATCTAATGCCATGAAGATTTTTCCCTATTTTTTTTTCAAAGAGTTTTATAGTTTCAGGTTCTATGTTTAAGTCTTTAATTTATTTTGAGTTGATTTGTGTGTGTGATATAAAGTAAGGTCAAAATTTATAATTTTGCATGTAGATATACAGTTTTCCTAACACCATTTGTTGGAGACTGTCTTCCCCCGTCCCCTGCCTCATTGTGTATCCTTGACAGCCTTGTCAAAGATTAAATGCCCATATATGCATGGGTTTGTTTTGAGGCTTTTTATACCATTCCATTGTTCTACATGTCTGTTTTTGTTCAAGCAACTTACTGCTTTAATACTGTAGCTTTGTAATATATTTTAAAATCAGAAAGTATGATGTCTCCAGCTACATTTTTTTTTCAGGAACTTTTTTTCTATCTGGGTTTCTTTGTCATTTTCTCTAAACTTTAGGGCGTTTTTTTTCTGGTTTTGTAAAAAACACCATTGGATTTTGATGTTATTTCATTGAATCTATAGATCATTTTGAATAGTAGATCCACTTTAACATTAATTTTTCAAATCCATGAATCCATGAACATGGGATATATTTCCATTTATTTGTGTCTTCTTAAATTTATTTCATCAATATTTAACAATTTTCAGTGTATAAGACTTTCACCTCCTATGTTCATTGCTAAGTATTTTAGTCTTGGTTATAATATTAATACTATAAATGAGATTATTCCCTTTCCTTTTTAAAACAATTTATTATTGGTGTATAGAAATACAACAGATTTTTTATGTTGAGTTTGCAACTTAACTGAATTCATTTATCAGCTCAACAATTTTTGTGTGTGTGTGTGAGTCTTTAGTGTTGTCTACATGTAAGAGTATGTCACTTACAAACAGAGATAATTTCTTCTTTTCTAATTTGGATGATTTTCACTTATTTATTTTTATTATTATGTTTTTGCTTATTGCTCTGGCTTGGACTTTCGGGACTATGTTGAGTTAGAGTGGTAGAGTGGACATCCTTGCCTTGTTCTGAATTTTATACAGAAAACTTTCAGATTTTTACCATTGAGTATAATGTCAATTATAAGCTTTTCATATGTAGCCTAAGTTGAATTAATTTCCTTCTATTTCTAGTTTGTTGAGAGAAATTTTTAAAATCATAAAAGGGTGTTGAATTTTACCAAATATTTTTTCTACATATATTGAGATGATCACGTGATTTTTGTCTTTTGTTCCATTAATGCAGTGTATCACATTAATTGATTGGTGTATGTTGAACCTAAGGATAAATCCTACCTTGTCATTGTATATGGCTATTCAGTGCTGTTGATTTCAATTTACTAGTATTTTGTTCAGTATTTTTCATGTCTATGTTCATCAGGAATATTGGCTTATGGTTTTCTTGTAGCATCCTTGTCTGGTTTTGGTATCAGGGGAATGATGGCCTCAAAAAATCAGCTTAGAAGTGTCTGTTCTCTTTAATTCTTTGAAAGTAATTAAAGAATGCTTGTGTTAATTCTTCTTTAAATGTTTGGTAGAATTCACCAGTGAAGCTATGTGGTCCTGCACTTTTTTAAAAGCTATTGATACTGATTTATTTTCCCAGGTAGCTATAGGTCCCTTCATAGTTTCTGTTTCTTCATAATTCAGTTATTGTAAGTTGTGCATTTCTAACAATTAATTCATTTCTTTTACTTTATCTGTACCACTTTACCTTGCATCTCAAAATGTTTTCCCGTGATAATGTATCTTCTTTCAGAATTGCTTAAAAAATTTTTGTAGCAATTGTCTGGTGATAAACTCTCTCCATTTTTATATCTCTGTAAATATATATCTCATCCTCATTATTGAAGTGAATCTTTGTGATTATAAAATTCCTTGTTAATAGTTATTTTCAACAGCAAAGACCAATCACCTTAATAGTTTAACAATTCTCCTGAGTGGTCAATTGATTTTCTACGTGGATTTTAGCTGTACTTGGTGCTTGAATATGCTGTAGGAGCCTCCAAGCAAGGACATCAATTAACTTAGAGTCAGACGATAAGTCCAATCAGCACAATGCTACCTAGAGTCATGATAAAAATCTTCTTTCACCTGATGAGTAGTCTATTGAAAAATGGGAATAGAATGAACAAATATTTGAGAGCTGTCGATATTTCTTGTGCAGTCACCCCCATTCTCATAAAATACAAAGCAGGCAACTACTGTCTCAGCTGACAGACTTCCTGAAATTGTGTTGTTCTCGACTCCAAAATAGCCTTAAAATAAGTTCTACTTTGGCAGTAAATCTACAAAATGCATACTCAATAAGCCCTGGGCTTTTTCCAAGGAAACATCTATGATCATTGTCTCCTGAAAACTCCTGCTTCAAGTCACTTTCATGATATCTCACTTTTCTGGTTTTCTTCTTTTCTCACTGGTCACTCCTTCCCAGACATATTAGATAGACCCCATTATCTACTCTCTAGAGTTGGAATGTTCCACAGATCAGATCAAGGCTGACTCTTCTTCTCCATGTTTATTATCTTCCTTAGTGGTATCATCCAGGTCCATAATTTTAAGTATCTTCTAAATGAAGATGACTCTAAAATTTATATTTCAGTCCTACATCTCCCACTGAGTTCCATATTTCTATTAATGTCAATGTCAACATCATAATATTGGATGCATCTGAAATTCAATATGGTCAAGAAGAAACAATGAATTCCTCCATTCGCTTGGCCCCAGGCTTCATCTTCTCTGTCACTCTGTATCTTAGCTAACACCACCCTCATGTAACCCAATTGCTCTGGCCAAAGGAGAAAGGCCTTAGTCTCTTCTTTCCTCAGTCCACATCCAATCTATTAGCAAATCTGTCACTTCTACCTTTCAAACATATTCTGGTTCTGTCAATTCATTGCCTCTCTATTAAATTGCCACCACTTAATTTACTCAAGTTCATCACTTTAAGTTTTAATTGAGTTTGCTTTAGGTGAGATTCTGTAAAAGACCCATTTGGCCCATTTACTACTGTATTCTTGTTATTTAGAAAGTGCTTCATACATACTAGATGATGAATTGATATTAAGTGTGAAGTTTCATACTGAAAGATCACTTTTCATAGTTTTACAAATTCTCACTTAATTCACCAATAAATTCTCTGTCAGAACATGTGTCCTGAAGTTTTATACCACTGAAGACATGAACAAAAGCAGTTCAGGATAATAGTGGCTCATTATTTTGCTGCTCGAAGATACTCTATTTGGGCATCTTCACGCATAGGGTTCTGATCTACGACTCAGAGGAAATTCTACTAGCCTCATGCCAAGAAATTAGTACTCCATTAGCCTAAGAATAATTATTCTTTTGAAGACGTTCTTCAGAACATATGCCCTTTATTAAGCCATGTGTTTAGAACATATTAAATATATAATTAAATAAATAATATGTTCTAAATACATGGATTAATAAAGGGCATACAGTTAATAGAATATGCTGCTTTTTAAGTCATTCCAACAATTCTCAAACCTTCTCCTCACTGTATAGCCATTTTATTATTATTTGTTAATAATCCCAAAACCAAATAACCTCATCTAACACCACTAACAAAACATCACCTTCCTGTTGAGGTGATAAAAATCTGAGTACCAGAAATGGGTAAAATGGAAGATGAAGAAAAGACTCTGGTTTTAATGTCAAAGAGGCCCAGGCTCCAGATTTGGTTCTGTTGCTTGGTGGGACGTGAATTTGAGGAGGTAGCCTACCCTCTGCCAATCTCATTTTTCCTACCTAAGAAAGGCTGCCAATATTGCCTCCCTTGCAAGGTGCTTAAAAAGTATAGGCATAATCTACCTGGCCAGGCACACAGGGGAAAATTGCAGGCCCCATGCCTGGAGCTAGTTAGCTTTTTTTTCTTTTTAACAGAGCTTTGCTCTTGTTCCCCAGGCTGGAGTGTAATGCACAACCTTAGCTCACTGCAACCTCCACTTCCCAGGTTCAAGCTATTCTCCTGCCTCAACCTCTGGAGTAGCTGGATTACAGATATGTGCCACCACGTCCAGCTAATTTTTTTGTGTTTTTAGTAGAGACGGAGTTTCACCATGTTGGCCATGCTGGTCTTGAACTCCTGACCTCAGGTGATCCACCCGCCTCAGCCTCCCAAAGTCCTAGGATTACAGGCGTGAGCCACTGCACCCAGCTGCTAGTAAGCTCTTGAAAACTCCCTTTTGACCACTGTTGATCAGCTGTTACTGACTACTGTAACTAATAATTCCAGTGGCAGGGCCTACCTCTTCCCAAGATCCAGACAATTTGGGGAAAGTAAGTAGTGGGGAGTCCTGAGACAGTTGTCATAAGTCTCATTCATTAAATTAAATGTGGCTACCCAATCTGGCTACAGTCAAATGGGAGATGATCAATAAACAATTCAGAATGAATTAACAAATGAAGATGGAGGTTGTTCTTCATCAGTTTACTTCCTAGATAAGCAGAGACACATGTTTCATTGTTTTGTTGTACTTTACAGGTCAGAAACCTTTGGACTTAGCAGATGGTACAAAAATGAGTGCTGCCATGTCAAGGGACTCAGAAACAAGGAGGGTGAGGAGTGGGGGAATTATGAGTCAAGGGAGAGTAGAGATTTGATTCTGAAGAGAAAATCCTTACTGGGTCAAGGTCGCTTTTGCATAATTCTATTATCACCAAGAAGAAGAGAAATAATCATATTAGGTGTGTGCTATACTGCTCAAAGTGGCTTGTCTTGCCTTACTTTTTGAAGCCATACAGGTTTAAGTGCTTTTTGTGAGTGAGTTGTTCATAGGCACCCGATCAATAAGGCATGTGCTGTCAGGGTAAAGCGGGGAAGTTTTTGATGTTGACAATGACATACATTCTTGTGCGGAAAGGAGTAATCCATTTGGTCACAGTAATAAAAAAGTAGTACGTGTGTTGCTTTGGAGAACAGAGACAGTGCCATCAGGGAAGGTTGTTTCCAGACAACCAGGCCACAGGACATCAGCATGCTGTTGGGTCAGCCCATGAGCAAGAAGAGCCCTTCATCATGCCTCCCTGCCCTCTGTATGGAAAAATGGGCATTTGCGCAAGCAATTGCATAGTGTTACCGATATCATTGGCTCCACCTCATCTTCTGATTATAGTGCCCGGGCATCTCATTAGTTAACATCAAGTTTCTGCCCAGCATTGCCTCTTCCCAAAGCCCAGCACAGTTCACAGCAAGACCTGTGTCCATCCAGGCTCTGCTGATTCCAGATGAGGCTTGTCCAAAGCCTCCCCTACAGAGGGCCAGAGGTGGTCACGGAAACATTAGAGCTTCCATCTTTTCAGCCCATAGCTCTTGTTCTCTTTCTTCAGATGAGTTAGCTCCTTGGCAGTGGCCAGGTGAAAACAGATCAGAGACAGTCTAAAGAAGAGTCCATCAAATAAGGAAGCTGTCAATCTTTTTAAAGATGTAAACACTCTCTATCATTGAACGGTGTTGGCTTTGTAACAAAATGTCCTCCTTTCTGACTCCTCTATGCTATCTAACCTCTACAAATGATGCCAGGTTTGGCATAAGATGCTAAAATGCTTGTTATAAAGAGGAAAAAAGCTATCTTGCCTCAAGTAGCTCCCAGCTCATGGTGGAGAAGCAGTCTGCAAAAACAAGCAGAGTGAAATGAGGAGGTAGCAATGCATAGCGCTTGTAAGTGCCGGCTGTAGAAACGGGGGCTTCATTCTTCCAAATTCCACCTTTCCATCTATTCACTGGGCATCCTTACCTACTTAGCCCTTAGGCACCTTCAGTTTTGTCACTTCACAGCTCTATAATGAGGACAAAATTGATCATACATGTGATCCTTAGCATGATTTGGGCATTTGGTAATTTCTTAATAAATGTTAATACTTTAAATAATAATTACTATAGAGAAATCTCTGTACTGGGTTCTACAGATGCACAAAGAAGAAAGGATCCAATTCTAATTAAGAGGATGGTAAAGAAAGTCTTCATGTAAGTGAATTCTGAAGGATGATAATGATTTTTATTGTGACAATTGTATTTGAAAGCAGTTACTGTGCCCTGGTCTCTGTACTTACAGGCAATGTCTTCTATGTTCACAAAACAACCACAAAAATTAAGTAAATTGCCCTTACTCCCATTTTATGGATGAATATTAGTAAGCACAGTTTGATTAAAAACAAATAAACTATGAATGCATAGAGAAAATAATGAAATACTGTTCAGCTTTCAAAAGAAGAAAATCCTGCCATTTGCAACCACAGCAATGAAACTGGAGGCGATTATTCTAAGTGAAATAAGTCAGGCAAAGAAAGATCAATACTGTATGATCTCACTTAAATGTGAAATCTAAAAAATTCATAGAAGCAAAGAGTAGGACAGTGGTTATTAGGTGTCAGGAGGTGGGGGAAGTCGGGGCATGTTGCTCAAAGGGTCTAAACTTTAAATTGTAAGATAAACAAGTTCAAGGAATTGAACGTGTACACCATGCTGTACAAGGGTGGTGAAGGATGTGTTAATTAATTCGAGTGTAATAATTATTACACAATGGATATATATATAATAATCACACTGTGTGCCTTGGATATATGCAATCTTTGTCAGTTAAATATATTTTTAAAAATCTAGTAATCTAGTTCAGAAGACAGAGCTAAGAGCTTCCAAATGTGACCTTACATAGAGTATACAGACTTGCCAGATAAGTACAAAGCCAAAGTAAACTTTATTATCAATTGTCACCTCTCTGGTCCCTGTGGGAAGGAAGGAGAGTTCCCTGGTGCTGATGGGGTATTTGCTTTCACCTTCAGGCATGGTCCAGCACACACTGATCCCAGAAGTTCAGAGTTTCAGCCAAAAGGGGACTTGGAGTCCATCTCTCCAAATGAAAAAATGGAGGAACAGCACAAGACAGAGGGTAGTCCTGTTGTATGTCTACGTCTGTTCAGAGAACACGTGCATACTTATTTCAAGGGGCCAATAGAAGTCTGTCTCATCATGACTCTTGATAAGAGCAGCCAGGTATTCGCCGGCCACTTGCATTTATGCAGATAATCCACAAGTCCTCCCAAATCACAGGGCATTTGCAATGAAGCTACTGAACTATTACAACATTGCATTCTCTTGCTTAAATTGTAAGAATTACAGGCTTCAACTAGTTTAGGCAAGAGTTTGGTGAGCAAAGGGAAAAGACCTTATTAAAAGCTAAACTGTTTAGAGCATCCAGATAACTCAAGAGATTTTCCTAGGGATCATTCCAGTAGGTATTCTTCATACAGAAAGAACATGAAAGGGCACACTCAAAGCAGTGTTAGGAGGGTGAGAATAGTCACAGGACTGTGGGAAAGCATGGTGTGTATTCAGTGCTTATCAAGTTCTTCAGTATGATTAAGGCTTAGAGTGTTGGGGGAGGGTAGAAAAAGTTAAGGCCAAAGAATTAGGCCTAGGCCAGTTACAGAGGACTTTGTACTTTAAATTAGTGAGCTCTGGCTTTGTTTTGTATGCTTTCAAACTATTTTCTAGTTGCTTAATGAGTCTTGTATTCACATTTGCACTTACAGCAGCTAGAGTAAAAATACGCAGCACAGGCAACCACTGCAGCTTTTCATGCCCATGGCAGACATTACTAATTGATCGTAGCACTCTACTCCCTGAGCCTGGAGGCAATTTAAAAAATCCTTCATTGGAGCCCTCTAGACAGCTATTAACAATTGATCGGAGTTTTCTTGACTTAAAACCTATTTTCCATCCTCAGCTTATGAGGAAGTCAAGTGTGTATGTGACAGAGATCAAGGTAGAGTCTTTCTGGCTGAGGCCCTGGGATGGTCAAGGAGGTGGAGACGGTGGTGCCCTAGGGCTGACTTCACATTTCTTCCAAAATCCAATGATGCTGGTAGATTGAAATTGGCCACAGTGGGAGTATCGGTATCATATAAACTAGTCAAATCTACAAATAAGGGTTTTATCGGAGGTTTTTCTTTTTATTTTTTGGGAGCTGGTTGTTAAACATTTTCCAGCACAATACTAAGCTAGGGGATGGGGGCAGAAAAAGGGTGTCTACTCTTCAAAGCCCTTAATTGCCCTATCTGCCCACCCTTCACTGTATCACTTGAGCGAACCTCTCCTTTAGGGTGCCAACCATGGTAGAAAATGACCAGCCACAAAAGCTTTTGATGAGATTTGTACTCTAGAAGGGCAACCCTGGCACAATGTATTGGACCGACTGAAAGGGTGTAAAATCACAGATACTATCAGAGGCAAGAAAATTAGAAGGTAGTCTAATTGTCCTTGTCCAAATAAAGGATAATGAGTCCTGAACTAAGGCAGGAGCAGAAAGAATAGAGAGGACAAATATAATAGATGTTAGTGAAACAGATATGATAGGACTTATCAGTTGATTGGGTGTCAAGGTGAAAAAAAAATAAAAACATTCAAATTTCAAGTGAGTTTGCTATTCACCATGACAGAGTACACAGAAGTAGCAGATTTTGATGGAAAATTCATCACTTAGGTTTAAAGCAAGTTGAGATGCCTGCACAGTAGGTAGAGTAGGCTGGGGCTCAGAGGCACAGGGTTAACCAAAATGCATTTTCAAAGGCAGAAGATGGTGGGAAATTGATACCAGATGATTAGAGGGAATCACTGGGGACAATATGAAGTGAGAGGAAGTCTAAAGAAGAAACACGGAAACATGATGTTTAGAGGACACACGAAGAAGTGAGTCAGCAAAGGACAGAAGGATTGGCCAGTGGAAGAGAAGGAGAACTGGAAGATAAGCAGAGGGAGATAGAGGATTGGATGGCAATAGGTGCAAAATGTCAGGTTGGGGTCAAGGAAGATGCAGCCCAATGAAGAGTGAGTGAGTGTCGCTGTGAGAAGATCGTGAGGGCCTTTTGCCAGAGCAGTTTCTGTGGAGTGCAGGGAGAGAAGGAACCAAACTGCAGTTTGTTCGAAGAATGAAAACTGGGAGGTCAACAGATGGAAAAGAAGGTAAGAAGAAATAATTGTAGGCTGGGATGGTAAGAAAAGGAAGGGAGGTGTAGGATCAGGGGAGGACCTTAAGATGGACAACAGGCTTGATGGTAATTGCATGATGTGAAGAAGGAGCCAGTCCAGATGGACTTGCCCATTTGGAAAGGAGAAAGGGAATCCCAGGTGCAACAGGGTCCGTGGGGAGATAGGGGCATTGTCAGTTAAGGGTACATGTGGAGGGAATGGCCTTAAACAAGAGAAATAACAGATCTTCCTACAAGACCTGAAAGAGGACAAGACAATAAATGCAAATATGAATAGTTTTTCAATTGCTGGAGATTGAGGGTGCTTATGCCTCATAATCTCAGCTGTCTCTTGAAGTCTGAAAAAGTTAAGTAGAGGGGTAGAAGTTTGAAATAAGTACTGTAGGGAAGAGAACAGGGCATAACACTCTGCTTTAACCTACATTACATTTTAATGGTATAAAGCCTATACATGATTTTATTGTACTGCTGTGTTTCGCCTATTTTGTGTCTCCCTTAGTAGCTGTACTGTCATAGTCATAATAGCATGGCTCACACAGCACTACTAGTGCTTATTTGCTTACCTGCTTTCCACCCAACAATAACCCTAGATAGGGAAGGCATAGTGCATCTAGCCTGGCAAAGCACCTGAAATATAATGAATGCTTAACAAATGTTTGTTGAATAGATGAATTATTGAGTAAGGCGTAGATGTCTAAATTAGTCCAGTCTTCCTGACTAAACTGTTAACTCCAGGGTGGGGATTGTGTCTTAAACTTTGTTGGATTGATCAGCATATTTGGTACAAAGAAACTACACAATAAGGAGACATTAAAATGAATAGAAGGTCACGTGCAGTGGCTCACACCTGTAATCTCTGCATTTTGGGAGGCCAAGGAGGCAGGAGGATCATTTGAGCTCAGGAGTTTGAGGCCAGCATGAGCAACATGGCAAGGCCCTCACCTCCACAGTTCTTTTTTAAAAATCAGCCAGAAGTGGTGGTGCACAGCTATGGTCTCAGCTGCTTAGGAGGCTGAAGTGGGAGGATCGCTTGAGCCAGGAAGTTTGAGGCAGCAGTGAGCTGTGATTACATCACTGCACTCCAGCCTGGGCAACAGAGTGAGACCCTATCTCTAAATAAATAAATAAATAAATAAAATTGAGTTACATAAAGACCAAAGTACGGATGTGAGAAATCAAGAAGAAGTGCCTTCCAAGAGAGGAGCTTGAGATGAGATGAAATGAAATGAGGGAGGAATGAAATTCAAAACTAGCTAAACCTGTAGAAGAAAATACAATCTTCTTCCCAGCAACTTTCTGTCATTACTATTTAAGTTTTAGGTAAAGGATCCTTTGAATGTCCCAGTGCTTGGCATTTTCCATTTCTAAGTGGAATGGTTCAATCATTACCAGAATCTCTCACCCAACCTGTTCTCTGGCTTCTTGGACCTTAATCCCCATAGTCTAGAGACTGAGGTCCAGATAAAGTAGCCAATTAAGGTTGACTATTTCCCTGCTTTGTGTTTTTTCTAGTTCTAAAACCTGGCTCCCAACTACCAGCCCTCTGTAACAATGAGAGAGAGAGAAGCCCTTCAGGCAGGCAATGAGAAGCAGCTTCTCTCTGCTTTGCTCTGAAATGTCCCATAGCAAATGACAGTGGCAGGGAAATGTCTTAATAGAGCGTGTTGTTTAGCATAATTGATGTTCAGATGCAGGGTTGGTAGAAACAAGCCCAGTTAATTGGTCTCTCAACCTACATTAGCTGTTGCATTGCAGCCAATTAGGCAGGGGCCAGAGGGCCCCCTGCTCGGTCATTAGAGCCCTGCATGCTGAGGCGGGGAAGGGCAGCAGTTAGGGAGCAGAGCTGGCATGAACGGCTTTGATGAGGCGTGTGTGCAGCTGCACCATGGCCGGAGCCATCTGTCCATTTAGGAGTGTGAGACCCTCAACGGCCAATCTTAAAGGTGACAAAAGGAAGGTGACGTTCAGGAGAGGGAAATCTGGGCGCTCCCCAAGGGCTGAAGTGCTAGAGGAAACTTTGAAGATCATAGATTTGAAGAACGTTGCCCTACAGCGATATTTCTAATGAACGAAGAGCCTGTCTGTATTCTCTGAGCCTTGATGTTATGAGGAATGCTCTGGATATAAAAAGAAAGGACCAGGCTGGGCACAGTGGCTCGTACCTGTAATCCCAGAACTTTGGGAAGCTGAGGCAGGAGGATCACCTAAGGTGAGGAGTTCGAGACCAGCCTGACCAACATGAAGTAAAACCTGTCTCTACTAAAAATGCAAAATAAACTAGGCATGGCGGTGCATGCCTGAAATCCCAGGTACTGGGGAGGCTGAGGCAGGAAAATAGTTTGAACCCAGGAGGCGGAGGTTGTGGTGAGCCGAGATTGTGCCATTGCACTCCAGCCTGGGCAATAAGAGTGAAACTCTGTCTCAAAAAAAATAAAAAAGGAAGGACCTATTTCAAGGAGCCACTCTACAGCCTTGCCTCTCAGAGCCAGGTCTGTGGATCAGTGGCACCACCATAATCTAGCAATGTCCTGGGTAGGCAGACCTCAGGCTCACTCCTGCTGAATAGGAACTACAGTTTAACAAGATCTCTAGGTGTTTCATATGCCCATTAAAGTCTGAGAAGCAGTGCTCTAGGCAAGGGTCAGCAAACACTTTTCATTAGCACACAGCCACGTCCATTCCTTTACCCATTTCTCATGGCTGCTTCCACATTTCCATAGCGGAGCAGAGAAGTTGCAACAGAGACCTAATGGCCCACAAGCCTAAAATATTTACTCTCTGGCTCTGTTTTCCAGATAGAGTTTGCCAGTCCCTACTCTAGGCCGCACTGACTGGATGGTAGAAATCTCTATAACGAACCCATGTGACAAATATTTCTGTTCCTCCTCAGAAGGCAGGTTAACCCAAGATATTTAATTTATTGTTTAAATATAGTCATAGGGGTCCCACGTGGTGGCTCATGCCTGTAATCCTAGCACTTTGGGAGAATGAGTGGGTGGATCATTTAAGGTTGGGAGTTTGAGATGAGCCTAACACAGTGAAACCCCATCTCTACCAAAAATACAAAAATTAGCCAGAAATCACTTGAACCCGAGGGGCAGAGGTTGCCGTAAGCTGAGATTGTGACACTGCATTCCAGTTTGTGCCACTGCAACAGAGACAGACTGTCTCAAAAAAATAAAAATAAAAATAAATAAATAAATATAGTCATAGCTGTGTTGTGTCGAACCCCTATTAACCTCAACAAGGAAGGCACCAGGTTTGAGAGGCTGAAGAAGAGACTCAGAGCAAGCAAATGAGACATGGAGCTTTATTGGGGGTTTATATACAGGGGAACGAGTCCAGGAGTGGCAGGATCTACATTCTACAGTCCAGGGACAGCAGGCTGGGCAGGAAAACCACAATCACCTGCAAACATCATGAAGTTTCTATGGCATTTTCACTTCACACCCACTGCCCAAAGGCCTCTACTTGGCAATCTTTATTTAACGCAAAACTGGGAACCTCAATTCCCTGTATGGCTGTGTTCCACAGGACAGGCTGAGAGCTCAGATGCTTACCATAAACAAGGAATAAATCTCTGGGTTGGCCACACCCAGATTCCCTTGCTCGGAACACACATTCAGGTGCATCTGCCCTACAGGGTCATTTTAAGGGTTTGCTTAAATCATCACTAGCAAGTACATTTACCTTATGGGATCCTATGAACGTGTAGAAGGATGGATGTTCGGTAATAATAATCACGATTTCTAGAGCCTCGGAAGTTCAGCAAAAGTTGGCAAAAACTTTGAACTTCCTGCTACCACGACTGAGTCAAATGGTTTTCAGAATTCTTTCCTCCCTCTTTCACATAGAGAATAAAGAAAAATGATAAACTGAAACTAGTAATAAAACAATCACCATTTTTCTATATTGTATTCTTGAGACCATGTTTATTGTGACTACCAGGATCGACACTTTTCCCAAATTTTTCGTTTGGGGATAATTTTACACCCAATGAAGCACCCAAAGAGACCATTTTCTTTTGGCTTGTTTTTCAGGAGTGTGAAATGTTACAGAGACAGGGATTCTTTCAATGTTTGAGGCAGGTGTGGTGGCACACACCTGTAGTCCCAGCTACTCTGGAGGCTGAGGCATGAGAATCCCTTGAACCCAAATTCTAGTCTGTAGCGTGCAAGGATTGTGCCTGTGAATAGTCACTGTACTCCAGCCTGGGCAACATGCAAGACCCCATCTTAAAAAAAAAAAAAAAATAGGCTTGGCTACTCTGCTTTATATGTAGGAAAAGAATTGTTGGAAATATGCCTTCCTTCGTGCACCTGCCCATAAAGAGAGCTAGACTCCACAATAACCAATGGTGAGGAAGAGGCCTACTAAACCAACATTTCTGAAATGGCTGAAATATTTTGAAAGGAATTTCTGGCTCTTCGAGCTTCTGGAAGACATGCATTTACAAGAATATTAAAGAGACACCTCACTGTTTTCAAAACCCTTGGAGTTTTTCCAAGTTCTTGCTACCCAAGTCTGTCTCTGTCCCTCAGTATCACACGCGTGCCCACATGCACACTCACACACATACACAGCCAACAAAAGCCAGGCTGCAGCCCCAGACTCCAGACGCATGCATCAATCATAATTGCAGCACCGCCGGCAGTCATGTAACTGCTTAAAGACCTCAACAGCCTTCTGGCACTTAAAGGGAAAAAAAAAATCTAATTAATCACAGGTGAAACAGCTTGGACTGTCTCCAAAAGCCCCTGAATTTACTGCCAAGCTTTGATGCTAATTTTCTTTCTAAGTAACCCCCTAAAGAAATTTACGATTAGGTAATTAAAGTAATGAATAAAGAGATACTTAGGTGGAGGGAAATTAGGAGAGGGAAAAAGTCTGTATTTCCATCCTGCAATAAACACCTCTGGGTATGCATCATTTGTGAAACCCAACTTAAAGGTTCCCAAGTGGCTTTCTCCCGAAGAATATTTTAAAAATCAATATTTGAAAGACCAAAATGAGGCACATAAATGAAGTTAGGAACAGGTCATTCACTAGGGCCTGTTAGGGAGGGAAAGCTGTCTTCTGCCAGATACTTAACTCTCGAATTAAAAAACAAAAAAAAAAATTAATGTCATAGCTTGTATCCTCTGGGAAGGTTGGTAGTGGTTTCTCTCTGTGAGCTGATTGGATAACATAACATCACTGGGTTTGATTTAGAGATCACATCTTCCTCCTATTTCCCATGTCCCTGCTGGGATGGACTCTAGATTTCTGGTTTTAATTGGTTGAAAAGCAATTGCTCCAGTCTTTTGTCCTTAAAATTGGAAACGTCCAAGGGAGGGCTTTGGATTTTATTATTCCAGCCTTGATCCTTCCCTCGATCTCTGACACTTACTATTGGAACACTCCAGGAATGGGAAACATTAGTTAATTGGTTACTTTAGATTACAGAATTGAACAGAAATGCTCATGTTTAAATAATTCATCAGACAAGTTTCTGCTAAACTCCTAAACACCTAGAGCTTCAACTCCTGCTGAAAAATCTTGGTAGCAACTATTTTGCTGACTTAATAAATATGGCATAATAAGCATAATGCTTTTTTAAATAATTCAGAATCTTGAATTTTTGATTGAAAAGCTCTTTGCTCTGATTTATGTGTACCCTTCAGGATCGTTTACAAGATTCTTCAAGGAGAGATCAAAGCAGGTCCCTATGTTGTCTCTTTCCCGTGTCTAGCAGAGCATGAGTGCCTATTATTTATTACTGCTCGATTGTATTCCAGTTTATGCAAAGAGGGTGTGAGAGTTTTTACTAAATAAACACTGACTGAAAGTGCAATTGCCTGAAAATTTAGGGTTTTTTTTCCACTAAGTTACCATATGAACTTACATATTTGGTTTTGTTCCCTCCTGAAAAGAGAAGCGTGAAATAGTAGATTTAGAATTTTGACTTGGAAGTGAGGTTGGCGATTTTATAGTCTGAAGCTTCATTTCTGAGCTGAGGACATGGAGGCTCCGAGAGGTAAGATGATTTGGCAAAGATACACAGCCACCTAAAGGGTTGTGAAGATCATACACTCTGAAGCCAGATGAATCTGCATATTGTAAAGCTCTTCTGCTACTTACCAGCTATGGACCTGGAGAAACTACACCCCTTCTGAGTTTTTTTTCTGACCTAGACAATGAAAACAATAATATTCTGAAGATTAAACGAGCTAATATAAGAAAGATGCTTAGCACCATGACTAGGATGTGATAAACACTAAAAAATACTTTAGCTCTTATTAGTTTTATTTATTCATTGTTTAAAGGATCTTGTATTAAATTATAATTTTATATTTATTTAACAAATATATTTTTGTCATTCACAACCCCTTATGTCATTTACAGTGATGTAAGTGAATTATCTTCATCATTCGCAGTCCAAGGAAGGTGGGGTCTTAGTCAAAAGTGGTCCTTTGGTTGCTCACAGCCAATGGGTGTAGAAATCCAGTTTGCAGGAGCTGGACCAGAGCTCCAGTGCTCTGCATAAGAAGAAGCTACCCATTTTCAGGCAGGCGCGCTGGCTCACACCTGTAATCCCAACATTTTGGGAGGCTGAGGGGAGCAGATTACTTGAGGCCAGAAGTTTATGACCAGCCTGGCCAACATGTTGAAACCCAGTCTCTACTAAAAATACAAAAATTAGCCGGGCGTGGTGGTGCTCACCTGTAGTCCCAGCTACTCAGCACGCTGATGCAGGAGAACGCTTGAACCTGCAAGTGGAAGGTTGCAGTGAGCTGAGATGGCACCACTCACTCCAGCCTGGGCGACAAAATGAGTGAGACTCTTTCTCCGAAAAAAAAAAAAAAAGAAAAAAAAAAGCTACACATTTTAGAGGTCTCCAAATCAGTGCTTTGTCTTCTTCTTAACCAATGTAGAACAATATGAGATTTGAAACTTATTCCTAATTGAGGATTAAAAGATCCTGTCTTCAAATTTCAGGACACGGGTGAGCCCCCATAGAGAAGTGAAAGGTAGGGGTCATTTGAGGATGGGGTTACCTCTCCACTCCTCCTGAATCAGCCAAAGTTGATGGCCACCATCCATGCTGCCTAATTTCTGTGCTCTACTTCCCGATCCTAAGAGCCTCAGGTCCTGGCTCTCCTCTGAGTCTTTATCTGAAAGGCTAGAGTAGTTGGAGAATCCTGCCAAGTAGGAATTAAAAATGACAAAACAGCCGATTAGATCTGAGGTGACAAGAATGAGAAATAAAAGCCATTACAGCCCATTTGCAACGTACCCTCAGCGAGTCAAGTTTCAAGGTGTTCCTCCGAAGATTATTAACGGCATGACAGTGTTTTCTGGGCGGGAATCTGATACGTGAAATAACACCGGTGTACACACGCTGCATTCTCGATGGTCAGAGGGGCCTGATCTCATTTATTTAGTTTCACATTTTTAAAGAGACGCCCTGTTTCAGCTGTCAGGGTGAGGGTCAGTGTGAGCACCCAGCACTTGAAGAAACGGATTTCCACGGTAAATAGTTTTCCTGTATAGCAGGGGTCGGCCACCATGGCCCAGGGGCAAACCTGGCCAGTTGCCTAATTTTTGTACAGCCAGCGTGCAAAGAGTGTTTTTGCATTTTAAAATGGTTGGCACAAAAATCAAAACAAAACTACGTTATGACCCATGGGACTGTTGTGAAATGTATGTCAGTGTTTATAAAGTTTTATTGGAATACCGTCTATGCATTGTCTATGGATGCTTTTGCCCCACAACAGCAGAGTCCAATGGTTGTGACGGAGATGACGGGCCTAGAAAGCTCAAATTATTTACTATGTGGATCTTTACAGAAAAAGTTTGCCAACCCGCCTTGTGTAGGGTAGCTTGGCCATGTTATTAACATTGCTTTTGCAAAAAGAAAAGTTGGCACAACACAGAAAAAAACTAGAAGGGTTTCCTGTAGCAGACTGTAACCTCAGTTTAGAATCACAGCATGGCAATCAATTTATCCACACTCTCCAGGGACAAGCCACCTAATCCCAAAAGCAGCAAGTTCCAGATTTTGTGAGAAGTCACCGGAGTTAAGGTCCTCCAGGTCCCAGGTGGCCATTCAGTCCTAAGTAAAGTCAACAGCTCTGAATGGCATTGTAAACATCTTATTCTTTCAGAAGTCATCTTAGGCTAGTAATTAGGAATCCTGTGTAGTCGGTTACCTTACAAATTACTTGCATTGATAAGGGATAGGTGAGAGCTTCAGAGAAGACATCAATCCTAATTATTTTCATCTCCACCTCTGCCTCATCATGCATCCCAATTTCATTTCTATTCCTAGACTTTTTTTGCAAGATTTAATAAAAATGGGATTTTCCTTCTTTCTACATAATTCCCTCCTCCCCACAAAAAAATAGCTGTGGCCCTCAACTAGTACTACCAATTGTATCTAAGATACTTGTTATCCTAGAGTGACGTATTGCTTACAAAGTCACTTTCTGATAAGTTTATTATTCTATTTTTATAAATAGGAGCAATGTGGTAATCTTGAGATGAAGAAAACGTTGCTGTTGTTTGGACAACCCCAGGGGTGACGATTGCCAGGGAGGAACCACACTCGCCCTGGATGCCTTAAATGCCAGTCTCCATGAAACCAGTCATGAAAACTCTCTCTCCCCGACATGCTCAGAGGGCATTAGGAGCCAGTGACCGGCAGCTTCTTATCCAGCAGGACAGAGGCAGCCTCGTGTTCACAAACAACACAGAGGAGAAGGTAGTTCAGGTCCAACAGGAGGGACTAACGACAAGCAAACGGAGAGGCCTTCCAGGAAAATGGCACAGTGGGTGACAACTTTACAAAAGAAGGAGAGTTGGAATTGAGTGGTGGAGAGGGGCAGACTGAACCAGCTGGGGGAAAATTAATCAGGATTTTGAAATGAGAAAACTCTTAAACACTGAGCCATTTAACATCTTCATTACAGTGATGGCTTTGTCCAGTAGGGCTGCTATAACAAAATGCCTTAGACTGGATAATTTGTAAACAACAGAAATGTATTTCTGACAGTCCAAGAGTCTGGGAAGTCGAAGATCAAGGTGCTGGCAGATGCAGTGTCTGATGAAGACCCATCTGTCACAGTCAGTGCTTTCCCATAGCATTTTCATTGGGCAGAAGAAGCAGACTTGCTCCCTCAAGCTCTTGTAGAAGGCACCAATTCCATCCATGAATCTGGAAGCCTCAGAGCCTAATCATCTCCTAAAGTTCCCACCTTTTAATACCATCACATTTGTGGTTAGGTTCAACATAGAAATTTTGGGGGACACATTCAAATCATAGCAAGCCAGCTGGTCACATTGCCAGTCTCTTCATTTTTTAATTGAATGCTCTTTCAAAAAAGTGTGCACAAAGAACCTTTAACCAGCGTCTCAATTGCTAGAGGTAGGAAGCATTGTAGTACATGAGCTTTCAAACATAAAATGCTACTTGGGTAGTCCTATCTTTGGTGAGGTGTAGGAAGAAAAAGCAATTCAAAATCCCAGCAGATTTTGAATCCCTTTTTTATAACAGCATGAGGCAATGTTTGAGCACTCTCACCCCTTGACTAATGGAACCACAACAGCTTCAGTTTGGGGGACTCCCCTGCAGGATAAATAATCTATAAATTGAATTGTGGAATGCAGCTCAAGGGCCACCGAAAAGAATTCTGAACCAAGTGCAGGACCAAATCATAGAAATGATATTTCTTCTCCTTCAGTCTTTAATTGTTCTTTCTCATAGGTCTTTGAGGTATTTTCCCCTCTTTTTTATAGTGTGGCATCTCTTATTTATGAATATTGAGGTTTCTTTCAATCAAATGTGGAAAAAAAAACTTATTTGGGATTGTGATCTCACAAAGGTATACATGAGAGAGGAAGTGTGGGGTTAATTTAAATGACTTCAAAGGGTGTTTTTTGTTTTCTTTAAATGTTTCTCTTTTAAAAATGCGTCCCTGAGTTATAAGCAGGGAGTCACATCAAACTGGATAGGAATTGTGAGAAACTCAAGTTAATGGTCTTGCAAAAGAGCAGGTCATAGGGAAATCTGATAGAAATCGTGTCTGAAAGTGGAAACTGTGACATAATACCCAATTCACAAATAATATCACAATCACTTCAGAGCATCAAAGGAAAACAGATATCCTATGAACAAGATGCTCCATTTCAGCACTGCCCCCTGTGGCCTCCTTCTGGGGGTTGTCCATAGTTAAATTATCTAAGGTTGAAATTTTATATGACCCAAGTCCCTGGCCCAGGTGTCTGTACAGCTTTGCATAAGCCATCAAGTTCCTGTCCCTTGGGAAATGCAGATGACTGTTATTGTCATTGGGTTATGCCCAGTGCTTCAGAGTAAATTTCCTTATAATTGAGACCCCTGCCAGGCCTCCCACCTGGTCATTCAGCTAATAGAAGGGCAGCCTCGCTGGGGAGGTTGGCAGTGAAAACCTTGTTCTGCTCATTGCCTTCCAAATACCTAGTATAAATCTTCTAAGAGGCATGAGACCACCTCTGGCCCAGAAAAGATCAACAGGGAACTGAAGGTGAAAACAATTGCTACATTTAGGCAGAAATGTATATTTCTATATATAGAAGGCAAGATACTCCTCTCTCTTCATGCAGCCATGAATACGTATGTGTTGTGTAGGGTAAGTATTTCTTTAGAGGGAAACCCCCACTCATTAGCAGTATGCTAATATTATAATTAAAAGTCTTTTTAACTAGAACAAAGTTTATTCCTGCAGAAACAGAAAAGGGCAAGGTGGTTGAAAGTTCCACCCACAAGTGTCAGCAGGCCTAGAACTTGCCTTCCTCCTCTCCTCTCCTCTGACAGTCACAGGAAGCCTGAAACCCTTTGACACCTCAGCGATGACAGATCCTCCCTGAAGGCTTGACAACGGCAAACAAATGCATTGTTCTCCTTGTCAACTTGCTATTGAAAGGTGATCCACAGCAAGCTGCAATTGGCCTCATTTGTTAGTGCTAGCAAGTGCTGGGCTGAAAGCTCATTACCCTGAAAAAAGGGAAAGCAGAACAAGTTCCTGAAATCAGGCTACAGAATCAGATACCTGTCAGCGAGGCCTGAGTGAAGGAAGACACCACCTCCAATGGGTGAAGAAGTCTGGCTTGTCCCTCCCTGGGCTCGCCCCATCCCCACCTTGAACATCTCCAGAAAATGGAATCACAGGGCTATTGTATACCGGGAATGTGAATTTCAGTTTTCTTCTCCAGTTTTCTTTTCATCACTACACAGGGCCTCCCTAGGGAGTGGGAGAACCCACAGACTAGGATTCTCAGGAGTACTTTGAACCTGTGGCCCTCTGTGGCAGGCGTGATTGCTCCATCATTGGAGTCTCCATAAATCTTGAGCCCTTACCCATTTCAGCATCACACATTGAACTCCATTGTGCAATGTGTATGGCTGCTTAGATGTTTATGTGTCAGGCTATCTTTATGAAACTGAATTCCTTTTAAAAAAAAAATAGGGTGCCAGGTGCAGTGGTGCATGCCTGTAGTCCCAGCTACTCGGGAGGCTGAGGCTGGAGGATCGTTTGAGTCCAGGAGTTCTGGGCTGTAGTGCGCTATGCTGATCAGGTGTCCACACCAAGTTCGGCATCAGTATGGTGACTTCCGGCAGCGGGGACGACCAGGTTGCCTAGGGAGGGGTGAACCGGCCCAGGTTGGAAACGGAGCAGGTCAAAACTCCCATGCTGATCAGTAGTGGGACCACACCTGTGAATAGCCACTGCACTCCAGCCTGGGCAACATAGTGAGATCCCATCTCTAAAAAATAAATTAATTAAATTAAATAAATAAATAAAAGGGGATTTGGGGCCTGTCATAGTGGCTCATGTCTGTAATCCCAATACTTTAGTAGGCTGAAGCAGGTGGATCACTTGAGGTCAGGAGTTCGGGACCAGCCTAGCCAACATGGTGAAACCCTACTAAAAATACAAAACTTAGACTGGCCTGATGGTGCGTGCCTGTAATCCCAAGTTCTCGGGAGTCTGAGGCACAAGAATCTCTTGAACCCAGGAGGTAAAGACTTCAGTGAGCCAAGATTGTAAGAATACACTCCAGCCTAGGCAACAGAGCAAGACTCTGTCTCAAAAATAAATAATAATAAATACAATAAAGTCAGGGGTTTTGAAGACAGGGATGGGAGCATGGGCTTTGGCCTGCTTCAAAAGCTAGCCCGACCATATCCTCAAGGTTAACTCTCAAATGTCTCCAAGGTTCAATTTTCTACCTACACAATCAAGAAAAGGAGTAGAGGGTGTTATGGGCTGAATTGTGTCCTTCACCTAAAATTTCCTAAAGGGAAGAAACCTCCCCTTTCTAGACCTTGATCTTGAATTTGTAGCCTCCAGAATGGTAAGAAAATGAGTTTCTGTTGTTTAACCCACCCAAACTGCAGGACTTGGTTATGGCATCCCTGGTCAGTGAATACAGGGCGGTATGAGCTACATTTGGCCCTAACAATCCAGGCTTTTTGTTTGTAACTTCGAGGATCACACACCCCTTTGAGAAGGTGGTGAAGGCTACTAGGGACCCTCTGGGAAAATGCACATAGGCATAGAAGTGTGCAAACCATTCAAAACCTCAGTGATCTAATTATGGTTCTTAATGCCCTAAGGCCTCTGGAAACTTGATTGGCGATTGAGAAGGAGAAAGGGAATACAATTCCTAGGAGATAATGAGGTGTTTCTGAAGAGGTAGGGCAGGGTCAGGTGAAAGAGTTAAAATCTGGGGGGAAAATAATGCAACTCTCACTTCAACTCATATTCCCTGAAAGATACTTGAGTCCTTTATTTTAGGGGAGAAAAAATTTGATTCTCAGATTCCTCAGATTTTTTTGTTGTTGTTATTATCTTTGGAGACATCAGAAAGAAGAGCCCCTCAGGGCATTTTTCTTACTTTATCAGCTTTGCTTAAAAACACAAATAAACCTGCCAAACTTGATGAGCTATGATATTCAGGGACATAAGGGACATTTTTCTTTTCTGCCCACATCTAAAGAATGAAAGCATTTGGGCATCTCACTTTGTTTGAAGGAAAATGGTATGACATGGGCAAGGAAATGATGTGACTTAGATGATAGTTCTAAAAACGTTTAGCCTTTTCAAAGTCACTGCAGTTTCACAGAGATTTTAAGACCCAGACTTTCACTAGAAAACTCTAAGTGAGACTTAACATGTTTCTTCTTATTCTTCCCACCCTGGTCACCCACCAATGATCTAAAACTTAGCATCATCACCTGTACTGGATATTTCTGTATTCTCCTTTTTCCATCCCCCCTCCCCCATTTCTTATTATGTAAAATCAGCAGGTTGAAAAGATCTCTATGGCCCCTTTCAACTAAAGCAAAATTCTATGATTTTATGATTCTCTGAATCCCAGTGCTGCGGTAGCTCTAATTTCAGGCTTGTCTTTAATTCTTTGCTTTGCTTCACAGAGCAGGAGAATAGCTTATGTAGCAAAATGCATCCCAGAGAGTAGCACCCTAGAGACCAAGAACAGGGCGAATGCAGGCCTAGCTAACACAGCACTGCAGCCTGACAGGCTGGAGAAGGGAGGGAGACTTGTATGTGAAAAGCTTTGCTTGACAATTTGGATATGCTGGTAATTATGGGAGGGAGGGTGACAGGGAGTTAAGTGATGGTGAAGATTTCCGTCAACAGAGCTCTTCCAGGGGTTTCTCCCTAACTTAGCTCTGCTGAAGAATTGGGAGAGCTGGCACAGCCAAGGATAAACTTTGCAAGGAGTAATTCAGGTTCTTTACCTGCCTAGTCTTAGGAGATAACTCATTATTTCTGAGCACATTGCTTTTTTTTCCTTTTTTTTTTTTGTCTTTTTTTTTTTTTTTTTTTTTTTTTTTTTTTTTTTTTTTTTTTTTTTTTTTTTTTTTTTTTTTTTTTTACAATACTGGAGGAGACCTTTCCATGAAATGGAAGGTCACTTCTTGTAACATGTCTTCTTAGACAATCTTATCGAACAGAACCCAGGATAAGTCATGCATAATTTAAAGAACTTCCATAGGAGTTAAATGAGATAATGTAGGTGAATGTGATTTAAAAGTTGTCTTATGTTAATCCACGAGGCAGGGGGTAGCAGAAGCCATTGGCTCTGTAGACAGAACCGGCTAAGACCTGGCTTTGGGTTTAGCACTTAGTAAGACCTTGCCACCAGTCTTCTTTATGTCATACTTTCCCCAACTTTAAAGCAGTGGAAAAGTTGTTATTACAATAACAATTACAGGGTGACTCAGGGGCGGCATTAGTAATAGGAGTAGTAGTAATAATAATGATTTCCCTTCAAAAGGAAAATTAACCACACTCTCGAGAAACTTCAGCTTTATCCTTGGCGCTGATGGATTTTCTCCTTGAAAGCCTCTCTCCATGGAGTTGGCTGGGTCAAGAGTGGTCTGGTCACGATAGCTGCTAATGACATCTTCTAAATTTCCAACACTGAACCCGGTTGCCACCTTGAAAATTGTCCATATGAGGAATCACCTACCCTGAGCCACCAAGGAGTGATTTACCTTTTCTTATGGCTCCAGAGGACATCAAAGAGGTGGTGAAAAAACTGGTCAGACTTTTGTGAGGCCGCCACAAAAATTATCTCAACTCTAGCAGAGTGTAAATATTATATTGACAACTGTTATGGACATATATAAATCTATGTTATAAAGACACGGTAGGTATCTCTGGGTGATGGAGTTATGGATGATTTTTGGCATCTTTCCTAGATTTTTCTTTATTTTTCACCTCAATGAGCATACATATTTCTTTGGAAGGGACTGGCAAGATGTAAGGGCAAAATATTTTATCTTCCTTTTTTAAGAAAATTAAGAAGACTCAAGAAGAAGCATGCATGCACACACACACACACACACACACACACACACACACACCCACATGCGCGCGTGGGCATTCACTCATGCACACAAATTGAAACACATACACCCGACTGAGGAAACTTCTTCCTTATACCTAATTTCTTAACTTTCTTTCAGGAGACAGAGGAAAACTAGTGCCTCAACCTTTAAGGCAGCTAATGGCCTTTTAAAAAAATTCCACGCTTTTCCATTGATGCTATTTTTTCTTTGGGTTAAGAAAAGAGAGATAAACAGAAGGAAAAGCTCATAACAATGCCAGGACTGCTTCAAGAGGCAAGTGGATCCTCACTGTTAACAGAGGAGGTGCCTGTGCGTCCAATTCTCCCTGAAAGCCAGCCCTGTTTTCTGTGCCTCATGGCAGACACATGAGCGATCTTAGTTTGTAATAAAGTTTTCAGCAGCTCTTTTTAGCTGCTGCAACCTCTGCCCCTGCAAACACTCTCTCTTTCTCTTTTTCTCTCTCTTTCACACACACACACACACACACACACACACACACACACACACATTCTGACTTCACTTTGTTCTTTTTTCACATAATGTCAACTCATAAAGCTTTCATCAAATCAACCAGGTGGAAAAATTTCTTTTGCTGAAAGAAGCCTTCATTCAGGTCTGGGTGGTGGAGGAGAGTCACTGCGCAGGAGAGGCGATCAGCAGACAAGGTGGGGAAGAGAAGAAAGTGTGCTGCTGATGGGAAAAGTTTTATGTGTCAGGAGGTGAGTGCGAGCTTCACAGGGCGTGCCCTCTTGATGAAAGGGCCCCTCTCCTCTGCTTTCCCTGGTTGCCAGCATCCACATAAGCGGACAAATCTGTCATTGCAGGAATGGGGAATAGAATGTATAATATACAAATTAAAAGAAGTAGAGATTTGGACCTAATACCTAATGATCACAAGATGGCTTAAGCGAAGTCAAGAACTCTTCCCTTGCATTACAGACCAGCCTCTTGTGAGGAGGTTGGTTTCCCCTTCCTTTCTCCCACGATCCACTCACCCCCTGGTTTCCATCTTCAGCCCTGCTACATCCTGCCAAGGTCACCCCTACCACCACCCCATCCTGCTCCTTAGAGGCTTCTCAGCCCACTCATTTCATATTGGCTCCTAACTACCCTAGAGCCATGTGGGAAGGAAATATGTTGTCAGAAGAATAATATACTTGGAGAAGGAAAGAGTCAGAAGATCAAATCTACAAAAAGGTAGAGTAAAGCGCGTGAGGTCTTTTTTTGCTCAAGGGCCAGTGTCAATACCTAAAAGTGTAAGATCTGGGGAAAGGTTGAGTATGGCCAGAGCCTAGATCCGGTTTTCCTTACGAGAGGTTAATTTTACAGATACTCCTTGAATTCCTACAATTCTTATGAAAGCTCCATGGTATTTTATACATTGAGGGCTTCCAGTACGCCTGTGAAGCACCTGAACATTAACTTCACCCTTCCGAAGATTGGATGAAGAAAACTCTATTCTCTGAGCTCTGATTTTCCCCTCCCTTGCTAATGGTACTTAATAAGAGCACAGAATACCCACTGCTATATAGCAAATTAACTTTTTCCCCAAATCAGATCGTAAACAGAAAGCAAGAAGCAGCAAAGTGAATGCATGCAGATACCTAGGGACGCAGCTTTCATTAATGTGCTGTGAAATTCCATGTTCTCTCTCCCCTCTCCTCAAGTCCAGTACCACAGCGAGATTTCCAAACCCTGATGTACATAGCCAAACAAACAGCATTCTACTTTTGTTGGTATTTTCTCCTTTTCTTTGATTTCAGCAGTTTCAATATAATGTGTGGTAATTTTGTGGGGGAGTGGGGCAATTTTCTGTATTCTGCTTGGGATTCCTTGAACTTCCTGATCTATAAATTTATGTTTTTCATCAAATTTGGCAATCTATTTTTTTTTTTTCAGAGGGAGTCTCTCTCTCTGTCACTTAGGTTGGAATGCAGTGGCGCCATCTGGTCTCACTGCAGCCTCTGCCTCCCAGGCTCACGCAATTCTTCTGCCTCAGCCTCCCATTACAGGCGCTACCACACACACCTAAGTTTTTGTATTTTTAGCAAAGAGGGGGTTTCACGGCATTGGCTGGTCTTGAACTCCTCACTTGGGTGATCTGCCCTCTTCTACCTCCCAAAATTCTTGGATAACATGTGAGCCACTGTGTCCAGCCAAATTAGGCAAATTTTAAAATCTGTTCCATTTCTCTCTCCTCTCCTTTTGATACGTTGTTTTTGCTTAGACCTTTTGATATTAGTTTATTTTCTTCAAGTTTTAATGAAAGCCTATATATAAGATTAATTTATGAGTGCAGCTTCCCAATTGTTTCTCCCTTCCATTTGCCCATTTCTTTTCTTTTTGGCAAGATTTGACTTTCTGTTCAAGGATGTTTTTCCAGTCTTTGGCCAGTTTTAGCTCAGTGATGAAATGTTCCTGGGGTGAATGCCTACACTGACAGTTGAGCCATCAGCCTTTTCCCGCTGTACCCCTTCAATGTCGATGAGATATTTCTTCCTGTAAACCTGGACTATTTTGCCCATTTGCTGGCCTTTATAGTGTCTTGGTACAACCTGAGCTTCATCATCCTTTTAAATGGGCATGGATCAAATGTTGCACTTCTGTCTCAGCTCTTTGGAAAGAGAGAAGACGCAATCTTCCTATGAATGTGAGAAGGTGCATTGAAATGCCTTTGGTAATTCTTGCTTTGGTCAGAAGTCACAAAAGGATTGAACTTCATTTTGGCTGCTCCCATTTTGGTGATGGCGACAAAAGGGAAGACAGCTATACGCTGTGTCTGGTTCTGTGCATTTATGAAAGATCTCAATTTGGGGAATTTTTAAACTTTGTTCTTCAGATTGTATATTTCCTACTAATCAGTCTTCAAATTCACTGACACTTCTGTCATTTCCAATTTGTTCTTCCACCTTTCCAGTGATCTTTTTAAATAAACATTTTTATTTTGGAATAATTTTACATTAACAGAAAACTTAGAAAAATAGTACAGAGGCTTCCCCTGTGTGCTATCACCTTCCACCCAGTTTCTCTCACTGTTACTATCTTTCATTACCATGGTACATTTGTCAAAACTAAGAAACTGACACTGATACATTACTATTAACCAAACTCTAGACTTTGTTTGTTTTGACACCTTTTCCACTGGTGTCCTCTTTCTGTTCCACACCCAGTCTAGGGCACTATGTGACATTTGACTGTCATGTCTGCCCAGTCTTCTCTGATCCATGATAGTGTTTCAGTTGTTTTTGTTTTTGATGACCTCGACAGTCTTGAGGAGTACTGGCCAGTTAGACCATAGAATGCCCTAACCTAGGTTTGTCTAGTGTTTTCTTATGATTAGAACGGGCTTTAGGGTTTGGGGCAAGAATATAACAGAGAAGAAATGTCCACCTTTCTGCATCACGCCCGAGGGTACATGATATCTAAGCGACACTACTGGTGCTTAATCCTCACCACATCTGTTGATGTGCCGTTTGCCAGGTTTCTCCACCTTAAAGTTACTACATTTTGCTTTCCCTATTTTATTATATCCTTTCAAAGAGAGTCACTAAATCTAGCTCACCCTTGGGGACATAAGGAGGAGTAAGCTCCACCTCTTGAAGGAGAGATTTTCCGCATGTATTGTTTGAAATTATTACGTAAGTATGATTTGCCTATTGTCCTCTGTGCATTTTTTAATTCAATTATCCATTTATATAAGTACAAACTCATGAATATTTATTTTGAATGTTAGGTGATAATTCAATACTACTTTATGTGTTTCGTTGCTTAAATTGTTACTATTTGGCCAGTAGATGCTCTTTCGGTGAGCTCCTGTGACCTTTTGAAAATCTGCATTCGTGTGTGTGTGTGTGTGTGTGTGTGCGCGCGTGTCTGTGTGCATGCATGTGTGTGTGCATTTTTTTACTTTCTGGTACACAAAATCCTCCAGATTCACCTTATATTTTCCCTGTCCTAGCACTAGAATCAGCCATTTCTCCAAAGAACCCTGGGTTTATGTCTATTTATTCATTCATTTTGGAAGAATTATATTTCCAAACCAAGATCTGAGTGTTCTGTGCTCTTATTGCTCTGCAGTTAATTTTTATTTAATTTAAGGTGTTTATTTTTTAATTTTAGAATCCCATTTGTTTCTTTTTATAGTTTCTATTTCTCTCCTGAGATTTCCTATTTGTTCATTTATTATAAGCATATTTTCCCTTACACCATGAGCATGGCTGCTTTAAAATCCTGTTCTGCTAGTTCCCCATTTAGTAATATTAAGGTTGGTCTCTATTGATTGCTCTTTTTCCCTAGTTGAGTATGGGCCATGTTTCCCTATCTTTACATGTTTAGTAATTTTGGATTCTATCCTGAACATTGTAAATGATATATCATAGAGATTGTGGAACTTTTATAATTTTATATTCCTTGAAAGAGTCTTGATTTTTTTTGTTTTTGTCCTAGCAGGCACATAACCTGACAGGACTCAGACTTCAAACTCTGTTTCTCTGTAGTAGAAAGCAGCTGATATCTCTGTTTAGTTTTTTTTTAGATTTAGATGCTCGAAGTTTGCCCTGTGCTTATGTAGCTCAGTGATAAACCACATATTTGGGTTATTTTTGCATAGAATTCAAATATTTTCTCTCTAAAATATACCCCCTTGCTTTCCAGTTGCTGCGGTCATTCCTCTGGTCCTTCAGTCAGCAAAACTGCAAGTTTCTAACAGAGTTTTAGCCACTCTGCATGAGGACAAACCAAACCCTACACCTAGTCAAAGAGCCATAAAAATCAGGAAATTCACCCAATGCCATTTGCCTCTGCCAAATGTTGCCATGCACTCTAGTTTCTATGTTTGGGGTCATTCTTAAGTGATTTTAGGTAGCTTTTTTTTGGGGGGGGGTATTATATCCAGAATCAGTAGCTATTATTTGTGAAATAATTGGTCCAATAAGACCTTCTCTGCTATTACTAGAAGAAAAACCTTGCTACTAATTTTTTAATACTAGGTTCAATGTCCACTGACTCTGCTCTTATTACACTTTGGTTGCCTAGAAACAGTTTTAAAACTTTAAAAAGAAAATTCTATACTCTGTTTTCAATAAAACACAAAATTTTATCAAGAACTTATTTTCAACATTTATAAATTTCACAGGAAACACATTGTACATATGGACTGGCACTCTCCATCTCCCTTCAGGAGAATACAGTCCAATCAGAGGAATAACTTGGCCACAACATATAAATAGCAGCCTGCAGCAGCATAAATAAATACTAACCAAGGGATGTGATAATAAATATTGAACAGGAAGAGGTCTGACTGGGCTGATTTAGATCAGGAAGTCTTTCTAGACAAGGTAAAAATTGAGCTGATATTGAAAAGGAAAGACTTAAATAAATGGATAAGTAATAGCACTTCCTATGAGGATAATGAAAATATGAACAAAAGGCATAGTCTGATTTAGGACCAAAAGTAGATTAATTAGGCTGAAACAGGGAGTTCAAGTAAGGAAATAATGGAAATAATGTGTTATAAGGTTAGAACAGATGATAGAAGACCAAAACTCTAAAGCAAATGTTCTTGGATTCTATTATCTTATGAGGGATAGAACTAAGATTCATTATATACAGATTATGCATCTGGAGAGCTCAGGACAAGACATAATAGATGTGACCTGCAGTTTATGTTGGCTGTGTTCTAACGTAACAATCATAAACTATCAAATGTAGCCCACATCCCTTTGGTTGAGGGTGGGGTCTCTACTTGAAGTGAGTAGACCTCCTTAATGTCAAGTATCTGTGGAAGAACTGGTATTTAGGAAGGAATCTGGAACCAGCCTGAAATTACTCAGGGAGAAAATCACCCTTCTCTCTTAAATCTCTACTTTTCCTGTGTTTCTGGGAGGTGAGGGAAAGATATCCCTACCACAAAGAACAGGTTGGAATTGAATCAAGGAGATGCTCTGATTGTAAGCTCCATGCGATCAAAGACAAACTGATTCACATAACTCAACACCCAAGGGCTTGCAGTGTCTAGCAACCAGTGAATACTGAGTAAGATTGGTCATATGAGTGCAGATGAATGAGCTAGACCTTACAAGTGGATTGCATCCTACCCTTCATGTCTACTTCCCGTACCCCTCTCTTTTTTGTGGGATTGTTATTTAAAAGTATTTTAGCCTATAAGTTTAGACTTAAGCTTTAATTAAAAGTGAACAATTGTCAAGGGGATCCAAGAAGGCCAAATAGGAACAGCTCTGGAGTGCAGTTCCCAGCCAGAACAATGCAGGGGGTGAGTGATCACCACATTTCCAAACGAGTTATCACTGCCCACAGACGAGGATATTCCCGGCCTAAAAGTGTCATAAGTATCCAGCATGGCTGTTTCAGCTAGTGCAGTGGGTCTCCACACAAAAACTTACACAAATCTGGGTGGCCATTTCAACTGTCACCTGGAATGCCTGGGAGAAAGAGCTGCCCATTTAACTGAAAAAAAGGGGGCTGAAACAGGGAGCCAGGTGACCTGGCTCTGTGGGTTCCACTCCCACAAAGACCAGCAATCAGAAATGCTCTGGATTGAGAGTTTCACAGCAAGTGCAGCTGGACCCAGGACAGTCCAGCTTTGTGGGGGGAAGGGCATCTGCCATTACCAAGGCTGTCCACCACTACTGAGGAAGTCCACCATTACTGAGGCAGTCGCCATTACCAGGGCAATCCGTTATTACTGAGGCAGTCTGCAACTACAGAGACAGCCTGCCATTACTGAGGCAGACCATCATGATCGAGGCAGTTCTAGCTATACCTCTATAAACAAAACTGCAAAGAAGTTCGCCCAGCAGCTGGGTAGAGCCCACAGTAGCTCAGCAATGCCTCTGCAGGCAGACTGTGACTAAGCTACCTCCTTGCTGGACAGGGCAGCTCTGAAAAAGGGCAGCAGCACATCAGAAACTTATAAAAAAAAAAGCCCCGCCTTCCCGGGAAAAAGCACCTGGAAAAAAAAGGCAGCTATGAGTTCCGCTGCAGCAGACTTAAACATACCTGCCCAGCAGCTCTGAATGGAACAACAGAGCTCACAGCTCAGCACTTGAGCTTCTGTAAGGGACAGACTGCCTCCTCAAGCAGCTCCCTGACCCTCGTATATCCAAAGAGACACCTCATAAAGGAGAGCTCAGGCTGACATATGGTGGATATCCTTCTGGGATGAAGATACAGAAGAAGAAACTGGAAGCAACCTTTACTGTTCTGCAGCTGCTGCAGGTAGCCCCCAGGCAAGCAGGGTGTGGCATGGACTTCCAGCAGTCCTACAGCAGAGGGGCCTGACTGTTAGAAGGAAAACTAAAAAACAGAAAGAAATAACCTCAACATCAACAAAAAGGACGTGCACTCAGAGACCCCAGCTGAAAGTCACCAACTACAAAGACCACAGGTAGATAAATCCACAAAGGTGGGAAGAAACCAGCACAAAAAGGATAAAAACACCCCAAACCAGAACATCTTTCCTCCTCCAAGGGATCACAACTCCTCACCAGCAAGGGAACAAAGCTGGAGAATGAGTTAGAAACAGGCTTCAGAAGTGGGTAATAACAAACTTCTCTGAACTAAAAGAACATGTTCTAACCCAATATAAAGAAACTAAGAACATTGAAAAAAAGGTTAGACGAAATGCTAACTAGAATAACCAGCTTAAAGAAGAACATAAACGACTTGATGGAGCTGAAAACCACAAGAGAACTTCACAAAGCATACATAAGTGTAAATAGCCGAATCAACCAAGGAGAAGAAAAGTTATCAGAGATTGGAGATCAACTCAATGAAATAAAATGAGAAGGCAAGATTAGAGGAGAAAAAAGAGTGAAAAGAAATAAACAAAGCCTTCAAGAAATGTGGGATTATGTGAAAAGACCTAATCTACATTTGATAGGTATATCTGAATGTGACAGAGAGAATGAATCTAGGCTGGAAAACACTCTCCAGGATATTACCCAGGAGAACTTCCCCAATCTAGCAAGGCAGGCCAATATTCAAGTCAAGGAAATACAGAGAACACCACAAAGATATTCCTCAAGAAGAGCAACCCCAAGGCACATAATCATCACATTCACGAGGGTTGAAATGAAGGAAAAATGCTAAGGGCAGCCAGAGAGAAAGGTTGAGTTATCCACAAAGGGAAGCCCATCAGACATATAGCAGATCTCTTGGCAGAAACCCTACAAGCCAGAAGAGAGTGGGGGCCAATATTCAACATCCTTAAAGAAAATAACTTTCAACTCAGAATTTCATAGCCAGCCAAACTAAACTTCGTAAGTGAAGGAGAAATAAAATCCTTTACAAACAAGCAATTGCTGAGAGATTTTGTCACCACCAGACCTACCTTACAAGAGCTCCTGAAAGAAGCACTAAACACAGAAAGGAACAACCAGTACCAGCCACTCCAAAAACATACCAAATGGTAAAAAGCATCGACACAATGAAGAAACTGTGTCAACTAATGGGCAAAACAACCAGCTAGCATCAAAATGGCAGGATCAAATTCACACATAACAATATTAACCTTAAATGTAAATGGGCTAAATGCCCCAATCAAAAGACACAGACTGGCAAGTTGGATAAAAAGTAAAAACCCACAAAACAAAGCAGGAGTTGCAATCCTAGTCTCTGATAAAGCAGACTTTAAATCAACAAAGATCAAAAGAGACAAAGAAGGGCATTACATATTGGTAAAAGGATCAATGCAACAAGAAAAGTAAATGATCCTAAATATATACACACCCACTACAGGAGCAACCAGATACATAAAGCAAGTTCCTAACGACTTATAAAGAAATGCAGACTCCCACACAATAACACTCAGAGATTTTAACATTCCACTGTCAATATTAGACAGATCAATGAGACAGAAAATTAACAAGTATATCCAGGACTTGAACTCATGTCTGGACCAACCAAACCTGATAGACGTCTACAGAAATCTCCACGACACATCCACAGAATATGCATTATTCTCAGTACCACATCACACCTACTCTAAAATTGACCACATAATTGGAAGTAAATCATTCCTCAGCAAATGCAACAGAAAAGAAATCATAACAGTCTCTCAGACCACAGTGCAATCAAATTAGAACTCAGGATTAAGAAAGTAACTCAGAACCGCACAACTTTGTGGAAACTGAACAATTGGCTCTTGAATGTTGGCTGGATAAACAAAGAAATGAAGGGAGAAATAAAGATGTTCTTCAAAACCAAAGAGAATGAATACGCAACATACCAGAATCTCTGGGACCATTTAAAGCAGTGTCTAGAGGGAAATTTATAGCAATAAATGCCCATATGAGAAGCAAGGAAAGATGTAAAATCAATAACCTATCATGAAAATTGAATGAGCTAGATCAAAAAAACTCAAAAGCTAGCAGAAGACAATAAATAACTAAGATCAGAGCAGAAGTGAAGGAGATAGGGACACAAAAAGCCCTTCAAAAAACCAATAAAACCAAGAGTTGGTTTTTTTAAAAGATCAAAATAGATCACTAGTCAGATTAATTAAAAAAAGACAAGAATCAAATAGATGCAATAAAAAACGATGAAGGGGATATCACCATTTATTCTATAGAAATACAAACTACTATCAGAGATTACTACAAATAACTCTATGCACATAAACCAGTAAACCTGGAAGAAATGGATAAATTCCTGGACATTTGCACCCTCCCAAGTCTAAACCAGGAAGTTGAAACACTGGATAGACCAATACAAAGGGCTGAAGTTGAGGCAGCAATTAATAGCCTACCAAGCAAAAAAAGCTCAGGTCCAAATGGGTTCACAGCTGAATTCTACCAGATATAAAGAGGAGCCGGTACCACTCCTTCTGAAACTATTCCAAAGAGTCCAAAAAGAGGAAATCCTTCTCAAATCATTTTATGAGATCAACATCATCCTGATACCAAAACCCAGCAGAGACTCAACATAAAAATAAAACTTCAGGCCAATACTCATGGTGAACATAGATGCAAAAATCTTCTATAAAATGCTGGCAAACCAATTGCAACAGCACATTAAAAAGCTTATCCATGACGATCAAGTAGGCTTCATCCTGGGGATGCAAGGCTGGTTCAACATATGCAAGTCTATAAACGTAATCCACCACATAAACAGAAACAAAAGCAAAAACCACATGATTATCTCAATAGATACAGAGAAGGCCTTTGACAAAATTTAACAGCCCTTTATGCTAAAAACTCTCAATAAACTAGGTATCAATGGAAAGTATCTCAAAATTATAAAAGCTATTTATGACAAACCCACAGCCAATATCATACTGCATGGGCAAAAACTGGAAGCATTTCCTTTGAAATCTGGCACAAGACAAGGATGTTTTCTCTCACCACTCCTATTCAATATAGTATTGGAAGTTCTAGCCAGAGCAATCAGGCAAGAAAAAGAAAAAAAACTTATTCAATTAGGAAAGGAGGAAGTCAAATTGTCTCTATTTGCAGATGACATGATTGTATATTTAGAAGACCCCATAGTCTCAGCGAAAATCTGCTGAAACAGATAAGCAACTTCAGCAAAGTCTCAGGATACAAAACCTATGTGCAGAAATCACAAGCATTCCTATACACCAATAACAGACTAACAGAGAGCCAAATCAAGAACGAACTACCATTCACAGTTGCTACAAAGAGAATAAAATACCTAGGAATACAACTAACAAAGGATGTAAAGGACCTCTTCAAGGAGAACTATGAACCACTGCTCAAGAAAATAAGAGAGGACACAAACAGATGGAAAAACATTCTATGCTCATGGTTAGGAAGAAACAATATTGTGAAAATGACCATACTGCCCAAAGTAATATATAGATTCAACACTATCCCCATCAAGCTACCTATGACCCTCTTACAGAACTGGAAAAAACCACCTTAAACATCATATTGAACCAAAAGAGAGCCTGCATAGCCAAGTCAATCCTAAGCAAAACGAACAAAGCCGGAGGCATCACACTACCTGACTTCAAACTATACTACAAGGCTACAGTAATCAAAACAGCATAGTACTAGTGCCAAAACAGAGATATAAACCAATAAAACAGAACAGAGGCCTCAGAGGCAATGCCACACATCTACAACCATCTGATCTTTGACAAACCTGACAAAAACAAGCAAGGGGAAAGGATTCCCTGTGTAATAAATGGTGTTGAGAAAACTGGCTAGCCATGTGCAGAAAGCAGAAACTGGACCACTTCCTGACACCTTACACTAAAATTAACTCCAGATGGATTAAAGATCTAAACATAAGACCTAGTACCACAAAAACCCTAAAAGAAAACCTAGGCAAAACCATTCAGGACACAGGTATAGGCAAGGACTTCAAGACTAAAACACCAAAAGCATTGGCAACAAAAGCCAAAATAGACAAATAGGATCTAACCAAACTCCAGAGCTTCTGTAGTGCAAAAGAAACAATCATTAGAGTGAACCAGCAACCAACAGAATGGGAAAAATTTTTTGCAATCTACCCATCTGACAAAGGGCTAATATCCACAATCTACAAGGAACTAAAACAGATCTACTAGAAAGAAAGAAACAAACAAACCCATTCAAAAGTGGGTGAAGGACATGAACAGACACTTTTCAAATGAAGACATATATGAGGCCAACAAACTTATGAAAAATGCATACCATCACTGGTCATTAGAGAAATGCAAATCAAAACCACATTGAGATACCAACACACGCCAGTCAGAATGGCGATCATTAAAAAACCTGGAGACAACAGATGCCAGAGAGGATGTCGAGAAATAGGAACACTTTTACACAGTTGGTGGGAGTGTAAATTGGTTCAACCATTGTGGAAGACAGTGTGGCTATTCCTCAAGGACCTAGAAATAGAAATTCCATTTGACCCAGCAATCCTATTACTGGGTATATATCCAAAGGATTATAAATTGTTCTATTATAAAGACACATGCACACGTATGTTCATTGCAGCACTGTTTAACAAAGACCTGGAACCAACCCAAATGACCATCAATGATAGACTGGACAAGGAAAATGTGGCACATATACACTATGGAATACTATGCAGCCATGAAAAATGATGAGTTTTTGTCCTTTGTAGTGACATTGATGAATCTGGAAAACATCAATCTCAGCAAACTGACACAAGAACAGAAACTCAAACACCACATTTTCTTACTCATAGTTGGGTGTTGAACAATGAGAACACATGGACACGGGGCGGAACATCACACACACACTGGGGTCTGTTGTGGGGAATAGGAGAGGGACAGTGGGGAGTAGGGAGGTTCAGGAGGTATAACATGGGGAGAAATGCCACATATAGGTGATGAGGGGATGGAGGCAGCAAACCACATTGCCATGTGTGTACCTATGCAACAATCCTGCATGTTCTGCACATGTACCAGAACCTAACATGCAATAAAATACATATATTAAAAAAAAGTGAACAATGGCTGTGGGAGTACAAATTAGTAATAAATCCTTAAGGAAAAGGTAAATAAATCTCCAGAGACATAAATTTGAACCTGAGGGAAGTCCTTTTTCACATAGAATATTATTATTGTAAAATATGGAGTATCTGGGTTTGCTTGCATTAAGAATGATGGAAAATAACCCAATGGGTAATTCAAACAATTTTTAAAATTTTATTATTACACTGTCCCTGTAAAGGCAATATTATTTGCATATTAAATATGAGAAGCATGAGGTCCAGAGAAGTTAAATACCTTACCCAAATAAACGCAGCTTAGTAGGTAACAAAGCCAGCAATTAAAACCAGTTACCGTTAAATGAGACGTCAATAAGCACTAAAGACTTGGGTTAATAATCTGGTTGTGGTGTCATGTTAAGATACAGTCTACAAATGAAGAGAAATCCAAAGTAATAATGGGAGGACTAGGCTCATGATATAGCCCTACCATGGGGCAGACTTGGGTTAAAGATGAGATTAATAGCATCAAATCTTTCTCCTCTTGACACAGCCCACAATCAACAGTCAGAGAGCAGAATATGACTAAACCAATGAAATTCAGACCAACTCTTCCTTAATCATCTTGCTTATCAGAGCTTACCATGAGCAAAATTAGAACTATAAAAAGATCTTCAACTGTCATGATAGAAAATTACTTGTAGCTTACTGTTTGGAAATTCTATATTCCCTTCTATTCCTTTCTCCATAGCCCTCCCCAAGTGCCCCAAATCAAAATTAAGGCTAAAACTCAGTCCAGAAAATCACAGAAGACCCAGAAATTAACTCCACTTGATTTACTTCACTAAAAGAGATCAATTGAGGGAGGAGGCTGCTGAATTTAGTCCTAGTTCTCTTTCATTTAATTACATATTCAACAAAATATATTGAAGACTTGGCTATATTCCACACATTTTTATAGTCATGCAGGACATATCAATAAGACACAGTTCTTACCCTCAAGGAGCTCATAGTACAATTACATGATCTAAAACCAAAGTGACTTTATTGTCCTTAGTCTCAATTTGCTCATCTATAAAACAAATAGGACAACTCTCAGCCTTTTTCTGAGATGCTAAATATTTCTGTAGGTGTTAACATAGCCTGAGCAGCATTGAGGTGTGAAAAGTAACCTATGAGAAAATTATTTTTATCTTTACACACTGCTTCATTTAACAGCCAAGAAGCAAAATCTAAGCCATGTGGATAAATTAGGCAATTTTCGACCAAATGCTCTGAATTCCTATGAGACCACTAGCAGAATCATATAAAATCACCTCCTATTCTCAAGGATTGAGGAAGTAGAGAAAAAGAAGGGGTATTGTTTTGCAGATTCAGTAAGGATTGTCTTATTTAGGATTATGTTTGTCTGTAAGTAACAGGGATCCAGAAAAGGGTCATCCAAATTAGGTAGAGGTTTATGTCACTCTCACATAAGAGAATTTGGAGATAGATAACTCCAAGACTTATATAGTTATAACATTGTCAGGATGAAATCAGCTTCTTTCTACTTTTGACTGCACCAGACCTAAGGTCTATAGTCTTTGTTCATTTGGTTCAAAACCATTGCCATAATTGCAGCCGTCACATTCTTTTCCAAGTAGCAAGATGTGTAAAGAAAGGTGACTAATCACTCTCCCTGCTAAACAGTCAATCCATTTTCATCCCCATGCTTCACATAGCCATGCTTCACTGCAAGGGAGGCCAAGAAATTTAGTCTTTAGCCAGGGGACAATACGCCTACCTAAAAGTAAAACTTCCTTTGAGAGACAAAAATGAAACAAATATTTTTAAGGGAACTTAGCAGTCTCTACCACAGGAAGCATCAGAAATATATTGATAAATATTCATTAACAACTCCTGCAGGCCTTTCTTCTTTGTGAGCTGCCACCTACTACTGTTTCGGTTAACCTTAATTCTTAGCCGATGATTTTCAAACTGTCTGGTAGAGGACTTTTGGCCCCGTTCCCCAGCCATGTGGAAAGAGCCTAATTCCCGAAAAGGAAGGCCCTTCCTCCCCCACAGGGAGGGTCCCTTATCTCACTCTATCCTGGCCCGGCCCAAGACCAGCAACCTTCCCGCCCAGCGGCCCACTGAACCAATCACCATCCGCCCCACCAGCTCTCCCGTAACCTCCCGTCCCACAAGCTCCCGCCCGGCAGGCTTCCTGCCCAGCAATCAACCTAGCCAATTACTACCTGCCAGGTCAGCTCTCCTACCGCCCCAGGCCCTCTGTCCCTATAAAGTCAACCGAACAAAGCGCGCGCGATTCATCCCCGTCCGCCTGAGTCGCCCGGAGATCCCAATAAAGTCGGTACCGGCCACCACGCGTCCTGCCTCATGTCTACTGGGGGCCTGCCTCCGTGGGTTGGGGTCCCACAACCAGGGGTCGCACACAAACCTTAGCATGCAACAGAATCACACGGGGGACTTGTTGAAACACACATCGCTGAATCCCAGCTCTAGAGTTTCTTGTTCAGTAGGTCTGAGGTGGGGCCAGATAATTTGCATTTTAGTAAGTTTCCAGGTGATGGTGATGCTGCTGGTCTGGGAACAGCACCTGAGAATTACCTCCCTAAGCAAATGGACAAGACAGTAACAAAGGGAAAAAGAAAGAAAGAAAGAAAAAGATCATGAGTATTAATGATGAAATGGGCAATAGAGGGTAGAATTGATGGAAATAACAATAATTTCAAGCCATGAGATGGAAACACTTTAAGTCAGGACCTCTAACCCACCTACTAGGCCTCAGAAGAGTTCTTCTAGCGTTCCAGTACATTCCAGCTCATAACATAACCCAGATGCTGTTGCTCAAGAGATCCTGGGTGTGACTGTGACCTGACCTGCTTGACATGGCTTTTTGGAATCAGCAGAGGCCACGCTTTATTGCTCCAATTTGCTGAAATCTGATTTCTTCCTTACTTCTGACATATTGTCTATAGTCCCATTGGAATTGCTGGCCTATGACCTGCCTGGGATACTTAGCTTAGTTTTCCCTTGGGAGGGTAGAATGCTGACACAGAAGTATCCATAATCAGCTTCCTCTCTCCCACAGTTTCATTAAATCAGTCACCTGGGAACACCTGCTTTTCTTGTCATCTCTCCAGAGCCCCCTAATCATGACATCTTCCATTTGTGGGGCTGCCAGCAATGATAAGTCAGAAAATTCTAACCATTGATCAAGAAAGACAACAACATTGTCTAGTTGGGTGGAGCATCTTACTTTACCACTGGGGGCTTGTTTCACCATGTGTTTTACATATGTTCTTTCCCTGAAATATAAATCCACTTATGGCTATGTGCATATGATTTTGATTGTACTCTTGTTAGTACATACTGTTGGTGTACTCTAGTTATTTGTGTATATCCTCTTTCCTCCAGCTCATATGAGCATCTGAGGCATCCAGTGCAGTCCCTGACATCTAGGCTTTCAATAAGTACTGGATGGTTGACACCGAGCTTGGGGTTTTTCCACACACAAAATTTGTCAACAGAGCTTGAGGTTCTCTGCTAGCAGCCATGCCACAAGCTCCAGGCCTTACCTCCACCTCCAAGCACCACCAGCCACAGGATGTAGCCATTTTCTCATTGCCCCTTTCATCATCTGAACTTAGATAATGCTCTAAACACTGGACATACTACTTTTGGAAGAGTGCCAGACCCTAATGCAGGCCTTTGGCAGGAATAAACACAGATAAAAGGGGTAGAATATAAATTCCTAAAGATTTTCTGTTCAGGAGGAATAGCAGGTACCTGAACTGTACCAAAGGAACCCCAAAGGCAGCAGCAATCATAGGGATTGATCGTGACCTAATAGGTCAGTGAGTGCTCAGTGTGAAACAGACTTACCCTGCTGCCCTGTGTGCGTGTGGCAGACAGCACAGAATTTGACTCAACACTTTCATTCCCTCTCTGACTCATTTTGCAATAAATTGTCACCTTCTTTACAAGGCTGCCCCATCAAAGATCCTGTGGAAATGATTTACTGAGAGATCTCTGAGGGAAGTGAAAAGAATCAAGAAAATAGCAAGTCTCTAACAGCCTTGCTGCTTCCTTTTTCTTCCTGTTATTCCTTTTGGCATTAGAAACCTAACGCTCAGCCAGAAAGCACAAACAAATGAAGTTTTAAAGTCACCCGTACCTCAGGTGCCAGGCTGTCTGTGGAAAAGGAAAGTGATCTGTTTTAAAGACTTCACTGGGCTTAGAAGGATAGTTCCCTGAGCTCCGTTCATCTGCCCTAATCAGCTGCATTTTTTTTTTTTTTTCAGTCTCATTTCACTTTTCTTGCCACAGGGTTAAAGTGAGTGAGAACAATAAAAAAGGGAGGGAGTGAAGAAGAAATAGAAGGAATTAAAGGGCTCGGAGTGAATAGGTAATTTGACTCACTGTTTACATTGCTGGTGGAGATATTTAAACAGTTGGCCTACTGATGACCCTTTAAATTGAGATTTTAGATAAATTTTTAAAACCAAATAAACTGTGGAGTAATGAAGACTATTTTGTAGATTCTAAGCTAATCCAGGTGTTCAGACTAGGAAGGGGTTGGGCAGAGGTCATTACCGGGAAGAGAGTTGAAAAGATAGTTTTTCTTTTTCTTATTTAAAGCCAGTTGTTATAAACTATCAAAAATTTATGGCAATCTATTATGTGCAAAATCATATACTGGACAATTAAAATATAGCTGGGGGAAGATAGAGTATAGAAAACACAGAAAAATATTATATTTTTGTATGTTAAAATGATAAACACATATGTAATATGTTGGAGAGGAAGATATTACTATGAAGTGTGATGTTCAAAAAAGATTTCATGTACCAGGTAAGATTCTGTCAAGGTCTTCTTGTGTGATACATAAACTTCAAATAGACAGAGGGGAGGTAGTTATTGTTCTAGAAAAAGGATAAGGCATGAGATTAGATAAAAGGAGAGACGGGGCTTTAGAGATTACTGTGTTAATAGCTGCTTAGCAAAGTAATGAGCAGAATCCCATGGGGAATCTAGGGGTAAGGTGGTAATGTTCACTGAAGATTTATAAAGTCTCCTTCCTATGTACTGACCAAAAGAATGAAAAAGAAGCAACACAGAGAAAAATACACTGTTACTGATTATTCTGATTAGTGATTATGGAGAATGATCTTTCTTTATGTCACAAACTCTGACAAATACATATAAGATGCAATTTGGTCCAAGTGGAAATGAGTCATCAAAGGCTAACAACCCACACCCAATTTCCAAGAAATCCATGCAGTGTTGTGGGACGATAAAAAGAAATTCTATATAATAATTTTCACTAGACTCTAATCCCCAATTTATTAAAATGAAGACAGGATATGTGAACAGGCTATAGGCAAAAAAGCAAACACCTTACCCTGATTTTCTTTCTGCACTGAGGTGAAACATGCCTTATATACCCAACTTTTGGAACAGAAGGTTAAATAGTCACACCACCATTTTTTTTGTCTAACATGACTTTCTAATGGTTGCATAGGCTGCCTCTGCAAGAAAGACAAACCCTTCCTAATATGTAGAAACATTATTTGAGGTAAGAACGCCCCTAGTATAGGTATTTCCACTGAGATATGAAGTCTGAATTTTCACACTAAGTTCCTTAGCTGCCCAGGGCTTGAGCTCCTCACCCATTGACTACTGAACAACTGAATTAATCATTCCAATCCCTCATCCAAGTCCCCAGATAAAATTTAAAGGACGGGTTAGAATAGTGTGCCAACAAACTAAAAATAGAAAAAAGAAGAATCTACTTCAGTCATGCAAATGTAAAGCCCAGAAACAGCTTCTGTCATTAAAAGGTAATGAACAGGAAACAAATGAAATGAGCAAGCAAACACAGAACCAAAAATTCTGCATGACAAATGTATACACAAAGCATGAAAATGAAGATAAATTGTAAGGTTTAGATGAAATTCATCCTCCGGAATAAGATTTAGTAAGAAAATATAAGGAAAATTTAGACAACATCATGCTTTTAAGGAAAGTAAAGAAAATGGACTTTACAAAACAAATGGAAAGGGGGAGATAATTAGTAGATTGAATTTTTAAAAGAGTTGCTAGAAGTTAATAATTATGATAATGCCATTGCATTTAAGTGATATAAAATTCAGCAAAGATCAGAATTAACAATACAATGATAGAATCGGGGACACAAATTGAGATTTTATAGGAATTTTCAAAATCAAATACAGTGTTTGCAGTATTAAGACTATTCTGTGGATTCTAAACTAATTCTGGTTTTAAGACTAGTAAGGGGTTGGGCAGGGGTCATTTTTGGGGAAGAAGCAGCCTTACAGAAGAGGCATCTAGACTGTAGGGAAAAATAACCAAACAGTAAAAGTAGTAAGATATATGGAGAATAGGCAGAAAACAAGCATATGAGCCTGGGCTGGTGGCTCATGCCTATAATCCCAACGCTTTGGGAAGCTAAGGTAGACAGATCACTTGAGGCCAGGAGTTCCAGACCAGCCTGGCCAACATGACGAAATCCTGTCTCTACCAAAAATACAAAAATTAACTGGGTGTGGTGGTGTGCACCTGTAATTCCAGCTACTTGGGAGGCTGAGGCACAAGAATCACTGAACCCAGGAAGTGGAGGTTGCAGTTAGCCAAGATCGCACCACTGCACTCCAGTCTGGGTGACAGAGAGAGAACCTGTCTCAAATAAATAAACAAATAAACAAACATGCATATGATTAACAAATTGGCTTTAACAAGAAAATAGAACAAATGGGACAGAAACAGTATACAAAGACACCACAGAAGAAAATGTTCCTAAAGTTAATGAAGATTTCAAACTGCTGGCTGAAAGAATTTGCCATAAATATCAAAATTACTAAAAACAATGAAATATATATCCTAAAAAATCTTGTGAATTTAAAAAATTATGCTGCATTTAAAAAATATGCTGCAGGCAGGGTGGCAAAAGTAACTTACAAAGGAAAATAGTCAGGTTGACTTCAAAACGAATCTTCAAAAACAATGTATTCCAGAAGGAAATGGCACAATATCTGTAGAGTTTTGAAGGAGAGTTTTGAAATGAGACATGAAATTGTGTATATCTGGCCAAATTCTATTTATGTTTGTTGACAGTAGAAAGGCAAACTCAAAAGTTGATGCAAAGCATCCCCCAAGAAACCTATTTGAGGATAAAGTCTAACCAAGTAAGAAAGTAATCAAAATAAGTCATGAATAAAGAATTATTTGAAAAATGTAATTTTGAACATTTCATCTATATAAACACAGTGTTGGACCCAAGTAATTTTGTTAATTATATTATAAATATCAAATTTTTCAAAGACAAAGTATGTCATGTAGAAAATGCTGACTGACATATAATGTAGCAGTAATTTCACTAGGAAAGTGAATATAACAATAAAACCCAGATAGTAAAGTCTAAATCACCTGATTTCTTCATCTTTAATAGAAAAAAATTAATATTATTTACCTTTTCAATTGTATAAAGTAATAATTATGTTTTGGCAATTAGTTAAACACATCAAATATTCACAACCAGATGAAAGTGTAGTTCTCAAAAAACTGGCCCAACAAGGAAAATAAACATAGCAAAAGGTACACAAGTGAGTACAGACTATGTGGCAAAAATATATATATATTTAAAAGAAAAATAAGTAAAATGGTAAACAACATAAAAAAAGAGAAAGCGTAAAAGCAGAAAATAAAATAATGATATAAAACCAAATATATATTTTATAAACATAAATATAATTGATAACTTACCAATTCAAAAAAACTCTAGCATGAAGATATAACTTCAGGCTACAAAAAAAAAATAGCCATAAAGAAGATATTTATTAAGACTGAAACTGAAATGATAAACAAATACATAGCAGATAAATGAAAAGTAAAATAAAGCCACATACAACTGAAACAGAGGAAACTAGATTTTCAATAGCTATGTCTTGCAATGTTGAATTCCAAATTAAAGAATTAAATGGGACAAAAAGAGTCCTATTTTATTGATGAAAATGTAACACTCAATGAATGTATAACTCTCCTCCACTCTATGCGCCAAATAAAATTAAACTATATAAAATAAAAATCTGTTTAAAATGAAGTGAAAATTTTACTGAAACACCAGGTAGAGGAAACTTAAACACTGTTCAAATTCAAATATAAAATATCCTTAATGTTTTAAACAGATTATACCTGTTCTGAATGATATAACCAGTAAAGTTATGATATCTACTATATCATTTCCAACTCTATATATCTAAATCCTATAGGTGATAAATAAAAAGATATCTGTTGTTTATTTGCAAAATTTACATTTTTAAAACAATGTTGATTATACAAAATGCAAAGGAAATTTAAGTAAATTTCTAAGACGATGCTTTTTTTTTTTTTACCACAATACAACTAAATGAGAAATAAATAACAGTACTGCAAGTAATTGACAAACTTAAATATTTTAAACTCTAAAAATCTCCAATCAATGAGAATGTCAAAATCATAATTAAAACATTAAATAACTTTATTTTTTATTGAAAACACTCATAATCAAGCTTACTAAATGCAAACAAAATTGTTTTCAGTGGGAGATTCATAGCCTTAAACAACATTATTACCAAACAAGAATTGGTAAAAATAATTAGTATTTAATTCAAAATATTTGAAGAATAAGTAAACAAATCTAAGGAAAACATATGAAATAAATTCACACTTATAAAAACTAAACTCAATTAGCTCTTCATAAAATCCAAAGAATAAAACAGATAAATCCACTAGTTTTCAAGAAATAGAAAAAGAAAATGAAAATACTCAATGCTATAATTGATAAAAGGGATATAGTCACAGATTTAATAAAAATTAGATAACTTAAAAAACAAAAACTTTATTTGATAATATGCAAGTAAAATTGGGGAAAAAATTATAATAAGTATTTTATAGAAAAATTAAAATTACTCAAATTTTCTCGACAAAGGTAGAAACATTTAAATTGATTAATAACCACCAGGAAGAAAAATTAAGAATACTTCAAACAGGCCAGGTGTGGTGGCTCACACCTGTAACCCCAACACTTTGGAAAGCCAAGGCGGGCGGATCCCTTGAGGTCAGGAGTTCCAGACCAGCTGAGCCAACGTAGTGAAGCCCCATCTCTTCTAAAACACAAAAATTAGCTGGGCATGGTGGTGGGCACCTGTAATCCCATCTACAAGGGAGGCTGAGGTAGGAGAATCACTTGAACAAAGGAGGTGTAGGTTGCAGTGAGCAGAGATCACACCACTGCACTCCAGCCTGGGCAACAGAGGGAGACTCCCTCTCAAGAAACAAAAAACAAAAAACAAAAAAANAAAAAAAAAAAAAAAAAAAAAAAAAAAAAGAAAGAAAGAAAGCAAGAAAAGAATATTTCAAACAAAAATAAGCCTCCTCTATCAAAAAATAAAAATAAAAAACAAAGGACAGCACTCAAATGGTTCCAAACATAATTCATAGGGACTCAGCGGTTTTTGAATGAAATATCTAATTCTGAAAAATGAGGATTCTTCCTCATGCAGTCTTCCTGAGGCTGTAACCTTGGAAACAGCCTGGACTCATGGCCAGCTAAATCAGAAATAAATTTTAAAACCTTTATTTTTCTAGGCAAAATCAGGAGCCTGGAGAAGGTTGACAGTTAAATAAAACATCAGTTCACACCTATTAAAAGCAGGAGAGGCAAAATTCCTTGCCAAATTGGCTTGAAGCAATCGTGTGGCAGGTATGCTTTTAATGAAGATCATTTCTCCACCTTCCTGTTTTAATTTGATTTCTCTGGCAGAGCTGGGCTTCCTTGGCTTGGAGGAAATGTGCTTAACTGCTGCCATCTCAACCCTCAACTGTGAACCAGACAGAATGAATTCCTTCACCACGTGGGTAGCTTGGCATTTGACTTCCACTGAACAGCGTGGCCTCCACCAAAGCCCTGGAGAGTCTCCAGGAGGAAAGGAGGGGCTGCTGCGTTTGGCTGACACCAGTCACGTGACGTCAGTGTCAGAGGCTTTGCCCACTTTAAGCTAAATTATAAACTATATTTTCTTCCCAGATGTGAGGCAGCTAGCTAGCTGGCCTTTGTAAACAACTCCTCGCCACTGTGCAAGTGCTTCTCAAGCTAGAAGCATGGCTGGGCCTACAGGCTCCGCTCAGTTCTAGAGTAGGCTGGGGCTGCATTCTTAGCTCACCTCTGGGGCTCTCCACATTTAACCACACTTTTTCTACAGATAGCATAAAAATGTACTGGCCGTTTAATGGTTTTCCAAATACGTTTAAAATTATATCAGAATGTGGAATGTCCCACAAGGCTTGAATCCAGGCAATCAAGGGTTTGCTAAGCATGTCTGCCTTCGCTTCCCATGGCAGCTGTAGCAAATCAAAATGAATGTCATAGTTTAAACCAACACATATTGTTTGCATCTTCCACTTTATGATATGAGAAGTCCAAAACAGGTCTTAACGGCTAAAATTAAGATGTTGGAAGAGCCGCGTTTCTTCCGGAGGTTCTAGAGGAGAATCTGTGTCCTGCCTTTTCCAACTTCTAGAAGCCATTGGTGTGCCCTGGGTCATGCCCCTTCTTCTCTTGCTGAACCTCATTACTCCAGTCTCTGCTTCCACTGTTGCATCACTTCTTCTGACTTTGACCCTCTTGCCTCCCTCTTACAGGGACACTTGTGACTTCTTTGGGTCCATCCAAATAATATAGGATAATATTCTCTTCTCTAGGTGGTTAACTTAACCGCATCTGCAAAATCCCTTTTGCTATGTAACATAAAGTGTCCATAGGTAACAGTAGATAGGACCTGGACATTACTGGGGAGCATTTTTCTGCCTACTAGAGTGCCCTCTATGTAAAGCCCATGGCATCTGCCTACAAGGACTCACACCCTGGCAATATAATTCAGCCAGGCAAGAGCTGCTACAAGGTGATGTGTGAGTAAGATCCGGTGAAAAAATAAGAGGAACAACAAGTATCAGGAGGTTAAAGAAGAGAGAAGACAGCCGAGCATGGTGGCTCATGCCTGTAATGCCAACACTTTGGGAGGCTGAGGCGGGTGGATCACAAGGTCAGGGGTTCGAGACCAGCCTGACCAACATGGTAAAACCCCATCTCTACTAAAAATACAAAAAAAGAAAAAAATAGGCAGGCATGGTGCCACACGCCTATAATCCCAGCTACTTGGGAGGCTGAGGTAGGAGAATCACTTGAACCTAGGAGGTGGAGGTTGCAGTGAGCCAAGAGTACACCGTTGCACTCCAGCCTGGGCAACAGAGCGAGACTCCCTCTCAAAAAAAAGGGAAAAAAAAGAGAGAGGACGTCTTGTTTGGGAGTTGCCCACCGAGCTATCATGGAGGAAGGGCCAAGGAACTGAACTAGATCTTAAAAGATGAAGGAGACGTTTGCTTCCCTATGTCCCAAAGAGAGCTTTGGAAGGCAGTGGTCGATTAAGGATATGAAATGGCAGCACTTTTGTTACTCTCCCTGTAGAGGCATCTTCAGACATACAAATACCAAACAAATGGCTTTTTAGAAAGACAGCGGTCAGAGAATTTAGCTTTGGAGTGGGCCCCCACAATTCTAGCTATACCCACCTCCCTGTCCCATCAGTGCCAGAGAATCTCTCTTTTTTCTATTTTATTTATTTATTTATTTATTTATTTATTTTTGAGGTGGCGTCTGGCTCTGTCACCCAGGCTGGAGTGCAGTGGCGTGATCTCAGGTCACTGAAACCTCCACCTCCTGGGTTCAAGTGATTCTCCTGCCTCAGCCTCCTGAGTAGCTGGGATTACAGGCACCCACCACCATGTCCAGCCAATTTTTGTATTTTAGTAGAGATGGGGTTCCACCATGTTGGACACCATGGTCTCAAACTCCTGATCTCAGGTGATCCACCTGCCTCAGCCTCCCAAAGTGCTGGGATTACAGACTTGATCCACCGCGCCCAGCTGAGAATCTGTCTTTATCCTTCAGAATGAGCTATGGTTAATTGGGTCAGGGACATGTCCAAATGGAGCCTCTATTTTTATTTGCAAGGAGCCTCTGCTAATTCCTCTATTCAATAAGGCGGGAATATGTCCTGATTTCCTAAGTTGGAACTTCTCTCACTGAGAGAAGCAAACAGAAGCAATGTTTGTAAGGAATGTAAAGTGTCATTGGAACACACATAGATTCTTGGTTGGAAAGGCCTTCCGAAAGCATCTAATCTTTGTTCGTCTCTTGATATTCTGTTTATTTTTTAATTGTTATTTTTCGTTTAATCCAAGCCACTTGAACTCTGCCATTCTTTCAAGAACTATATTAAGGTGAGCACGCTCTTATTCACAAGTCTAAGAGGACATAGACAGGAGGAATGTATTCCTTTCACTGATAAATGCAGCAAATTGATCAGATCCCCTAGCAAGTGGGCCCCAACACAGTCTCCCTGCTGTGACTACACTACGACTCCTGATTTCTAGTCAATTCCCTTCTAGGTCATCATCTGACACACTAATTTCATCTCCCATAAAATTCTCTTTCTCCAGACTGTAGACCAACCCCTACCTCCATTCACTCTTCAACCTCAGCTCACCTCTTGTGAGTAGCTAAAGAGGAAGAACAAGGTGTGCCCGGACCACAGCCTTCTTGCTTTCAAGGACTAGCATGTCATGAGACGAGGGGTGCTGCCAGGCTAGACATTGTATTTACAGAAGAGAAAAAAATAAAGCATGGTCTCTTCCCTCATGGATCTTATAGGCCAGTTCAAGAAACAAATATTAAGCAAGTGATCATGCAAAGGAACATATAGTAACCTTAGATTCTGATAAGCATTACAGATAAAACTTATCTATATAATGAAGAAGAATGAGCAGAGGCAAGGTTTACATTGGGCTATCTGCAAAGGTAGCTGAGAAGTGAATGTTGGATAGGGCTTGGCCAAAAATCAATTGGGAGAGAGGGGAGCATTCCTGTAGCAGCACATGTAAAGATCATGGAGCTGGAAAGAGCTAAGGTATTTGAATACATGAACGGCTGCTAGTGTCGCCCCTGTCACTCATCTGTCAATCCTCTCATATTTTGCTTCCAAGAGGAAGTTCATTTATGTTCTTCATGCCCATGTGAAATATCTGTTTGCTATGGAGTTGTAAATAAACAGACTGATTGTATAAATATGTAATTGATCATGTCCTATAATCTGCTTTCCTATAATTAGGTCATAAACTCCTGGTGAAGTGACCTGCAGAGTTGAAAGATTCTTACCCTTTAGCATAAAAGACAGACAACCACCATCTTTCCTAACCCAGATTAGAGCTTCAACCCCACTCCATTAGAGAATACAATACCAACCCTTACTTAGATGAAGCCTTTTAATCCTCTGCCTGTAGACATTTTTCTCTATTCTTTGAAGATTGGGGACTAGGGAAAAAAACTTACAAGGCCCCAGGCACAGAGCTTGTGAGGAGAGCTGGTTCAGAGGCAGAGATAGCCAAGGCCAGAACAGGTAAGTCTCTAGGAGAGGATGCGGAGGAAAAAGAAAAAAGAAAACTATACCTACGATGTATAAACCCCTTTACATCTTTGTATATTCCTAAACAATATACATAGACATTCTCGTCCTTGTTTTACAGATTGAAGAACCTACTAGTGAGAGTAAATGGGTACCGTGTTCAAGCTCACAGTTACTAAATGCTGCGCTTTTTAACCCAGGCTGGTTTCCAAAGCTCTTATTCTTTCCCTTATATTAAATACTGTGAATCTCATCCACGCCAAGTCATCAAGCCTAAATGAGATTTGTTTCTGCTCTCTGGACATTCTTCTATGCAAGGGTTCTCATTTTAGGTGAGAAGGCTGTATCATGATAGATGCTTCTAACTTTTGGTAAGTTTAGGTGTCAGGTCCATGCATCCAGGAAGAATTGTCCAAGCTAAGATGAGGTCCAGCCAGTGAATCATCAAAGTGGTATCTAACTCCTTGAAAGCAGGGAGGTCAAGGTCTCTAGCAGAAAATCAAGTCCCCTAGATGAGCAGGCAGACTCTAATTTCATCAGGAATCAAGATCCAGTTAGAATATTATCACACAGTGGTGATCAGAGAGGATATAACCCTATGCTCCACCTCTCAGGCCAGGTTTCCCCAGGATGACACTAGCACTTTACCTGCAGGCATTTCTGAGACCTCCACTCTGGTAGAGGAGATACTCCCAGGACACAACTACATCTGGCGCTCACTGTCTCCAGAGAAAAGGCTGTATTCTTTCTGACAGCTGGGTAGGGCCAGACAGGCAACAACTCTAGCTGGGACTACAGTCTGTATTTGGACTCAGGCATGTTCCTTTTGTTTTCATCATGAATAGTGTTCTATTCTTCCAACCCAGGTAGAGCAACTTGGAATTTTCAAGGATACTCCCTTCGGCAAAAAGAAAGGGTGCAGGCGACAAGGAACACCTGCCCAGGTATGTGAGAACAGGGCAAACTGAAAGTATTAGACTGGTGCAAATGTAATTGTGGGTTTTGTCATTACTTTCAATAGCAAAAACCCCAATTACATTCACAGCAACCTAGTAGCATGCAGCAGGACCAGGGGTGGCACTGCAGAAATGCTGTCTAAAATATTCTCAAGTATCTTCAAAATATGAAGCCCATTTTATGGGACTTCTCTTCCTCTTTCCTTCAAATTTGAGGCATAAGTGTCCATTCTATCAAGGCTCTTTGTTTATTCTCTGGAACTGTCTATGTTGTGAAAATGTTCCATGTCTGTGCTGATGATGATGGTGACTCTTGGCCACATGTGGCTGCTGAACACTAGAAATGTGACTTGTGTGAATGAGGAAATGCATTTTAAATCTCATTTCGTCTTAATTAATTTAAATGTAAATGCAAATAGCCATGTATGGCTAGTGGCCACTGTTCTGCACAGCAGAGTTCTAGATATTTAAGCTGCATCAGCACAGCAGCTGTAATTTATTCAGCCTTGTATGCCAGTGCTATCACAGTATCTGGCACATGCTTTGCCCTAAATAATCGTTTTCTACTTGATTGAAGATAGAGGTAAGAAGGAATCATTAAATTTAAATTATCCTGCTGTGCTAAAATGGAAAGAGGACAACAATTTCTTGCTTAAAATCTGTTTCTATCTTTTACTAGTTGCATAAATTTTGGTAAGCTATAATTTAAAATGATATAATAATAATAGTTGGTAACATTTATGAAATGCTCACTGAGTGAAATCTTCTGTAAGCATCAGTTGGTTTGATTTTTTCAGTTGAGCCCATTCTTCAGTTGAAAATAACTAAGACTAATGAGAGGTTAAGTTAAATTTTAAACTGAAGGTCATTGGCCATTACTGGATGGAAAATTAATTAAGTTGGTTCTATCGAACCTATATGTATATGCAACACATATAAATACATATACATACACAGTATATTTGTAAGTACGTATATACTGTTTACATATATACTGTGTATGTATAAGTACATATATGTATAAGCACATATATACTGCATATGTATAAATACATATATACTGTATATATAAGTACATATGTAGTACTATGTAGGTATTTATATATGTTGCATATAAATATAGGTCGGATATGTCTATGAAGTTGGTATGATTTGGCTGTGTTCCCACTCAAATCTCAACTTGAATTTATCTTCCACAATTCCCATGTGTTGTGGGAAGGGCCCAGAGGGAGATAATTGAATCACGGGAGCTGATCTTTCCCATGCTATTCTCATGATAGTGAGTAAGTCTCACGAGATCTGATGGGTTTATCAGGAGTTTCTGCTTTTGCTTCTCTCTCATTATCTCTTGCCACCACCATGTGAGAAGTGCCTTTTACCCTCTGCCATAATTGTGAGACCTTCCCCAGCCACGTGGAATTATAAGTCCAGTTAAACCTCTTTCCTTGGTAAATTGCCCAGTCTCAGATATGTCTTTATCAGCAGCATGAAAATGGACTAATATAACAGTATACCTATATACATATATATGTATGTATATATTTGACATATTTGTATGCATATTCAAAAGTGTCTGAAATTCACTAGATTAACTAACTTTACAAGGCTATTTAACTACCTAATGGTGAGTTTAGATTTGTACCCAGGCCATCCGACTCTAAGAGTTATACCTTAACTGATGTATTCTATAGCTGCCTATGATTTTGTAAGACATGCATTTAAATTTTAAACAACTGACTTACACATAAATCCTAAGAACCTCACCCATCCATAAGGTATAGGATATGCCTGTGCATGCATGCACTGTCTCTCTCTCTCATTCTCTCTCTCTCTCTCTCTCTCTCTCTGTGAGTAATGTCTCATATCTTTTTAGATTCTGTGTATTGTTTCTGGCTGTAGACCAAAGAAAATCAATCCTAACTTAAATATCTCTAAATCAACCTAAAGGATTCCACTTTGGTACAGATTCCTAGTGCTCACAGATATGCATATCTTTCCTTTTCATATTAGGGACACTGCTAGGCTACATTTCCCATTTTCCTTGAAGTTAGGTGGGACCATTTATTAGGTTCTGGCCTTTGGGGCACAGATAGAAGTGTGATACACCATTGCCAGGAACAGCCTTCAAAATTCCCTACATAGGCCTCCAAGGGTCTTTCCTTGTGATCATCAACAGGCTGGATGGATAAAATTAAGTGGGAGATTCTGAAGCTCAGGGGAGTGGCAGAGTCAAGAAACATTTCTGTTCAGTGCTGCAAAGAAGTCTTGTCCCTGAATGACTATGTGGGTCCCAGGTCTCTATCTTTCCCCTGACCATGCTTTGGACTGTGATGTAAGAAACAGTGTCTGCTTGTGTTATGCCAACTAAGATTTATTAATTTTTTAAAGTAGTTATCCCATCCCGACTAATATATCATGTTAGTTGGTGAAATGCACAAAATAAAACAAATCTGAGATGTGTCTGTCTACTCTCATCACATCTCCACTGTCAGTCACACTGAGTAAAGGAAGACCACAGTCCAGTTGCATTTGCTCCTGGGGTCAGGAATAAGTAAGAGGTCTGCGTATTATAGCTTGTCCTCATTGTTTAGCCATCAGAGGATAAGGACAATGGGTATTCAATCATCTTCATAATATGACCTTCAGTTTATACAGTGCTTTGTAATTTCTTAAAGTGTTTTTTCAATATATTATTTTATCTAATTAAATTGAATAGTAACAAATATGCCCATTCTAGTGATGAAGAAGATGGGACTTAAATATAGTAAGATTTACTTGAGACCTCAGATACACATGACGAGCAAGAATATGATTTATGCCTGCGGATTCTAAATCCAGTGACTTACTGAGGAGAAGGTGAAGACACATGAGGCATCCTGAAGCCAGAGTTGAGGTTAGTCTACAAAAGCAAGTTCAAGCTCCTGTCTACTTGCAAGAAGAAAGCCATAAATTTTATGTGGTATTCTAAACTTTCCAAGGTATTCTCATAACTGCCATCTTATTTGATCCTCATTATAACCCTGTGAAGTAAGAAAAAAATAACATTATTATCCCCATTTTACAGATGAGGAAACTGAGGCCCAAAAAGATGAAGTGATTTTTCCTAGGAGCATAGCTTGTTAGTGAGAAGATTAAGAGTTGAACCCAGGTCTCCTGACTCCCAGATCCAATGGTCGTGGGTGGATTGTGGTTCTTCTCCATTCCTGATCTCAGAGAACACCTTGCCTAGAATGATAGTTTCTCACCAGCCAAGGCTTTATTTTCTCAGACTCAATATATTTCCATGAACTGGACATTTTTCTCACTTTACTTCTAATGCATTTTAGCTCAGGGAAAATCAATGATTTTAAAGAAGATGGAAAGTTTCCTTAAGCTACTAGCTGCTTTTTTTCCTTATTCTTTCTTGATTTTCATTATCCAGGACCAAGATACATTCTTGTTTAGTGCTATAATATTTGATTTGACCAGATGGTGTTGCAGTGGGGAGTCACCATTTCTCTGGCAGGGTACAAAATGGGATGGATCAGGGAAGGGAGGACACAGGGCATCGCAGACGCTTGGATAAGGGATCACAGGCTCTGAAACAGCTGACAAGAAAGAAAAGATAAAAACAACAACAACAAACAAACTGAAGGTGGCCACCACTGTCAGGCACAAGTGGGCTCCATTGCCCCTGGCAGCTGAGAAGCCTGAAGATAATTTTGGGGAGAGAAGATCTTAAATCATTTCAGTGATTTGGCTTAAGAAGGAACGGGCATTCCCCATTACAAGGAATGATGGCAGGAGGTGTGGTGAAGGCAATACAGGCAGAGATAGCATAGGGGCTGAATGGTGGCCCCAGAACCTGTGAATATTATGGCATCATACATGGCACAAGATGTGATTAAGTTCAGGATCTTGAAAGGAGGTGCTTTTTTCCTGCATTATTTGGGCAAGCCCTAAATGCAATGACATGTATCCTGATCAGAGAGAGGCAGAGGCAAGTCAGAGACAGATGCACAGAGGAGAAAGTGATGTGGAGATTCAGCAGGGAGAGACATAGCAAGACAAGGAATGACAGCAGCCACCAGTAGTTGGAAGAGGCGAGAAATTGATTCTCCTCTAGATCTTTTGGAGGAAGAATGGCTCTTCTGACTCCTTGGCCTCAAACTTCCAGCCCTCAGAACTATGAGAGAATGAGTTTCAGTTGTTTTAAGCCACTAACCTTATAGTCGTTTGTATGATACCTCTAGAAAATTAAGAGTGTTGGGTTACATCGTCATATAAGTCAACAACCAAAAGTCTGCAGAGAGGCTTGTATACTCTTGCTGCGTGTGTCCGGAACATGGAAGTAACAAAAGCATCTGACAAACAAGATCACAAACATATCTGATTTATTCTGGTTGGCTTGGAACAAAATTCCAAATTGAGTTCTAATTTGAAACAACTTCCAAAGGAACCTGGAATTCTTACATTCTGCTTTCCATGAAAGCAGAATGTAAGAATTCCAGGTTCCTTTGGAAGTTGAGACAATTAGCAAGCCAATGAGTATCCACCATGGCTTTGTAGGTTATACACATAATATAATTATGATCTCTATACCTCCACCAAAAAACTCACATGCATGCCCCCTGATCTCTCCTTCCGCACCCTTGGATCTGGAAGAAGTCAGATTAGTGAAAAAGAAATTTACATGTAATCCATAGTGTGTAGGCAGGACTTGCAGATAATTGTTCTTTTAGCATAATAAGTTCAAATTTATATTATTAGGAAGAAAAATGTTGCTTTATGCAGACATAGGCACAGTGAAGTTTTTTTTTTTAGTAAAAAACTCATTCTGAAAAGATGAGATGTGACTACATCTTTTTAACTATTTGAGGAAATAGGGAAAAGACCTTCTGTGTGTCACCCAGCCGCACTCTTACCTAACAAGGACACGTTCATTCATATTCTCCTTCTTGGAGCAACAAAAATAGGCAGAAGAAGAAAGACGTTGGGGTCACAACAAGCACCAAACAGGGAAATTTGCACATCAAATATTGAGACTTAATGGTTTCTGAAGGAGAGGTAGTATGTCAAAAAGTGGGGGTGAACAGAAAGGATTTCGGGGGCAGGCAAGATTTAACAGACAAATACAGTCTCCTTAAGAAAGGAGGAAGCATTTGCTTGGAACACACTCTGGAAACTTGGGGATGTCCACATGGGACCCCTGATGATCTGCACAGGGAGATCCTGGTATTTCCTACACACACAGGAGCACAGCTCACTAGACCCTCAGCTTCTGGTCCAATTCCTGGTACACTCTGTGCAATCTGAACCACAGCCTCTGAGTGAAAAATTGCCTGAGGCTTCTTAGGTCATGTGTGATGTGTGATGTGTGTGTGTGTGTGTGTGTGTGTGCATGTTGCCTTTGCAGAAATGATGGCCAAGGCAGTACCTGAAATAGGGAGGATATTGACTCCTCCACAATATTGATTAAGTGAGGAGCTAGGTCGACAGAGAGGAGTATGTGCCCACAGTGGATAATCCAGTTGCTGCTGCCAACTTCTTCACTCAGAAAATAACATAAAAGGGCAGTTACACAGATGATATAAAAATTAGAGTATTTATTAAATATCACCACATTTTCCCATGCCCTTTAGGAATAATGGAAAAGGAATAAGCTCTGTAATCAGGCAAATTGAGTCCCAGTTCCAATACTTAGCTGTGTATCTTTAGGCAAGTGATTTAACCTCTCGGAGTCCCACTTTCCTTTCTCTAAGAAGGGCCAGTGTTACTTCCGACAATTGCAGAACTAAGTGAGTGATGTATGTAATTATTCAAATATAGACACACAAACTTAAGTCCCCTTGAAAGCAATATTTGTTTCAATATTCTGCCAAATCCAACTGATCTGAGATGACCGTCTTTAAACAGGGAACTCAGAATTGACGCTTCTTTTTAATCAGCACCGCTTACTTCTTTCAAAACTCTTGCTCTTGATGCAAATCTTAACTTACCCATTCACCTCCTAAACTAGAACTCATGGAATATATGTTTTTCTAACTGCCAGGACATCCTAAATTTAGGGCTGGACTTTCTATCCTTCCATTTGATGTCGCCATTAAAATTTTACATTTGTATAAACCCATTAAGTATTTATAGCCATTTGCTCTTATCACTGGGGGTAGGCACCAGATAGTCCTATTTGGGAACTATCAGCAAATCACAGAGAGGGAAAGTGGGAAGCCTGGAGCCCAGTATTTGTTGCTTTTTATTCTCCTCCCTCCAAGCTCTCTGGCAGCCAAGGGAACAGGGAGAGCTAAGGGGCCACAGTGTGCCTCTGACCTCAGCTCTCTTCCCACAACACTAAAAACACAACAAAATAGCTAGCCTTTGCACACTGTCCCTTTCCATTTCATTAGGTCAGTGAAAAGCAGAACCAGCAAAAAAACAATTTTTAAAAAAATTTTAATATTGTCAATTGTAATAAACTCAACTAAGTTCCACTAGCAAACTGCTTTCTGCTTGTTCAGGGAAATTAAGTTGTAGTCTTCAAATCCTGCTCTAACTAGATGTTTGGTTCTGGAATAAGGCTACAGCATCTCACGACACTAATGAATTCTGCTGGCTGCTAAGGATCTGGGGCCAATGCTGAGCTTGTGGGGTTATTTGATTCATTTAATACTCGTGACTCGTTTAATAAAATGTGTAAACAAAAGGAGAAATACCTTCTGAGGCACTGGAAGTACTTCATCACATCTGACAAGGTAGTCATAGCAAGGGTGTTAACTCTTTTCTTCTTAGCTTCTCAATTAGATTTGCACATACGTGCAGCTGAACCTTAAGAGTTATTGGAAGAGTTGAGATGAATACAAGTTTATTATGTTGAGGCCAAGGATTGGGGGACTCTGGGCAGCTGAGTGTTAGGTGAAGGCAGCCAGACTCCAAGGAGGCAGTTTCTTGTTTCAGGGGTACTCCAGTGTGTTAGTCCATTCTTGCATTGCTACAAAGAAATAACAGAGACTAGGTAATTTATAAAGAAAAGAGGTTTAATTGGCTCGTGGTTCTGTAGGCTGCACAGGAAGCATAGCAGTTTCTGCTTCTAGGGAGACCTCAAGAAGCTTCCAATCATGGCAGAAGGTGAAAAAGGGGAGCAACTGTCTCACATGATGACAGCAGTAGCAAGAGAAGGGGGGAGCAAGGGGCTACACACTTTAAATGACCAGATCTCACAAGAACCCACTTATTATTGTGAGAACAGCACCAAGAGGATGGTACTAAATGACTCATGAGAAATCCACCTCTGGTATGCCTTGGCTGTGTCCTTGCCCAAATCTCATCTTGAATTATAATCCCCACATGTCATGAGAGGGACACAATGGGCGGTAATTGAATCATGGGGGTGGTTATCTCCATGCTATCCTGGTGATAGTCAATGAGTTCTCAAGAGATCTGTTGATTTTATAAGGAGATTTCCCTAGCCTTCGCTCTCATTCTTTTCCTTCCCGGTGCAATGTGAAGAAGTACGCGTTTGCTTCCCCTTCCGCCGTGATTGTGAGTTTCCTGAGACCACCCCAGAACCATGGAAATGTGAGTATATTAAATCACTTTTCTTTATAAGTTACCCAGTCTCAGGTGTGAAAATAAATCTTGGGGCCCCAAAATCACTAAAGGGAAAATTCAAGCTGGGAACGGCTTAGGGTCAACCTGCCTCCCATTCAATTCAAAATCACCCCTCTGCTCACTGACCTAGATGCATATCTGATTGCCTCCTTTGGAGAGGCTAATCAGAAACCCAAAAGAATGCAACCTTTTGTCTCTTATCTACCTGTGACCTGGAAGCCCCTCCCACTTCAAGTCTTCATACCTTTGCTTCAAGTTGTCCTGCCTTTCCAGGATGAACCAATGCACTTCTTACATATATTAAATGATGTGTCATGTCTCCCTAAAATGTATAAAACTAAGCTGTGCCCCAACCACCTTGGGCATATGTCTTCAGGACTTCCTGAGCTGCGTCATGGGTGAGTTTTCTCAATCTTGGCAAAATAAACTTTCAAAATTAACTGAGACCTGACTCAAATTTTTGGCGTTGTATTAGTCTGTTCTCACGCTGCTAATGAAGACCGGTCTTCATTATCCCACCAGAGGTAATTGAATTGAATCACCCCACCAGGCCCTACTTCTAACATTGGGGATGACAACTCCACGTGATATTTGGGCTTGAACACAGATCCAAACCATATCACCCCGTTTCTTCCCAGGAGGTGCTGATCCAAGAGTGCTCTCCAGGCCTGGGGCCTCCTTGGACCAGCAGCCCTTGGTTGGTGTCCTGGTTGTGTCTGGGTCAGAGTGACAGCAGAAACACAGTCATTGCGATCCACATTGCTCTTTTCCAGGCTGGGAGAACCAGGTTGAGTACATAGGAATCTGAACTCATGCCAGGAAGCCATAAGCTTAGTGGAACATCTCCGATCCAAGAAAAACAGTGGAAACACATTAGTCAGTAGGACTTTGCAGTTCTTCTCTGAAGTGAATTTCTGCCCACACTTCCAGGTTAGAGAGCTTAAAAGGTGTCATCTGAGACAGAGATGCTGACACATGCCTTCATCCAGCTGCCGGTGAGGATGAGGATGAGCTTTCTGCTTGTTTCCACATTCTTGCTCTATTTCCAATTCTATTCCAAACCTCTCCCAGCCACTGCAGCCCTGTGCTCCCCTTCTGAAGGATCTTGAATAGCTATCCTCTCTGCCAGAGTTTCCAGTGTCCTTCCCTTGAACAGCTTCTGTATGTCTGGGCTTCAGGGGTTTCCCCCCAACCCTCTTTCTTCTGCCCAAGTCTGAGCGAAGTGCTATTCCCTCAGCAGTTCCTTAATACCTTCCATTGCCTGCTTTCTTGTCGGTATTCCCCCAGTTCTGTTCTGAGTTTCATGGGGTGGAGGCCATGTCTATCTTGTCCACTACTGTATCCTTTGTACCTATTTTCAGTCTGACTGGATAACTGAGAAGTTTTGTGTCTATCAGCAGGCACATGTTTGAGGCCACTGGCAGGAGTTAGAAAGGAAGAGAAGGAACTTCCACTTAAATGATGGAAGTGTCTATTCCCTGAGCACTAGCCATCTCTCCCTTATCAGTAGGCAGTTGAACATGTGAGCTATAAAAGCTGAAACAGCTCTCAGTTTTTTAACTGTCCTCAAAAAACAAGACTCTGATCAGTATTCCTCCTGCCTCTATAAGTTCTTAAGTACTTAGGTGTTCCCGTTATATCTGTCTTGGTTCAGGGTATCCCTTATAACACACCATCACAGCCATCTTCCATGCTTGGGTTGCTTCCTGTGTCCAGTTAGTTTGATTCACTCATTAGGCTCTGCTCCTGAGTCTGGGACCTGGGCTCTATTCTTTGGCCTGGGCTGAACATGCAAGATTTTCCCTTCATCAGGCTAATGAAATAAGAGTCTTATGTCATCATTAGTGCTGTTGTTAATCCAAGCAGAACTAATATTGGTGTTGCTCCAAGTAGAATTAACCAAGCCCAGCCCCCAACAAGCCAGATGTTAGTCAGGCATTTCTTACTGATGTTAATGAATAACTCTCTTGGGTTCCACAAACAGCTGAGTCCACCAAATGAACTTCAGGGACCCAGAAGCAAACTGCCTGCCTAATAGAGATTTGTCCTAGGAGCCTATTGAGGGCTTGAGACTTCTGAGCTGAAAGCAAGACAGTTCCTTTCTCTGGATTGCAGATGACTCCTCTGCTCTTAGTTCTCCAAAGAGCTGACCACGTGGAGTCATCGAACAGCCCAAGACAGTTCCTCAATATTGCGTCTTTGCAGATCCCTCTCTTCCTCTGTGCCTATCTCAATAACTGGGATTATGTGTTTTTGTGTGTTTATTTCCTGCACTGGTGATGAGAGCAAGGACTGTGTGTTTTCCCCTCTGTGTCTCTGGCATCTGATAAAGAGATCATTCCACTGTTGTCTGGAAATAACTGATGATGGAATATCTTCCTGAAGAGGTTTGCTTCATCTTCCAGTTCCACATGGCTTTTCTCTCCCTCTCTATCAAGTAATGTATCACGCTAGACCTGTCGTTTGTACTTGATCAGTGCTCTCATAGGAATGTGAGAATATGAATAGAAACCATTTATAGCAAGGACCAGACACTGTGCTAAGAAATTTGCATTCAGTTTTCAACAACCCGTGAAAGCAGTATATTGAGATTTTTAAATGTATGACCAACGATTGGGGATGGATGGGGAAGGGGTTTAAGTAATTTGCTTAAGATGGTAGGACTGGCCCAGAGAAGCTCCAGAATGGGAATCAGAGACAAGCTGATGAAAGTCTGTCCATTCCACCAGCAATCAGGTCACCTGTTCAGCAGGAAGTCACCCACATACCCCACCAGGAAAAAAAAATGGCCAAATATCTGTAGTATTTCCTACCTAAGCCAATGGGGAGGAGTTCTTCCCATAATAGAAGAATTTGTAAATGAAAGCTTAAAATATTTTGAGAAAAACAGACTAGGAGAAACAGGAAGATAAAAGGAAGCCATTAAGAGTAAATTTTAGGTTTGCTAAAATAATGAAGACAATATACTGAAGAGACTATCAAAAAGCAATTTGCAGATGTTTAATTATTGCTATTGTCTGTCGCCGATTTCCATGTACTCTACCCCTTTCCACCATACTAGAATGCTTTCAGGTTCTCCCATTCTTCTCAGATACAGTGAAGGATGCATAGAAATGTCCTCTAATTAGTAGCAGAGATAATGTGGATACCAAGAGGATTTCCTTCCTATGGCTGCTCCATCTAGGTGTTCAGAATCTTGTCTATGATCACTCAGAGTCATGAGCTCCCTCCTCCTGGGCCCCTCTCTTCTCCAAGGTCCCACCACAGACCTGAAGAAGTGGAACTTGGAGTCCTGCACTGGAAAATGTGAGGCTTTATCAACCAAACTTTCCACCCCCGCCATTACCAATGCTGCAGCCTTCCTCCACCCTTGATGATAATGTCGCACAAGACTGCAGCAGAACCTTTTGACCCCTCTGCCCATTCCCGTCATCAAGCCTCAGCCCCCACGTTGCTACAAACGCAGTAATGTGTCCTAAAGCCAAGTTCAGTTTGTCTCCAATCCCTTTTCCTCTCTTAAAGCAGCACTGGAGAAATCTCTATGCCTACTGTTTCATCTATTCCACTTTATGCTTTTTTTCTTTTCCCAATCCGAAATTTCCTCTTTTTCTAATCATCTTTGTTAACAGTGACTAAAACTTTTAGCTACTACTCAAACCAAAATAGTTAGAAGAAAAGAATACAGCAGTAAGCCCATTTTTTACTAAGCTTTTCTTAAAGGACATTTGTGGCTGGGAGAGTTACTACATGTAGATTATTTCCCTGGGTCAATGCCCGGTCCATTTGTGCAAGCCTGTTTTCTGAGTGCCAGACGATGACAATAATAATAGAATAATATTGAACGCCCAAGTCTATGCTCCAAGCGCTGTGCTGGGCTGGGCACTTTCCATACAATATCTGTAATGTAATGACCCTCTAGAGAGAAAACGATCATCTCCATAACACCAATGAAGAAATTGAGGCCCATCAATGAGCTGACTTATAGTCACTTCGTTGGAGATGAGCTCACTTCTCTTCACTTTGTTTATGAAACAACTGTTAATACCAGAGAGGCAGAGGCATGCTAGCGAGCCTGGAACAGCTAGCCACAACTTCTGCAGGAAACTCCTGAGGGTAGCCTTTCTCCTGGGAGAAGCAAGACTTCCAACCCTGGGCAGGGCCACTGAGGGATGTATCAGCCCTGCTCTGTATGAGCTCAAGTACCACATGACCAGATGTGTTCTGGCAGAGAAAATGCCATATTTAGAAAGCCTCCATTGTGTATTTGGTTTTTATACTTAGCAACACCTCATTAGATCCTCTGCTCTTCCAATTCTTGATCTCCTAGTTTTGAATTGAGATACAGTCCATAATATTATAGTATATGACACTGTATTATGATAAATAAAAGCTCAAGGTATTCTTTCAAAGTAATGGTTTCCCAGTTAGGCATAGGAAACTAAAAATATTGTTGAAGCTCCTGGAAGGAAACTGAGTTCCTTTTAAGGTCATGGATCCTTTAATTTTGAGATGTTCCATCATTTTTGTAATATAACTTACATGTGTTATCATATTTTAACTTCACACTTCAAAGGTGTCATCATAATTATCCTATTTTATTGATAAGACACTGAGAGTTGAAAGGCTAAAAATGATGGGGGCAACAGTAGAACCTGCTACCATCTCACAGCAAGACCAGTACAGGTTGAGTGTCTCTAATGTGAAAATCTAAAAATCTAAAATGCTTCAAAAGTTGAAACTTTTTGACCACTAACATAACACCCCAAGTGGAAAATTTCACACAGAAGTACTTAACACAAGCTTTGTTTTAGGCACAAAATTATTTAAAATATCGTATAAAATTACCTTCAGGCTATGTGTATAAGGTATATAATGAAACATAAATACATTTTGTGTTTAGACTTGGCTCCCAGGCCCAAGATATTTTATTATGTATACACAAATATTACAACTTCTAAAATAATTCTAAATATGAAACACTTTGGACCCAAGAATTCCAAATAAGGGTATTCAACCTCTATATGGGGTATGATGACTCAGTCATGAGCTCTCATCAGGAGTTCTAAACTCCAGCTTCTCCTCCCAAGAGGATTCTTTGATTGTCATATTCGTTCCACTTAGCTTGATAGTTGATATCAACTTATTGACCAGCCAACTGTTGGTCTAATGTCTGTTAATCTAAACACTGAAATTTCTTGTCTCTGATCAACCTGTTCATGCAAATTAGGAGCATATGGCCCCATCCTAAATGAGAAAAGTTGTTATTACAATACAGTTGTTCCTGCTAGACCCTTATTCTGTTCTAAGCACTCCCGTTAAGACTAAATCTATCCTAACTTGTTATGGTCTACCTTTCAGAATATTATGTCCTGTACTACCATGTCATCTATATATTCTTAGGTTTTATTAGATATTTTCTAGCCTCATGATACTCCAGGGTCAAGACCCAGAGCTGGTAACACATAGGGAGTTTCTGGCAAAATCAGGGCTAATGAGTAGGGCCTCTATATACTTCTTTCCATGGAAAGAGGAAGACTCAGGGAGAGGAAGAGTAGCTGATGGTTGGGCTGGAGGTTGACACTGGGACCACCAAGCCACAGGCTTTGTCCTCTCCATGATTCATGAACATGAGGCTGGCTTTGCTGCCTTGTCAAAGCTTATCATCAGTGTGTGGGACTCGCACATCTAAGAGTCCCACACATGACATCATCAGTGTGTGGAACTCTCAGGGTAGGAAGGCGTCGGCAGGGCCAGGATAGAAAAGGAGAACAAGCCAAGCAGTGGAGGTTTTCTACATTATTAATTTAAAGCAAATGATGCATTCTGGCTGTTGGGTTCAAAAACAGATGTCTGTGGAAGTGCAAGGTCATTCAAGAGCATAGAGTTATAAATGAAGTTTATAAATATGCATTGCTGTAATCTCTTAGTTGTATCCTTTGTTCTCCCTCCTGCATCTCACTCCAGGTCACAGGGATGACAGAGTGTAAGAAATTTGTGCTACAGAACTGTTTATCCCCTATGCATCTTGATGCCTTTCTCCACTCTGCCCAACACTCATACACATTCATAGACCTACCACGACGGTTTAATCAATAAGATTAGGTAAATTATGTGTCCTTGTTATCCAATACTTGATATGTACTAGGTAACAGAAGTGCCCATTATATTTATGAAGTTCCAATTTCAGGCAATGTTCCAGTTGTGAAAATAACCATTTAAAGTTTCTCCACGTATAGGCACAACACACATTCCCAAACACTCAAGTATATTTTCCATTTGCATCTTTTCCCAGCAAAAACCAAAACATTCATCTCAATAAAATGATTACCACATGCTGAATTTAATTTCAAAGCTCCAGAGACCCATAGCCTCCCCGGATATGTGAGAGCTGCAACACGCTACACACACCTACTCACACCGCCACTTCCACCACCCACCTCTGTCCAGCAAATCATCGCACTCAAATGCCCTCACTTCCCTCTCTTCCCTTTGCACACTGTCAACTCACCAGCCTCCTCTGATCTCTGCCCTCCTTTTCCTCCAAATTAAATTTCAACTTTTTGTAAACCTCTCTGAAAATGACAAGCCAGTGCCAGAGCTGTCTTTTAATACACAAAAGCATAAATAATGCCATCCATCAGGACTGTCACTCAGAAAGATAGATTGCTAGTTGTCCAGACCCCTGAATGACACCAAAGCCAAAGTTAGAAAGTGTCTCCTTTCTTTTCTTTAGTCTCTCACACACACATGCTTGCTCACTCTCTCTCTTTTTTATTTGCCGGACTGCTTGATTCTGATTAATGGTCCTGTCAGGGTGGGATTCCACTTGCTCGGATAATGAGTCAAGAATGTATTCCCTGTCACAGGCACAGCAGATGTCAGGGGCAGAAGGGCTCAGGGATGCCAGAAACAATATACAGTTTCTTCCTAGTCCCCTGACAGGCCAATATGCTGCACAAGGTCTAATTTATGTAGACAAAATGCAGGCGGGGCTGCGGCAACTGGAAAACTGCCCCAGAAAACCCCAGCTACAATGCAGCTTGCAAGCGGGGTCTGTGGGCTGGGGCAGCCAGCAGCAGGCTGGTAATGAACGTCAGCAACAGACTCAGTAGTGCTGCCTCCAAAAGCCTGGACACACCGAGAGGCCCAGGACCTCTTTGACTTCATTAAACTGTACTTTATATCATTATGGGAAGAAATCAAACAGGGCAGAGGGCTTCTGTTTCCTTTAATGGCTTGATTAGGTTATTCACTGCTGGGCTCAGCCATTATCATACTGGAGCTGCTGAAATCTGCTGAGAATTGTCAGCCTACACAGTTGCTCCAGCCAGACAGACGCCCTCTTTGCTTTGACTGGACTAATTTGATCTCAGAAGTTTGTGCACGGACAGGGACTGTCAGAACTCGCCGTCATTCCACCAGTGCTCCAGGAAACGGAGCAGCTCCTTGCTCTTTGGCCAAAACATAGATGCTTGGTCTCAGCCCAAAGATGGACACACTTGTGTACAATCAACCTGCCCGCATAGATCTTGCACATACACATTTTTTTTTTTTTTTTTTGAGAAAAATCTCTCAGGCTGTTTCGGATGTTATGACATTAAAGCAATCTATATTTCCCTTAGGAATTAAAATGGGACCACATTCCCTTGACAAACAACTCAGGCAGTTAAATGCTAAGGACACACTGGAATCAGATAAATCAAAATGAGGCAGCGGGGACTGTCAAATCACTTAGACTGGGAAGATAAAATTCCTGTTTTTACCAGCTTGCATTTTAATCTTAACCATGTCATAAGAAGCTTCCACTAAAGGAAAAAAGTAAAAACTTCAAAGAGATGCTAAAACTCATTTTAAAAGGCTCTCTGCTTGCCTTTTAGACCTCATTTCTGTAGGCACAGTGGATTATTGGGATAAGGTCTCTGGCTTCATGTCTTAGGTCGTGGGTCCCATTAAAAGGTGGCAAGCAGCATGATTGAGCTTCAAAGCCTAGTCAAAATGTTATAGGCTTAGCTGACTTCTCTTTCTTAGTGTTTTTTCTGTTTTATTAACTTGCTTTTCGCCTTCGCTATTTTTTTTTAATTTAAAAAGAATGTTGCCATATGTGAGCCAACGTGATGTGGTGGAAAGAATATGGACTTTAGAGATGGTCAAGTTGACATCTGAGTGAGGCTAAGCCTGGCACTAGGATCGAGGATTTGGGCAAATGCTTACCCTCTGAACCTCATTCCTTTTAACTGTAAAATGTGGCTAACACGATCTACCAGGTGTCATCTGAGATCATGCATACGCAGTGCAAAGCCATGTGTTAGGCCTTGTTTGAGCATTTTCTAAAAGCCAGCTGGCAAAAATATGGTAGCAATTATTATTATATATTTTGTCCCACTGCCTAACATTGGATGGTACAGAAGCTGCTACTATGCCACTATGATTATGCAGATACAGAAATTAAAATGAGTCCCCCGTAGTCATCACCCACTTAAATGGAGTTCCCATACAACAGTCTTGAGTATATATGTACCCAGTCTCATCCTTACCTGGGCCTCCCAAAGCCCATCTCAGTGGCAAGCCCGTTTCCCAACTTCTGCCTCTTCGCCTGCCCATTTAACCCTGTTCCTTCCAAATCCTGAGTGTTCACTGGGTCTCACACCCACACACATTTCTCCACTAAGTAGCCACTTAAGATTTTCACAAGTGATAGCAATGGGAAGAGAAAACAGACAACCTTCTCAAGTAGTTTGCCTCCTTAAAGATGAAAAAAAATGTACTGTTTAATGATTTAAAAAAAGTAAGTTGCAAAGAGTATATGTAATAAAATCTAACTTATATTAAATATGTGTGTTTTAAAAGTTCATTTATATAATGTTTGGAAAGAGACATAAAAAATTTAGCAGAGATACTTCTGGGTGGTTATCTCTAAGGGTTTGGATTTTTTATCGTGACTGTTACTTTTACATTAAAAACCAATTTTTAAATAAAGTAAAGAAGAAGCAGAGAGGCCAACTTAAGCAACCCATTTCCCGAACTCCCCCTGCCTTAAAACACTGACCTCTCTAATGGTCTATAATTTGCTGGAAAATCATCAGGCCAAAGCAAATATCACAATATAAATGAGCCCCACTTTCTGAAAATTCAGTGGGCAAAAACCCAAACGTCAGAAGAAACTGCAGCATAGAACCTGGCTCTGCTCTGGCAATAAAGGAAGGTCAGATGGTGGGAAGCAGTTGACAGTGGACAAAGGCAGTCATTGGCCCACAGTGCTGAGTGCTAAGGAGGGGTCACAAAACAGAGGAGAGTATGAGATGTTTTGCAATTGTAAGATTTTCGTGCTACAAGTGATTCAATGGTAATCCCCTGAAATTTGTTTAGACATTCCTATATGAAACCAAAAGGCTAGAGCAGGGCAGGAAGATTAACATTTGCAAGTTTTAGGGGCCATCTGACCACATGATGAACAATTGGATAGGAAGGTTAGCAGAGAATGCTCACTTTCTCCGAAATAATAAGCCAAGAAAAGCAGCCTATACACAACTCGTGGGAAACAACTTATTGTGTAAAATGAGCTACAGTGGCACCAATTTGACCTTGGAGCATGCCTGTTTTGATTTGTCTGAGTGGAGGTCATTCGTCACAGACTACAAAATCCCAGAGCTGAGGCACTAAGCAAGGTCACCCGAAAGATGCCAGGGTGAGCACATTGGAATAAAAACTGAGAGGAATGGTGGAATGGAAAATTAATTTTAAATACCACTTACTGAACTGTTTGTTCCAGGGTGTAGAGAAGTGTGGTGTGGAAACTGGCCCTGTCTGATTTTACGCCCCTGTCTAGAGTAGGTTGAACACTCTGGCCTTGGTAATGTGTGCGGGAATTGTATCATCGTTGGAAACAGTGACTTCATTGGCTGCAAAGGGTTAAGAACTGAAAGATGAAGGTCATTACTGTTAGTAAGACATTTCTCTCCAGGCATTCCCTGAAATGTTCCTATACAGTCCTAATGAAAGAAAAACCAGAAATAAGACCCAGTTACATTTCTGGCCTCACACATATTCGGAGTTTTCTGCCTCTGTTCCTCTTTAGCACTTAAGTTTTCCCCCTTGCTTGAGGTCAATTTTCCCTATCACCTTAGTCAATCACCCATCCTGCCTTCCAGGCCACATCTGATGCATCCTTCTCTGACTTTCTTGTTGTAAGCTGCCTTAAATATTTTTTAGGCAGCTTCCTGGATGTGAAATATAAAGTCATGTCAGGAGACTTCCCTTGCTGTCCCTGCTGTCCCTGGGGATACTCTCTCTAGGAACACGTGATGGAGGGAAAAGTTGAACGATTGGCCTTACTCCTGCCCCAGTTAAAGAAACACAGGTGCTTTTTAGCAGATGCCTAAGACCTCAGCAAGTCTGCTCTCCACTGATGATACTGGTGTTCGGTGGGGGAGGTCGGGGTTGTGAGCCCAAACCTGGCAGTTACTGTCATAATTATTTCCCCATACAAAAAACACATGGGGCCTTGATGACAGTTGAAGCAGGTTTCTGTTGGAGAGGTTAGTGATCATGCCAGTGCACATATCTTCTCTTAAGTCAAAGTCATTCCTTCCCACGTATTACTCACTACATTGCTTTCCCTGTTTTTCTTGTTTTTGTTTTTGTCTTCATTAAACTTATCTTAAAGTTTGTGTTTCCTCAAAAGCAGAAACCAAGGCAAGGACTTGGGTATAGAAAGTTTTCTTGGCAGGTGAGGTCAGAAAGCAGAAGTGAGGGAGGAAGGGGAAAAAGAGGAGAAGCCAGTATACACATGCGTATCACAGTCCCTGCTGCAGGTAATGGGGCTTGTCTCCACTCAGGCTCCTGAGAAGATGAGCAGATCTCAGAATACAGTCTGGCACTGTTCACCTAAAAGATCTGGAGGCTGGAGCATCTATGCACCAATTCCCAGTTCTCCCTGTTAGTGGAGGGTTTCTCTGGGAAGCGTATTCGCCCCTCACTGCTGGCCTGCTACTGGCCAAAGGAATCCCAAGAGGCAATTGAAAAAGGTCTGGGGCAGAAGGCAGGAGACACAGTGTGTGGGCTGGATGTGGGACACTCCCGGCTCCAGGAGAGTCCGCACTCATGGAATTGTCCATCTTGGTAACAATCTGAAATCAGCATGGGGGCCGAAGGGATTGACAGGGCACCAAAGGTGTCTCTATAGCACTGTGAAATTCTTATTTATAAGATGTTCACTTGTTTAATGTCTCTCTCACCCCCACTTGAGAGCAGAGACTTTTCCAGGAGAGGAGAGTCTTCCATCTGCACAGCCTCCAGGGAATCATAAGAAATATTTGTGAGAACTAGAAAATGGCACCACTCCCACTCCACCTAGGTGGTCACTGCCTTCACTGCCCTCAGGTCCAGGACTCAGCAAGTAGAGTTCAGGTTAAATGTAGTTCCCCACTGAGCCCCTCAGCTGGGTGCTCCTGTGCAAGGCAAAACCTGGGCAGCCATAGGAGAGCCTTGAACATCCCTTCTGTCTGATTTGCTGGAGTATCCCCTGCACCTAGTATAAGAACTGCCACTAATGCATGCTCAGTTGATTTTGCTGGATTAGAGTTCAAGTCATCTCGGTCAATCCCTTTAGGCGAATCATAAGCTCCATAACCTTTTGCATCCTTTGAACACCAGAAGTAGTTCCCCCTTCTGGACTTGAGTAGCCACGTGGAAAGGAGCACTGCTTTATAATGTCAGTGTCTGCTGCCTCTGCTAGGGCTCAGGAGGAGGATGAGGTCTGCCCACACATCCACAACCTTCCACTTCAGTGTGAAGTTGCGGGGGGGGGTTTACCTAAAAAATTTGAGTGAGGCGGGAGAATTACTTGAACCTGGGAGGCAGAGGTTGCAGTGAGCTGTGACGGCACCACTGCACTCCAGCCTGATGACAGAGCAAGACTCCATCTCAAAAAAAAAAAATCTGAATGTAAATACATTTCCAAAATACCCAGTCTCTCTCTCTCTCTCTCTCTCTCTCTCTCTCTCACACACACACACACACACACACATCCTTACTCCTTTTGACTTCTAGTTTAGAAATCTATGCCCTTTCCACATTTAAATAACTTGGTTTACCATGTGATACAGCAATGATAACTTTTTTTGCTTTTCTGACACAGGGTCTTACGGTGTTGCCCATGCTGGAGTGCAGAAATGCAATCGTAGCTCACTGTGTCTCCACTGTGGTCATAGCTCACCATAGCTTACTACGGTCCCCAATTCCTGGGCTCAAGTAATCCTCTCACCTCAGCCTCCCAAGTAGCTGTGACTACAGGCATGCACCACCACACACAGCTAGTTTATTTTTTCTTTTCTTTTCTTTCTCTTTTGTACAGATAGAGTCTCACTATGTTGTACAGGCTGGTCTTGAGCTCCTGGCCTCAAGCAATCCTCCTGCCTTGGCCTCCCAAAGTGCTGGGATTACAGGCATGGGCCACTGTGCCAGGCTAACTTTTTTTATTTTTGTAGAGATGGATTCTTGCTATATTGACCAGGCTTATTATAACTTTTAATGGCCTCTGTAATTTATGTCTTCAGAGCTCCTGGGGTGATTGTGAAACTTCCCAGCTTACAGCCCTTCCTGGCTTCCCATTACCCATGGGTAGGATCAAGACTGTACTTCTCAACATAGTGCACTAGGACTTCCAAGATCCTACTTCAATCCACTCTTTCTGTATTATCATGTACCCTCACTACATAGAATCCTCTCAAATTCAATCCAATGCAATTAGATATGTTGGTTTTTTCCTAAGGGTCTAACATTTTCTCCTGCTTAAAATGTGTTTCTTCATCTTCACTATGAACTTGTGCTCATTCTTTGAGGTCCAGCACAAATATTACCTTCTTTGTAAAGACTTCCATTCAGCTGTGGCAGAATGAAGTTTATGCTCTCCTGTATTCCCATAAAGCTTCAAAAGCAGTACCCACCACTCCATGTTGCAGTTGTCTAGCTATGGAACACTCTACCCAAACAGATTCTATGTCCTGTTGAGGTTGGAGGTGGGACTTGACTCAAGAGGTGGAACTCAACTCTGGAGGTGTAGCTTGGACTCCAGATCTAATTGAGGATTAGCTAAAACAGGCAGGGGGTGAAAGCACCTCCCCATGGGACATGCCCACCAATGTGCCATGTCGTTTTACCATTGCCATGGCAATGCCTGAAAGTTAATGCCCTTTATTTGGATATTAAAGGCAAATTTGGTTGGATATTTCCACACATCCAACCCTTAATTTGCATATAACTAAAATTGGGTGTGAATATGACTACAGAACTGCCTCTGAGCTGCTATTCTGGGCTCACTGCCTATGGGTTAGCCCTGCTCTGCAAGGAGCAACACCTCTGCTGCTGCTGTGCATGGCTGCTTTAACAAAGGTTGCTGTCTACCACTACCACTCACACTTGAAATCTTTCCTGAGTAAAGCCAAGAACGCTCTTGAACGATGCCCCAATTTGGGGGCTTACCTGCCTGCATCACCACGAAGGCCTTACTCAACTGCAGTATCCCAGCTTCTGTCAACAAGTCTAAAATAAGTATAATTCTCAATAAATGTTGAAAAAAATGATGGATGCATGAATGAGAATAACATTCCAGGCACTGTGCTTTCCCCCATGATCCCCACAAGTTGCCCATAAGTCCTCCATTAGGCATCATTTCCCAAACCAACAAGAGAAATTCACCTAATTCTCGGATACCACTGCCCTCTCCTTCTCTATGCCTCTGCACAAGGCTCTCATCAATTTCAGGGTTGGCTTCAGTCTAGAAAAATAAATAGGCCTCTCCATAGACACAATACAGACAGCTAATTTATATGAGGAGACAACTTCAGGCCGCCTGCTTCTTGGACTAAGCAGAGAGAACAAGATGAGGAGCTCCAACATGAGTTATGGCCTCATTCAGCCCGGCCTCTCTCTAGCACCAGGGCCTTCTGCTCTTTGACAGACGTTTATGTTCTAAGTCATTAAGGTTTTCTGCCAAAACACAACGTGTTTCTCTTTAAAGGCCCTTGTTCCCACTCAGAAGTGTCTTAATCAGAAACAGTGACTGTTAAACTCAAAATAAAGGAAATAAAATTAAATATCCCAATTGCTTTTTGCTCGTTTGGGCTTTGGTTTCATTTTATTATTTTCTTTACAAGCCGCAGGCTTGTGGGGGAACTCCCCAATGCCCACCTTCCCACCCTGTTGTGGAAGGAGAGAGGTGTGATGCCCATTGTGATGTCTGAGTTACGGTTTCTCTAAACCACATGCAAGCATTGATGAATTTAGGATGTTAAGCACCAGTGTTTCAAACTAGCATGTCTGGACTGTGGTTGAGAGATTGCTATGAGCACCCACCTACATAGGAGCTGGGCATTTTTAGAACCAGAGAGACAATGGCTCAGGAGGGAAGAAGAGGATGTTGCCAGCTTATACTTTTTTGAGTAGATTCCACCTGCCCTTCCTACTCATAAAAGGCCATTGTAGCAGTCTGCCTCTTTGATCCAACCATGGAAACATCTGGCATCAAGCTGTTCAGGTGCAGCTTAGAGAAAAGTCCCGAAAAGAGAGAGAAAAGTACAAAGAGAAGGAAATGATAAGAATTAGAAGAATTGGGTAGAGAGACTTCGAATTGTTGAGTTAGACCTAGAACTCATCTGGTTCATTATACAGATTGTACAAAGGAGAAGAGTGGGACCCAGAGAGACCTTGAGTTGCAAAGGGTGAGAAAAATTGTTCGGTGCCCTCAGTTTGAGGTCCAGCACATGTATTACTTCCTTTGTAAAGACTTCCATTGCCTAGTCTTTACCTCAGCTGTGGCAAAATGAAGTTTATGCTCTCCTTTATTCCCATAAAACTTCAAAAGCAGCACCTACCACACCGTGTTGTGGTTGTCTAGCTATGGGACAGTCTACCCCAATAGACTCTATGTCCTATTGAGGTAGGAGGTGGGACTTGACTCAGGAGGTGGAACTCAACTCGAGGTGTATCTCAGACACCAGACCTAATAGAGGACTAGCTAAAACAGGGAGAGGGCGAAAGCGCCTCCCTTTACTGGATGAGAGAAAGCATGAAGGAACAGGCAGGGCAAAGCCTAAAACTTAGCACCTTTCCTGGCACAAAGTAGACAGTAAACACCTGATAAAATAATGTTAAGTAAGAGTTCACATAGGGAATAATATAACCCAAGATTTGCACTGCCCCTCGGCAACTTTGCACAAAAATGTCTGCATATATTAATATTTTTAAACTTCATTTGGAAATAATTCCAAATTTACAGAAGGTGTAAGAATAGTACAAAAAGTCTCCATATGCCCTTTACCCAGATTCATCAATTTGTAATGTTTGCCACATTTCTGCTCTATATCTGCATATATGCACACACGTATTCTTCCCGAACCATTTGTGAGTAGGTTTCTCTGTGTTTGTTTCCCCTTATTCCTTCAATGTGTATTTGCTAAGAACAAGGATATTCTTTCGTAGATAACAAACCGAGGAATTTTAGCATTCGTATAATAATTTTATTTAATCGATTTTCAACTTTTACCAGTTGTCTTAATGATGTCCTTTATGGCATCTTCCCCATAGAGTGAGGGTCCCTGATTCCTGGGCCATGGCCTATTAGAAAACAGAGTGCACAGCAGGAGGTAAGCGGCAGACCAGTGAACATTACTGCCTGAGCTCCACCTCCTGTCATATCAGTGGCAGCATCATATTCTCACAAAAGCAGGAACCCGGATGTGAACTGCACAAGCAAGGGATCTAGGCTGCATGCTCCTTATGAGACTCTAATGCCTGATGATCTGAGATGGAACAGTTTCATTCCAAAACCATCACCCCACTTCCATGGGAAAATTGTCTTCCATGAAACCAGTCCCTGGTGTCAAAAAATTTGGGGACCACTGTCACAGAGGACCCAATTCAGGATCATATCTTTGCACTTAATCATCACATCTCATTAACTACCTGGATCTGCCCAGTTCCTCAGCCTCTCTTTGTCTTCTGTGAAATTGACATTGTTGAAGAGTACAGGTCATTTCTCTTACAGAAGGACCCTCATTTTGGATTTGCCTGATGGTTCCACATTATTAGATTCAGACCATGCCCTTTTGGCTGAATCACAACATGAATGATGCTGTGTTTTTCTCAGGCTATAGGAGACACAACCATGAAAAGTCCTAGCCTACTTTTTAATTAGCCTCCTGCTAGCCTACTACTTAACCAGACATAACTATGAAAAATCCTAGCCTACTCCTCAATTACTCACATAGGCTGAATAATCACAGTATTAGCATATAATCCAAACATTCTGGAGGCACACTGGGTCTTCTTGCCCCTTATCCATTATGCGAATTGTGATTGGTGACTTCTCTTCTGTACAGTTACTATTTTCTTATTGTAATTAATAAGCAATTTGCAAAGAGTGTTTTGAGGCCATGTCAATGGCCTGTTCTTCATCAACCCCCACAATGAAGTAAGCAACCAGAGAACTTTTTGTCTTTTATCCGTTGGGTTGTAGAGTTGTCTCACAATGAGCATTCCTTTGTCTTTTTGGCATGTGCTCTTATTTATTTATTTATTTGAGATTTTCTTATTTTTTGACAATACCAGATGTTGTGGGCTTCTTTGTGTTTTCCCTGCCCTATCCATAACATCAGCCTTTTTCCAAGGATTCCTAATTCCTTTAAGTGAAAAATAGCATTTAGGAACCAATATCCAGCATTTTATGGGGCTATTGACAGATAGAATTGGTAAATATACATTTTTTTAACTTATCTGCCTATATTGACATCTCCAATACAAACCAACTTTTCAGTGTTATTTCTTGTCTTTCTCTATTTTATATTTTTATCTACTTACTTCACAGTGAGAATCCTGGCTCGTGAAACAAACAAACAAACAAAAGTTTATTTATTTGCTTAATCCTACAAGACACAAAAGCAAAATGGTTTTAAAATGGTGGCATCCATACCATTACACAAAATGACTAAGAAAAGTTCAAGATATGTTTACATCTTTTTCTTCAGATGAAGATATATATAGTCAAGGCACTGTGTTGAAGTTACTTGGAATAATTTTTATTTTTCTCTTTGGTATAATATCATTTCATTGAAATAAAGTTACGTCTATTTATTTCTGCTTCCTAGCAGTTTTAGGGCTTTCTCCCCATTTACATTTAATGTTTACATTTGTAGAAAAATATATGATTTCACAAATCAAAACTATACCGAAAGGTATATCCAAAGAAGTCTTTCTCATCCTAGCCCAACCACTCTGTTTTTTCCCTACTTGCCCTTCTAGTAGATTACCAGTTCCATTAGTCTCTGGTTTATACTTTCTGAATATCCTTTCTCCAAAACAAACAGGAAAAGTATAAATTATTTCCAAAAATGTTTAAAAAACAGATATTTATAATTTCCTATTTTCCTTATTATCCCAAAGTAGCATACAATCTATGTATTATTTGAATTTTCTCTTTTCACTTAACATATCTTGAAATTTATTTTGTAACAACTCATAGAAATCTTCTTAATTCTTCTTTTTCTTAGTCTTCCAAATATACTAGTTTATTAAATCAATTTCCTATATTTGAGCATTTATGCAATTTCTAATATTGTGCAATTAAAAATAATGTTGCCATGAATAACCTCGTGGTGTATTCTTGTGTTATTGGAGGTGTATCTTCAGGATAAATTGCTAGGTCAAAGGGCAAGTGCATATGTAATTTTGCTAGATATTTCTACACAGGTAGCACCCTTTGCATTCTCACCAATGATCTGTGTGTATTTCCCCCACAGTCCTGCCAACAGAGTGCATTAGTGTACTTCACTATAGTTTTGTAAGTGAAGGTGAATATCTTTTCATATGTTTAATCTGTGTGTGTGTGTGTGTGTGTTGTATTCTTTTTTAATTTTTAGTTTTTAGTCAAATGGAATAGTTCTTTAATGGTGATTTCTGAGATTCTGATCCACGCATCACCCAAGCAGTTCCACTGTACCCATGTGTTATCTTTTATTCCTCATCCCTCTCCCAACAGTTCCACCAAAGAGTCCCCAAAGTCCATTACATCATTCTTATGCCTTTGCATCCTCATAGTTTAACTCTCACTTATAAGTGAGAACATAGGATATTTGGTTTTCTATTCCTGAGTTACTTCACTTAAAATGATGGTCTCCAACTCCATCCAAGTTGCTGCAAATGCCATTGTTTGGTTTCTTTTTATGGTTGAGTAGTATTATATGGTATATATATACCACATTGTCTTTATCCACTCATTTGATGATGGGTATTTAGATTAATTAAATATTTTTACAATTGCAAATTGTGCTGCCATAAACAAGTGTCTGCAAATATCTTTTTCATATAATAACTTATTTTCTTTTAGGTAGATACCCAGTAGTGGGATTGCTGGTTGGAATGGTAGTTCCACTTTTAGTTCTTTAAGAAATCTCCATACTGTTTCCCATAGTGGTTGTACTAGTTTACATTCCTACCAACAGTGTAAAAGTGTTCCCTTTTCACCATAACTATGCCAACATCAATAATTTCTTTATTTCTAAATCATGGCCATTCTTGCAAGAGTAAGACTATATGGCATTGTGGTTTTAGTTTGCATTTCTCCGATAGTAATGTTGAGCATTTTATATTTGTTTATTGGCCATTTGTATATCTTCTTTTGATAATTGTCTATTCATGTTCTTTGCCCACCTTCTGATGGGGTTGTTTTTTCTTGCTAATTAGTTTGAGTTCTTTGTAGAATCTGGATATCAGTCCTTTGTTAGATGCAGTTTGTGAATATTTTCTCCCACTCTGTGGGTTGTCTATTTACTCTGCTGATTTCTTTTTTGGCTATGCAGAAGCTTTTTAGTTTAATTGGGTCACATGTATTTATTTATTTATTTATTTTTGTTGCATTTGCTTTTGGGCTCTTGGTCATTAACACTTTACCTAAGCCAATGTCTAGAAGAGTTTTTCCAATGTTATCTTCTACAGTTGTTCTAGTTTCGGGTTTTAGATTTGAGTCTTTGATTTATCTTGAGTTCTTTTTTTTTTTTTTTTTTCATAAGATGAGAGATGAGGACCCAGTTTCATTCTTCTACATGTGGCTTGCAAATTATCCCAGCACCATTTGTTGTATAGGGTGTCCTTTCTTCACTTTATGTTTTGTATGTTGTCAAAGATCAGTTGGCTGTAAGTATTTGGCTTTATTTCTGGGTTCTTTATTCTGTTTCATTGGTCTGCATGCCTATCTTCATCCCAGTACCATGCCACCTTGGTAACTATAGCCTTGCAGTATAGCTTGAAGTCAGGTGACGTGATGCCTCCAGATTTGTCATTATTCTTAGTCTTGCTTTGGGTTTGTGGGCTCTTTTTTGGTTCCATATGAAATTTAGGATTGTTTTCTCTAGTTCTGTGGAGAATAATATGATGGTATTTTGTGTGTATTTTATTTGTACACCTTGCTCTTTTTTCAATATAATTTTGGTCTTTTTTTTTTTCAATTTTAAGAGTTTCTTGCTTATTAGTCCATTGTTTGTTGTATATGTTCCAAATATTTTCTGCCAATTCACATACCTTTGACTTTTCTGTCATTTTCTGCCATGTATTGTTTTAATGTAGGCAATTTTATTAAACTTTTTTACATCTTGATTTTGAATTATGATATAAAGCCTTTCCCTACAACCAGGTAAAAGAGAAAACAACCCATTAAAAATACCTATATAATTAAATGTTTACATTTATGTTTCTAAAATTGATTTATTTTATCTTTGTCTAAATGGCTATTCAGTTATAACATCAATTATTAAAAAGTTCATATTAGCTCTAATGATTTGATATGCCACCTTTATCATAGTCTAAATTTCCAGATATACTCAGGTTTACTTATTTTTTAACTATCTTTTGCATTCTACTTTTCTTTTTGTCTATTTCCATGCTAGTTCTACAGTATATTAATTACAGAGATTTTACAGTATCTTTCAATATCTGGAGTCATCCTTTGAGATGTTACTTCTATTGTTTTTCTAAGTATTATGGCATGTCTTTTTCTATACAAACTTTAGTGCTAACCTCTCTAGCTCTGGAAAAACAATGGTAATATTTTAATTGGGAGAACTACTCTCTTGATGATATTGAACTATTCTATCCCAAAACAATAAATATCTTTTCATATGTTTAATTTTTTAAATTGTTAATTCAGTGTGTGTGTGTGTGTGTGTGTGTGTGTATGCATTTTTTCTCTTTTTAAAACCATTTCGTGTTAAAATAAAATCATCCTAAACAAATGTAAAACTCAAGGAATTATAAGACAAATAGTTTTGTATCCAAGTCAAGAAATGGAACTTGGTCAGCCACACCAAGAACCCCTCCATGCACTCCATCCCAATCACAACTCCAGTATCTTGAAATCCATAGTAATCAACTCCTTGCTTTTCTTTTTGTTCAAACACTGTGTGTCCATCCTTTGACACTAAAGTTTAATCTCGCCAGTGAAAACAAGTTTTTGATATGTGTCTTAAATCTCACTTAATCTACAGATTTCTTTTTCATCATTTTGTTTTCTATATAGTTCATCTACTAAAGAACCTGAGCTGTTAGACCTGTAGAGTTTTTGCAGTTCAGATTTTACAAATTCAAGATGCAGTTTATTATGTTTCTCCTTGAAATTTGTATTTCCTATAAATTGGCAGCGGGATCAAAAGGATTAACCAGACTCTGGTTCGGTCCTTTGGGTAAACTTACAGTACTGTTGGTGCATTACTTCATCAGGGAACAGAGAATACTAGGCATTCACTCTTTTTTGATATTAATAATCATTGATGCTAAATGCCTCCAGTCTCTTTCTTTTCAATATCTCTCTAATCATTTTGTGTGTCTGAAACTCACTGGTATACCATTGATATCAACATTCCTTTGGAAGATAGAAAGCCTAGATTTTTACATGCTGTTTTTACATCCTTTGTAAGAATCAGAAGTCGGTTCTGCTCCCTCCCCTTCATACTTACCCTCTTCTCCTCCCATTCACACATAACAAGGAGGTGACTTTCACCATCTTGGTGGTAGGAAATAAGCACTGTGTATAAGAGCTCTTGGGAGGGGAAAGTGTATTATAGCCAATGTCACCAAAGAGCACAATCCTCGCCTAATAAGCTCTAAAGGATAAAGAGCCTTACGTGTCTGGAGTAGATACATAGTTTGTGTTTGTTTTCATTTATTAATATGTATTAAAAGACAGAGAAACACTTAGCCCTGAGGGAAAAGTCATCCCTAGGTGCATTTATTGCTCCAAAGGGTATAGTAGTGCTGAAGGATTCCTTTCATATAAGCTACTCTGAACATCTCCTTGACCCAGAAAGAATCTTATCCAGAGGTGAGTTCTTTAAGGATGCTTGGCTGGTTAATGGTGTGAGCAGGGCTGAAACCCAAGCCCCCAGCCGCCTAGCTCATCCTGCTGCAGAGGAGCACAGCCTCTACTTGGATCCCTCCCTTCCTTCCCTCCTCTCTCACCAAGAGTAGAAACCAGGCCACACTAGGTCTCATAGTCACTAGGAAATGCTCTTAGATCAGCATTTTAAACAGGTGCTTTGTTTACTCATTTGTTATTTTTATTAAGATTTTTATTAAGCACCTGCTATGTGCCAGGCAACTGCTTGGTACTGCTATCCAGTGATGAAAAAAACAGATGAGGTCTTGCCCTCATGGAGTTTATTATAGTCCACTGAGGAAGATGAGCAATAAGCCAGGAGGCAGCCATGTAAATACAATTACAGATGATGCTAAATGCCACATAGGAAAAAAGAGAGAGAGACCAAAATAATACAGGATGGGAGTTCTTTAGAATGGATGATGAAAAAAGACCTCTCTGAGGGATTGCTGTTTACACGGAGATTGGAAGATGCAGTGGTTCAAGGGCAAAAGCAGGCTCCTTACACTACCCAGTGTCACTCCTTTCTTTCCTTCATGAACTTTCATTAAATACTTTGTTATGTGCAAATCACTGTGCTAGCTGCTAAGGGCATACAAGTTGAAATGATGTGCCTTTGTCCTACACAAAGTGTGTAGACTGGTATTGTAGAAATACATAAATATAAAGACAACAAAAGAGAATAAATATAAAGCAGCGAGGGAGAGGACTGAGTTCTGGCTGAGGCTGGAGATGATCGGTCTCAAGGTACTAGATTAATGCTCTGGAGGCAGTGATGTTTAAAATTCCATTCCAGTAACATCATTGGTGTTGGGGCTCAGGGACTGATACCCGAAAGAATAGAGCTTGGTCATGCTGAGCACTTTTGAATTAAAGAAACTGGAAGGCTTAAGATACCTGTGAATCAAGGACTTTCTCATCTTCTCCAGCTCCTCTCCACCCACCTCCAAAGCACAGGAAGGGGCTCTCTCTGGAATTTTTCTTATCTGACTGAGAGAAGTTTCTTTCCAATTATCTTATAAACTCCCTCCCTATAAATTTCATCAAACAACCAGGAAAGATTAACCACTGAAGAAGAAAAGAAGACTAAAAATCATCACCAACCATGCCCAGACCTACTTTTTACTTATTCTTCTGAAGACAGCTCCAAGAGATTCCCTGCGAGGCTTTTTATCTACTTAATAAGGCAACCCTTTTCACAGTGAAGTTCCACCCCTCACCTTCCCATAACTTGTCATTACCACTCCCAGAGCTCAGAGGAACTTTGTCTCAAACCTTACCTGCTCTTTGGGCCCATTCAATTCTCCTAAAAGTCACTTACTACTCACGTTCTCCCATATCCTTCTCCCATACATAGAACAGCATAGAAGATTCTGAGTTTTGGCCAGGCACAGTGGCTCAAGCCTGTAATGCCAGCACTTTGGGAGGCTGGGGTGGGTGGATCACTGAAGGTCAAGAGTTTGAGACCAGCCTGGCCAATGTGGTGAAACCCCGTCTCTACCAAAAATACAAAAATTAGCTGGGCATGGTGGTGCACACCTGTAATCCCAGCTACTTGGGAAGTTGAGGTAGAAGAATCGCTTGAACCTGGGAGATAGAGGTTGAAGTGAGTCAAGATCGCCCCACTGCACTCCAATCTGGGTGACAGAGCTAGACTCTGTCCAAAAAAATTAAATAAATAAATAAATAAAGTGAATCTGAGCCTCGTTGATTTATGGAGTGTTCACTCGTGACTTCCCCCCATGCATGTTAATAAACACGTATACCTTTTCTTCTGCTAATCTATTGTCATCTTATTTTAGCAAACCCCTAGCAGGCAGAAAAAAGATTTCCTTTCACCCCTATGTTGGTAAGCAAACAAACAACAAAACAAAACAAAAACCATTAAGCTCTAGGATCTGCAAATAGTCCCATTAGAAATGTCATCTCAGCAGCATAATTGATTACAAAGATGTAAATGCTATTCCTTAGTTCACTTTAGATAGAATAAGGGGCATTCATTCCATCATCAAAGAAACAGCAGGTGGAATGGAGATAAGGTGAAACAGAGTTTTCTGGTCTAACAAGCCAGTTCTCATACTGCAAATAAAATCTGGTGTGTGCTAGTCTACAGTCTTTTCTTTCCTTTTTTCTTTTCTTTTCCTTTTCCTCTCCTCTCCTCCCCTCCTCTTTTCCTTTCCTTTCCTTTTCTTTTGAGATGGAGTTTTGTTCTTGTTGCCCAGGTTGGGGTGCAGTGACACTATCTCTGGTCATAGCAACTTCCACCTCCCAGGTTCAAGCAATTCTCCTGCTTCAACCTCCTGAGTAGCTGGGATTACAGGCATCCACCACCATGCCCGGATAATTTTTGTATTTTTAGTAGAGATGGGGTTTCACCATGTTGGCCAGGATGGTCTCAAACTCCTGACCTCAGGTGGTCTGCCCACCTTGGCTTCCCAAAGTGCTGGGGTTACAGGTGTGAGCCACTGTATCACAGTCTTTCTTTCTTATTCGTCTTTGGGTTCAAAATGATTTGGAAAACATCTTACTGCATATTCAAAATAACCGAAGTTACCTAAAATCAACAAGAATGGATCCTAGCAATATGCATATCCCCCACTGTACAGCATGAAGTTGCCAATAGAAAAAGAGAGAAAGAGATTCCACCTGCACAGGCTTACCTCTTCGCTGTAAGACACTGCCTTTGGGTGAGGCCTGACAGTCCTTACCCACCTTCATCTTCTTCCCTATGGCCTCACCAAGTAGCCCAGGTTTGCTCGTTAGTCCTGGGGAGTATGAACGCATTCTCTTCTCTTCTACCCCACGGGCTGTTTAACCCACACATCTGGGAAAGACGAAGCTGACCTTGCTAACATTCACAAACCATCCAGAATTGCTTGGGCCCTTTTAATTACTAGATTCACTGCCTAGGGTGTTCCCGGTAGAACTGTGGAAGCAGCATGAGTTAAAAAAAGAAGCTTTTCTCCTTCCATCCTCCCCGCCTACATCTACCTTTATTGACTACTAGAAAGGCAGGGTAGATAAAATGTAAGATGTGAAATTAACAATTCAGTGTTGAAGGGGGGCAGAATTTTATTTACCAAGTGCTGTGCTCAGTGTTTGCTATTTATAATTTCCTGTAATTTTGAAACAAATGAAGTTGACATTTTATTTTTATTTTATAGATGAAGAAATGGACGCTGAAAGGGTTCGACTGAATGCCTAGATTTAAATGGTCTCAGGTCTTCTAAATAAATAGTACGTGCTCTTTTAATGCAACCAAGCTGTCTGCAAGCAACACACTCAGGATAGTCCACTGTAGTCACTGTTTTTTTGAAATCATAACACTAACTTAGCAGGGTTCATTGAAAGCACATTGCCTTGTCCAAGTGCCGTTAGATCCATTGTGAGATTCCCTGAAGTTCTGAGCTTAAGGCCAGAGCTCATCTTCACTGCCAAAAGATGTATCTGAGACGGACGAAAAAATTAGGTTTCACTCAGCCTGGCCCAGGCTCCTAGGAAACCATGCCTGTGTGTATGAGTCTGGGTGAGCACTTCAGTCAAGCACATGACTAATGTGAGCCGGAATAGCATATTGTCAAGATCAACCCCATCCCAACTTGTGTGCAAATCAGAAATGCCAGAGAATTTTTCCATCGTCTTCCATAATGTTCATTATAAAAGAGTCCCCAGATGGCAGATGGCTATTAGCTCACTGTGACCTATATAAATGTCAAATGTAAAACTATTGCCCCAGCAAAAAAATCTCAAAATAAATAACAACAGGAGGGATGAGATTCTGCCGTCATCAGTATTTACAGTTGATGCATTTGGGCTCTTCTGTTCTCAGGCCAGCACAGAAATGCTTTCATCCCACTAGGGAATTCAATTAACAAGAGAGCAATATAGAAAGAGGAGTCCCACAAGAATAACTCACACAGATGAAGAATGGCTACCCTTACAAGGCTGGGAAGCAGGGGTTGGCTTTGGGATATTGCTTAGCCCACATTTTAAACGTTTCTCTCCAGATCTGTGTCCTCATGACCAGATTTACTAAGCCAAAAGAAAGGTCAGCTTGTCTAGCTTCACACCTGGATAACCTAAAACAGGAGCATGCTTTCCCATCAAAGGGAAAATTCCAGATCTCAAGAAATAGAGAACAAGTTATTTTTGTATAGGACTTAGAGAATCAACTTATACCTTATTTGAAATTCACAGTCTCTGCCTGACAACTGTCAGCCCTACAGAGAACTGCTTTCCACCATGATATGTATGTGTAAATGTGTGGTGTGTATACATACAATTTAAATATACACACACACACACACACACACACACATATATATACATACTCAAAAAAGATATATGTATATATCTTTTATACCATATCAATGTTTCTAACACAACACAATTTAAATCTGGTTCTCCAGATGAACAACTGGAAAAATTTTCAGTCAATCTGTTCAGTGAACTAAAATCAGCTTACATGGTTTTGTTGACTTTACGGTATAATGATTCAGTTTGGAATTTTCTCCTACATTTCTAAAGATCTATTGGTTCTAGGAGGTGAGAAGCAAAGCAGGAAAAAATCACCCCTAGAGCTTGGGCAAAGGATTCACCATGAAGCAACTGAGTAATTGATATGATCTGCAAGTTCAAAGAGAGAGTGACCATATAATTTACCTTCCAGACTGGGAAATTCTGACACTGGAAGGTGGTGCTATTGGTAATTTCACCAAGGCAACAGGCATAAACTAGGGGTATCCAGGCCAAACCTAGACATCAGGTCACCTGACTCAAAGATGATTTATAGACACCACCAAAAGAGCTTATTTGAACAGTTCATGTGTCTGTGGAATAAAAGGTTTCATTATGAGAAATAACCAAGGCAGGAAGGCAGCAGTGTGTAATTGAAAGAACTTTGTAATTTGACAGCACTTTGTTTTAAAACTGGCTCTCTTTCCCAACTAGCTATGTGACCTTCAGCCTTTACTTTCTCATTGGAAAAGTGAGAATAAAGTACCTTGAAAAGCTGTTGTCAGAATTAAATGAGATAAAACATGTGAAGTGTCAGACACATTGCCTGGGAAGAATAGGCATATCATAATTTTTCTTTCCCATTCTCAGGAACATCCAGATGCTCCAGCTCACATCTGTGATATGACATTATTCTTTGGTTTTAAATCAACAACTACTACAAATGCAATTGAAAATTAATTTGGAACCGAGCTTTTGCTAACAATGGACAGTTGGCAGATTACAGCATGGCTTTACATATATTTTGTGAGCTCTGTTGTCAGAAGTATTTGATCCTGAGCCAGGTGTGGTAACTCATACCTATAATCCCAGCACTTTGAGAGGCTGAGGTGGGCAGATCACCTGAGGTCAGGAGTTGGAGACCAGCCTGACCAACACAGCAAAACCCCATCTCTACTAAAAATACAGCAATTAGTGGGGCATAGTGGCGCATGCCTGTAATCCCATCTATTCGGGAGGCTGAGGCAGGAGAATCGCTTGAACCCGGGAGGTGGAGGTTGCAGTGAGCCAAGATCACACCATTGCAATCCAGCCTGGGCAACAAAAGCAAAACTCAATCTCAAAAAAAATAATAATAATAAGAAGTCTTTGATCCTGCTGTTTTTGTTTTACTTTTGAAAAGACAAGTGATTATAGAAATCACACCTCAGCTATGGTGTAAAGCCAAGGTTTGCCCTGGAAGTATAGGTCTCCCTTCCTAAAGAACACTCCCAGTTTAGGAAAAGTGTCCAGTGTGTAAATCATAGACCATGAGTCTCATCAAGCATCTATTAAGGCAAGGTAATTTCTGGTATGCTGAGACTGGTGGGCATCCTGTATATACTTCTCACATACTGTAGAATTTAAAGGTTTTATAGCAAAAAGTCAATTTATACTATTTCATTTAACTTCACGAGAGCTGGCAAAATGGCCCAGGGGTCCCAAACAGCAGATGGCCGATCTTTCATTCCACGTGATGCTTCTTCTGGCTCCTATTCTCCCAGCTCAGGGTACTCACTGGTGGTTACTTTATGTGCAAATCACTTATAAAAGCCAAGTTTATTCCATTGGAGTCACATTCCACAATTTCACTCTCACTATGGAAAAACTTAGAGAAAAATTTAGCCCTGAGGGTCTTATTACTAAAATTGGACTCCCATTCTAAGTACCACTAACACTCTGAAATGGGTTTTGAAGTTGGAACTCATTTATCTGCTGTTCAATAGGTGTTTGTAAAACACCCATTACATACCAGCATCATACTAACAAGCTGAAATGACTCAGGGCTGGCATTCAAGAAGCTCAACACTTAAGTGAGGAAGGAGCAGTTAGATACTACACACCAAGTAGGTATATTAATGGAGTCAAGAACAAGTTAAATGGAATCATAAAGAAGCATCTAAACAGACCCAGGGAAAAAGAGGTTACAAAGAAGGAGAGGAAGAAGAGGCATTTGTGCTGGGATTTGAAGGTGGAGTTTGCAAAGGGTTCAAGATTAGGAAGAGGAAGCAGCCCACGGAAGGGCCGGAAAGAGGGCCCTGGGCTTTGCCCGTCACAAGCACAAGGGCAGCACATGATGTGTAGAGGCTAGGAAAGCCCACAGAATGAACAAGTACGGGGAAGACTTGGTCATGAGGGACGCTCTCCACTTTGTAAAGGTGTGCGGAGGTTTATCTCACATGCCCTCAGTCTTAAAACTATGCTTTGGATCTGCTCCACAGCTCCAATAGAAACCCCTGTCTGCTCTATGCTGAGAGTCTATCCTACATCTGAGCCCTCCTGGTCATGCCAACATCTCTCTCCTGCTGTTCGGGAACAGCCTGTCCTAAATGATTTCGTGTGTCTGTTAAACTTTGTTTAATTTATTCTGAACTGTTCCTTCTATGTCTCCCATGGCTAGAATGCAAGATCTGTGAAAGAGATGCTTAGGCTTATCTCAGCTCACTGGTTTATTCCCAGTTCCTTGAGCAGTGCTCATGCAGACTTGGCACTCAGTAAACATGTACAAAGCATGAGTGAATGAGTCCATCAGGGAAGAAAGGGGAGGCCAAACAGAAAGCCGTCTGTCCCTCCTTCTCTGGCCTTTACCTGTTTTACGTATCAGTGTTCCTTAGAAGTTGTAAATGCAAATCGGATTCCAATGCTTAAACAAAGAATCATAGAAGGAAACAATTATGATGGCCTCTAAGATTTCTAAGCACTGTGATGTGATCCGACTTGATGTTGAAGAGATCCTAACGTGCAGATGAGACAGAGGCTCTGAGGCTAGAAGGAGGAAAGGCAGGTAAGGAGGGTCCTACTAGGCTACAGGAGAGGAGCTGAAATCTGTATTCAAGGGGAAGCAGGGAGAACTTGGGAATGGATAAGATAAGTGAGAGGGACTTTTAGAAGGAAGAATCCTTAGGTTTGGCTGTGGAGCAGGTCAAAAGAAGAAAAACTCTAAGAACTCCTGTCAGTTTCAGGCTTAGACAAATTGCACAGAAGGTGACAACATCAAGTGACACAGTGAAGATGGATGGAGTAGTCTGGAGCTTAGGGGATACCTGGGTGACAATGCCCATCTAGGCATTTGAGTATAGATGGTCTCTAAATTACAATGGTTTGACTTACAATTTGTTTTTACTTTATAATGGTGTGAAACTGATATGTATTCAGTAGTCACCATACTTCAAATTTTGAATTTTAGTCTTTTCCATGGCTAGTAATAGGCAGTATGATATTCTCAAGATGCTGGGCTAAGTCATCTAACACAAACCCTGTCTATAATAAAGCACTGAATAGCTCATGTAACTTATTGAATTCTGTGCTGAAAGTGTTTTCAGCATGTTTAAGGTAAGACAGACTAAGCTATGTTGTTCAGTAGGTTAGGTATATTAAATGCATTTCAACTTATTATACTTTCAGCTTACAATGATTTTATGGGACTATAACCCAGTCATAAGTCAAGGAGCATCTGTACAAGACCCTAGAACTCAAGAAAGATACGGAAGTCACTGGCATTTGGGAGGTGGATGGAAGGGTGACCTAGAGTGAGGTTATTCAAGGAAAGTGTGTAGAATGAAAAAATAAGAGCACAAAAAACGCTCGATGAGAGGCACAAGCTTCCAGCCAGCATGTGCTTAGAGGTTGATGGGCCTCAGTTTTTATCCTGGCTTCAGTGTCCAGTACACTGTGTCCAGTGTAGTGAACTCTCCAGAGCCTCGGCTTTCTCATCCTCCAAATAGTGGGAATGATACTTCCCACTATTGAGATACTTCCCATTTGAATGATACAAATTGAAATAGGAGACAGTGTAAAGAACTTAGAACATATGAAGCATTTAATAAAACTGAGCTGTCAGCATGACTATCCGTTATAAACATATCACGTAAAATGATGCCAAATAAATTAACACTTAATAGGAAGAACAGAGTTACCAACCTAAAGAGAAAAGTGTTTCAGAAAAGGAGTGAGCGGTCAACAGTGTGAAGTACTGCTGACAAAACAGGCAACATTTCGGAAATGCCAGTCAAGTCTGCAGCTAAGCTTTTTGATGACTCTGCTAAAAGCAGAGCAAAGGGAGTGGTGAGTACAGAAGCCAAATGGAGTTGGATGGGATGAGAACTCAAGGAAACAAGCTTTAAATCAAGCTCAGCCTCCCTCTAGCTCTGTGATCTTGGAACAATTACTTAGCCTCACTGTGAGTTGTGGTTTGAATATTTGTCCCTTCCAAAACTCATGTTGAAATGGAATCCCTAATATGGCATATTGAGAGGTGGAGACTTTAAGAGGTGATTGTGTCAGTAGGCCTCTGAAGTTATGAGTGTATTAATTCATGCATGGGTTAATGGATTAATGCATTAATTAATGAGCTATCGTGGGAGTGGAACTGGTGGTTTGGTAAGAAGAAGAGAGACCTGAACTTGTACACTCAACCTTCTCACCATATGATGCCTGGTGCCACCTCGGGACTTAGTAGAGAGTCCTCACCGAGAAGGCCTTTGCCAGATGTGTCCCCTCAACCTTGGACTTCTTAGCCTCCAGAACTGTAAGAGATAAATTCCTTTTCTTTATAAATTACCCAGTGTTACAGGGTCTGTTCTAAGCAATAGAAAACAGAATAAGACATTGTGTCTCAGTGCCCTCATCATAAAATGGAAATAATAAAATGCTTATGACAGTATCTGGCCAATGACAGGTGATCTTCTATTGCTTTATCTCTTTGTTCCAATAGCAAAAAGAAACAAAAAATGGAAAAAGAACCAGCCATTGTATTTGATGCTGCTTCAAACACTTCAGCACAGAAGTACACTGATAGTTTAGAAAATAGTCACACAGGAAGAGAACATTAGATGATGAGAATGAAATTTGCATAAGGTATCCAAATAATTGTGTAAAAATTTAATCACTCTAGCCAATCAATGTTTTATTTTTCTCTTTTCTTAGATCAGGTTTCCTTATCCAGTGGTTACTCTCACCATAATTAACTGTAATTACACAGTGACTGGACAAACCCCCAAAATGTATTTTCTTTGCATTGGCCATCAGTGAAACTGACTAACATGCTCACAGCCCTAATTCAATTTTAACTCCCTTTGACTTCAAAGGACCCTGTTTTGAGTTTGGCAGTAAATTGCTATGTTGCCCTGATGAGGAAGTATTTATAGGGTTTCTGGGCCCTGCTATTAAATGACCAGTCTGCTATTTTTCTTGCTCAAATGACCTCATTTTCTTAGAGGCAAAAAAGGGCTCAGCAGCCGCCTTTTCCTTCTTAGCCATCCTACTTCTGGGAGCTGAAAGAAAAGGAGTAAGAAGCTACATTCTCCCAAGCCCAGAGTAGAATCTCAGTGTATTCATTTCCTGCCCAGCCTCCCTTTGGGGAAAGGCAAGCCTTTTGTTCCTCTGCTGGTGGGGACAGAGTTAACATGACCCAGAAGAGACAGAATAAAGTCTTTCCCCTCTTCTTATTCTGGCATGCCTGCTCTTCACTTCAGTGTCTATTTGCACAATCATAAATTCTGAACTCTGGAGGATAATCCTAGCCAAAGTCTACATGTGCCGGATACCATAATGTAAACTGCATATGTTGCAAGAAGCTGTTAAATAGAACCAGTGAATGAAATCATGGCCAGCTCAATATTTGGGGCTCTGGATTTCCTCTCCTCCGTAAACCAAGGCTTCTCCTCTCAATTCTAACTTTCTGACATGCCCATAAACAAAGGTATTTTTGGCTACCAGATCCCCTTGAGATACTCAGGAATAGCCTCAATTCCAGAGTTAAAGTTCAGGCTTTGCTCAAGGGTACCAAGGTTCAGCCCAGCAGCTCCTTTTCCTCCTTATAGTCAGCAGACAGTGATGTGCACAAAAAGTACCCAAAAAAAGCTTCACTTCTATCCTTCACGGGCCCATCCCCACTGCCTTCCACTGAGAAGTTGACACAGCAGACTAGTTTAGGAGGGATGAATCTGGTCCACAGAATTAGGTTAGTAGTAATCTGAGCTTCTATCCCACTAGGGAGGTACGTGAGCCATTTTAGCTCTCCTGCCTCCCACCTCCCTGGAGTTGCACCCAAATCTGAGGTGCTTAAGGGTTTTATTTCATTTTCGTGGCTATAAAGGAATACCTGAGGCTGGGCAATTTATAAAGAAAAGAGTTTTTTTGGTTCATGGTTCTGCAGGCTGTACAAGATGCATGGCACCAGCATCTGCTTCCAGTAGGGGACTTAGGCTATTTCCACTCATGGCAGAAAGGAAAAGGGAGTTGGCATGTGCAGAGATTACATGACAAGAAAGGAAACGAGAGAGTGGGGAGGTTCCAGGCTCTTTTTAACAAGTAGCTCTTGAGGGAACTAATAGTGAGAACGGGCTTGTTATCTTGAGGATGGCACCAAGACATCCTTAAGGGCCTTAAGGGCTCTGCCCCCATGACCAAAACACCTTCTATTATGCCCTGCTTCCAACACTGAGGATCGCATTTCGGTATGAGGTTTGGAGAAGGCAAATATCTAAACCATAGCATTAAGCAATCCCCAGGTGTGAGAGGCAGACATCTGGCCCTTGATGTCCTCTACATAGAACAGCATCCACTGAAGCACACATCTCCCTCCCTGATCCCTGGATATCCCTTGCATATCCCTAAGCAAGGTGATGCTAAGGCATCCATTCATCTTCATATGATCTTTTCTGCTCCAGCTGTATTTAAGCTACAATGTTTGGTATTCCTTCTGCTATTTCCAAGCCTTTCATCTGAGTTCTAAGAATTTCTGTAAAAATTACCTTTCTGAATTTGTCTCCTCAGGTCTCTGCCCAGGCACTCTGTGGCCTGCTAGCTTCTATGTTCTTGTTACTTCCCCCGAGAGTCCAGAATCCAGCTCTGAAGCTGTTGCAAAATGCTACTCTGTAGTTCAGTAAGTTTCGCTCAAGAGAGGAGGAAAGATTATACTCCTGGAGGCTAAATGTAAACCTCTCTAAATGTATAACAGGGTTAGGAGAATTAAAGAAAGTAAGACAACTTTATTGCAATATGTGTGTGTGTGTGTGTGTGTGTGTGTGTGTGTGTGTGTATATATTTGGAGCTGAGAAACCATGATTCTATGATTCACTGTCCTCAGGAATCATATCTCATGCCACACTCTCTTTTGCAACACAGGGTCTAAAACTTATTCATTGCAATATTTTTCCATATATATTTTTAACATATATGCACATATAAAACATATATAACTATATATGTCTACATATATCTCTATATATTTATATAGAGATGTGAATATCTTCAAGCAGAAAAAATTGAAATATGTCTAGTGCTCTGGGTACAGGGTTTCAATTTTTATTATTTAGGGACAGGCAACTTTGAAAAGTCGCACCCGTTGGACATTCCACATAAGAAGGATAAAATGGAAATATTATAATAATGATGATTTTAAATATTTCATTCAATTTGAAACATAGATCTTTATGCATTAATATTTTATCTGAGAACTGAGTTATCTCAAGTCATGCAGCCAGTATATATGCACATATACTCAGAGAGAGGGAAGTAGAAAGACTCTGGGTTCTGAATATGGGAGTTCCATAGGAACAAATAACAGGCTGAAATTCTGTAGCGTCAGAAAACTCACAAAACTCCTTTAGGGCTCCTCCATGCCCATTTAGCCCCGTCCTATCACCAAGAGCCCAGAGCTCATATACAAGCTATATCTATATGCCCCATTAGCACAGTAGCATAAAAAATTAAAATCACCATCATCCTCTCCTCTCAACCCTGCCCACTCAGTTCATTCCCCTTTGGTCAAGTGATTAAGTGGTTATGGGATTAGAATCTCAGTATAACAGGGATAGGAGAATTAAAGAAAGTAAGACAAGTTTATTGCAATATATATACATATTTATGTGTGTGCATGTGTATATATACATACGCACACACATAAAAAACAGAAAAATATAAAAAGAAAAATCATTTATCATCTTACAACCCAGAAATATTTACTCCTAATATTATGAAGTGTGTTTCTCCAGTTGTGTGTGTGAGTGTGCATTTATTTGCTTTCAAATATATTTAACAAGATTGGAATAAAACAGTTTGGCCTTTTATGCTTTGCATGCTTAGCATTTTGTCACGTGTAGTTTGCACTATCTCAATATTTTTCAAGAAATGAATTTTAATGTATGCATGGCATATTGTACATATATGAAAAATGATGAACATTCAGGTTATTTGCAAGGTTTGATTATTATAAATAGCACTATAATAATACTCTGATGATCATCTTTGTGCACAGCTTAATCACCTTCACTTGAGAAATACCTAAACAAAAAAAAAATAACATTCTTTTAAGTAATTTAATGTATGTTGCCAAATTACCCTCTAAAAACTATTAATATTCTATCATCCAGCCCCCTTATGAGCACTGGTTTTATCTTTGACCTTCAAATAAATTAAAATAAATATATCTGTATATTTGTATATATCTACATATATATTTCATATATGTAGAAGGTATCTTCGGTCAGAGAGAACTGAGATATGGCTAATGCTCTGAGTGTAGGGTTTTCATTTTTTCTTTTTTTGTTTTGAGACGGAGTCTCACTCTGTTGTCAGGTTGGAGGGCAGTGGTGTGATCTTGGTTCACTGAAACTGGTGCCTCCCGGGTTCAAGCAATTCTGTCTCAGCCTCCCGAGTAGCTGGGACTACAGGTGCGTGCTACCAGGTCCAGCTAACTTGTATTTTTAGCCGAGACGAGTTTCACCATATTGGCCAGGATGGTCCTGATCTCTTGATCTCATGATCCACCGGCCTTAGCCTCCCAAAGTGTTGGGATTATAGGCGTGAGCCACCAAGTTCAGCCAGGGTTTTCATTTTTGTTATTTAGAGACAGGCAGCCTTGAAAAGTTTCACCCACTGAGCATTTTACAGAAAAAAAAAGAAAATATAATGATAATTTTAAATATTTCATTCAGTATGAAATAGAGATCTTAATGTATTAATATTTTTTCAATAGGTTAAAATTTATTTGATTATTAATTATGTGTAGTAGGCTATACATACCTCTAAAAGTATCAGGTCTTAATCCCTGAAATATGCAAATGTTACCTTATTTGAAAAATGGATTTTTGCAGACGTGATTAAGTTAAAGATCTTGAGGTAAGAAGTTATCCTGGATTATCTGGGCGGGTCTTACATGCAATCATAAGTATTCTTAAAAGAGAAAGGAAGCAGAAAATTAGACACACTGAATAGAAAGCAGAGATTGAAGTGATATGATCACAAGATAAGGAATGTCTGTGGCCACTAGAAGCTTCAAAAGGGATTCTTCTCTAGATCCCACAGAGGAAGCACAGCCTTTTTGTTGACCCAGTGAAACTACTTTCAAACTTCTGAACTACAGAACTATAAGAAAATACGTGCTTGTTGTTTTAAGCAACCAAGTTTATGAAATTTGTTACAGCATCTATAGCAAACTAGTACAGGTTTAATCTATCTTCATGTATGTATTGACCCCTGTATTTCTTCCTGTGTTTAAAATGCCTATTCATTATATTTCTTGCTCATTTTTCTAACATGAAATTTGTTTTTTCATTTTGATTTTTCAAATACGTTGATAACTTTGTATTTATACATTTGTATTTATGTATTTATAGCTCTGTCTACCTTGCTGGTGCAAATAGTCCCCAAGTACACAATAATACATCTTTTAAGTTTTTGGGCAAATATGAGTTTTGAGTTTTTTGTTTTAAAATCTTTCAATGTGTTCATCTATAATTTCTTATTTTGTTTTTATGTGATGTCAGATGGATACCTACCTATATTTTCTTCTAGGTCATTAATGATTTCATATTTTATGATTATCTTTTTCTTTCATATAGAATTTCCCTTGGCGAGTGATATGAGGCAAGTATCTAGCTATTTTCTCCAATAGTTACCCAATTGTTACAGAACCATTTATTCAATACTCATCTCTTTTCATTGATTTAAAGTAGTATCTTTATCTTTTGATTAATTACACACTGTGGTTTGTTTCGGTCTTTTTATTCTATTCTATCATCATCTATACTTAATTATAGTAACTTTATAAAAATCCTTTAAAATCTAGAAACACATGTCTCATATGTATTGTTCTTTTTTAAATGTTTTGAAAACCTTCCAGATAAACTTTAGGATTCCTTTGTAAAGTTAAAGAACTCACATAAGAACTTTTATTCGAATTGCATTAAACTTATCAACTGATTTTCAAACCGAAGTCATTGGGATCCACATATACATTTGAAATGTTGGCATGTTTTAACAGGAACATAGGGTGGCTGCATGCGAGTAGGGAGGTAGACCCAGATGTAGACAGGGAACGTTGTTCTAAATGCTAGATTTCATCAGGCATGTCTAGGTATAATTTTCATTTGTTGTCTCTTAGTAGTCTATGAACTCTCTCAAAAAAACTTTTAGCATATCTGTTGGCTTTAGTCTCCCGGACAATCCTTGCTATGAATATTTTGGATTTCCTAAGTAAGGCTTTTTCACAGTTCTCTTACTAGTTTATGTTTTTTCCTTTGAGTACTGGGAGAATTTGTAGAATTTTCCTTCATTTTCACTGATTCAGTTTATCAGTAGTCTCCATTTAGTTGCTCAATTCTACCCTGTGATTTTAAAATCTATGCCTACATTTTTATTTTCATTTGGTCTTTTATGATTTCATATTGTTACCTCTCTAAGACATTTTAAAATTTTGCAAATGAAATATCTACTTGAGTAAAGTAGAACATATACATTACAAATGTTCAGCAATTTCCATATTCATTGCAGTAGTTTGAGCCTCATAGAAAGAGTGCTGTGCTCTAAATCTAAAGAATGTTTTATTTTAAAATTGTAGAATATTTTTGTGCTATTGGTTTTTCTCCATTCGTTCTTTTTTTCTTTTTTCTTTTTTGACAGAGTCTTGCTTTATCACCCAGGTAGAGTATAGTGGCATGATCTCAGTTCACTGCAAACTCCTCCTCCCAGGTTCAAGAGATTCTCCTACCTCAGCCTCCTGAGTAGTTGGGATTACAGGCACCCACTGCCACACTTAGCTAATTTTTGTATTTTTAATTGAGATGGGGTTTTGCCATGTTGACCAGATGGTCTCAAATTCCTGACCTTAGGTGATCAGCCCGCCTCAGCCTCCCAAAGTGCTAGGAGGCATGAGCCACCCTATCAGACCCATTTGTGTACTTTTAAAATGACTTGTATATGCTTGTTAAGGGCTGAAAATAATAAAGTATTAAGAACTGACATGGTTTCTCTCATAGATTTTGTGAGTTTCTACAAGAAAAAATACCTTTTAAGTTTCAAAAAGAAAAGAGAAAGGTACAGGTTTACACTGGTTTTATATTTTACCAGCATAGAAATTCATCAGTATTAGGAGACTATGGACATGCCAAGCTGGAAGTAGTACGTTCAGAGTGACTTGGTATTTTGATTGATGAACTTCTCTTAGGTGAGGTGAGACAGTCAGAAATTGTTGGGGACCAGTCTCCGTATTCTGTTGTCTATGCCAGGATTATGAATTGCTGTCAGCCGATTGCTCAGCACAGTCTTCGGAACCAGACTGGTACCAAGGACAAACCGATGAGACACAGATGTCTTTTCAAATCATCCCAAACTATGTCCGAACAAAAACCTCCACCGCTCAGAACCTTGGCTGGGTGGGGAGACTGAAGAGACTTGATTGGGTCTCTTTGGTTTACTTATCCAGCAAACTTCTCTTTCACATGCAGGAAAATGCACAGCTTGTTAGCCAGATAAGGTAGATTTAGACCTACATAATATTAAAATGTTTTTCAAGTTTCTGGAACTTGCTTTGCACCCTTCACTAGTTTCCAATGCAGAATAAACCCCATTATTACCAATAGGTAATTTTTGTGGAACTCTAGAGGCAAGAAGTTACTGGCATGTGTTTAAGTTCTTAAAAGTTTGGAAACACATTTTAGAAATTGGAAAACACTAGATAACCTATTTCTGTCAATGTCAACACCATTCTAACTGTCATCTAGGTTTTAAACTGGTATTGTTACTTTTGACTATTCCCTCCCAGTCTTAAAGCAGCCCCCAAGTTTTTGAAACTCTACTTGCAGTTCCATCTTTCTTTTTGCTTCCACTGTGACTAACATAGACTAATTTCTTTCTTTCATGGAATCTCATATTTCAAGTTATTCCCAGCTCTGCTCCTCATTCCAATCTATCCTACATACCTGTCTCAGTCCATTTTGTACTGTTATAACAGAATACTGAGTAATTTATAAGGAAACCCAAGATCGAGGGTCTGCATCTGGTGAGGACCTTCTTGTATATCATAGCAGAAGGCACCATGTGGTGAGAAAGTGCAAGAAAGGGCCAAATTCACTTTTATAACAAATCCACTCTCATGACAAAGAACCTACTGCCATGACAACAACATTAATCTGTTGATGAGGACAGAGCTCTCATGACCTAATCATCTCTAAAAGGCAAGGCCCTCTCAACACAGTTGCATTGGGGATCAAGTTTCCAGCTCATGAACTTTGGGGTGCCCATTCACATTATTGCAATGTCCCTGAGGTTAACCTTCTCAAAATATCTCCAACCACCAGTGGCTTCCACTATCAACCAAATACAATTAAAATGTTTTTAAGTTTCCCATTGTTTCTTATGTTATGGTTTCTTCATAAATAGAAAACCTTATTTCAATCACTCCTTGACACAAATTATTCTCACCTTTAAGTACCATATCTGGGATAAGCAATGCTTGATTTCAATTCCAAGCTATGGTTCATGCTCTTTAGCCTGCTTAGAATTTCCCCTTTAGGCCCCTGTGTCAGACTGTCAACATCAGGAACATATGGTCACAACCTATGTATCTTCACAAATCTTCAGCACCTGGCACAGTGCCTGGGTCATGGTATTAAACAGTTACTTATTGAATCCTACTGACTTCTATCTTTTATATCTTTTCTAGTCCCACATGATACCATAATCTTTGACATCTGTGATAAATACTCAAGGCTTATCCATTGATCCAGATTCTTGCTTTTTATAATTATTTTTTAAGTTTTTCTTTGGGACATAATGTAGATCGATATTTCATAAATGTTTTATTGATGATGAAAATAAAGAATATTCTCTGTAGGATACAAAAATCAATATATACACATTTAGACATATAGCCATATTAATTATATTATTCAGGACTTACATAACTAGTTTAATTTTTTCTATTTGATCTATAAAAGGCGTAGATATGTGTGTTACAGTCTTCTACTACCATTATGATTCTGTCAATTCCTCCATTTTCTAAAATTCCCTTATCTATTCCAATGAAATCTATGTCTATCAACTTTCAAACAGATAATCTGAATAACTATAAATTGTAGACAAGGGATTTATTGTAGCCATTAGACAGTATATAATTGTGGGAGGAACAATGGAGGAAGGCATGTCTGATGAGGGGATTTGGCGGAGCAGAGAAGTCATTAACAAGCTACTTTGAGAAACCTAGTGCATCCGTCATTAGAGTGAAGCCATGGCGAAAATAAATACATGGAAGAAATCTACAGAGCCACAGCCAAGTGTTTAGGTATGGACCAGCTGGAAAGAAGAATTGAATATACAGTTGAAACATTCAAAGACAAGGGGAACTCTCTGACCCCTCGAAATCTGTTACCACAACTGACCACCATAACCTTCTGTCTCCAAAATCTCATGCAAGTACTCATTTATTCATCACTAAATTGGAAGAGGATTCCAGGAAAGGTTAACCAACTTGATGATAATACAATCCAGCACAGCCCAATCTTTGTCAATGTGGCATCCATACACACATTTTTAACTGTGTTTAAATGTTAAATAAAGATAATACAAAACCATGCTCCATGTAGTATGATGCAAATAGCCCTCACACACCTAAAGCTATCCCTCTTCCCAGAAAGAGGACACCAAGGTCTCCAAACTCCCACGTCATTTCATCCATCTGGGGTCAATATTTGTAAAATATAAGGTTAAGGATATGTAAGGAGGTAAAAGGTATTAGCACATCTTATGTTAATTGGTATGGAAATTGAACAGTGAAAAACATAAATAAAACTATATATCTATGAACTATAGTTAATGATGTATACATCTATAGTTACATATCAAAATTGATATATAGATATATAACTGTATATATGTACTTATATATATATGTATATCAAAATTTGCCTCTAAGTAAAGAAAAAATGATATTTTTGGTTATGTTATTATTGCTAGTGTTTATAGCTTCTTTATTTATTCCATATTCTCTTTCCTTCAGCCGGTCATGATTCCCTAGCTGGACTGACATCCTTACTTCTGAGGCATCTGTACATTAGCAGCCCTGCTTATCTTAACTATTTGCCACCATGTTATCTGTCAGTATCAAGTTTCGGTGGTGGCATTTTTGAAAAATCTTATTTTAATACCTTAATCAGTACTTTAGTAAGAACTATTTTAGTAAGAGGCTACACAAGGAGTCTTAAGCGAACTATCATTTTGAGTTACAATTTATATTAACTGGTATGTAAACAGACATATAAGCCCCCTCAAAAGCATTTATTTAATGGTCACTATATTCCAAGAACTTATGCTGAGCTTGGGAACACTGAAATGTTCCCCGAGGAGTTCAGATTTAGTAGGAGGCATGTGCAGTATAAAGCTGTGATTTCAGTAGAGTGGAATCTATTATAATCTGTGGAAGCTGAAATAATTGGCTTTGCTGGAACATTGAATGGAAACATTACAAAGGAATAGGCATTTTCCTAAGTCTTGAAGAACAAGAAGGAGTGTCCCAAAGGGACATTTTAGGGAAAAGCAATCAAGGACAAAATGCAGCATATGCACAGGCAAGAAGAATAAATATCAAGTTGAAAAGTCATCTCTGATGATATAAAAGCAAAGGTGTAACAGGCAATAATTAAGAGATAGAAAGAAGTAAAAAAATGGAGGGATGAGATATTAATGCTATCATCATAAAAAAAGGAGTTAAGAGAACAAGCCTTTGCAGAATATGATATGAAAGTTTAAGTATAATGTTTGAAGTTGCAGGTGGAGACAAAAGTGGAAACTTAGAATTCTTACTTAACTATCTTAGGAAGAAGTGGGAGAAGTCAGGGGAGGTATGAGCTATGCCAATCTCCAGAAAGGTAGGAGACTTCGGACTGCTATTAACAATGATAAAGAAAATAAAGATATGACATATTTAGATGTTTGGCAAGAACAAAAAAGAAATAGTTAAAGTTAGATCGACCAAATACATGTTATGCAAACCATGACACTTTTCAGGGTAAAAGCAGATGCTATTAAAAATTATGCATGGGAAAAAATAAATAGGCATAAATCTGTGCTGAATTGGGGAAACGGAGAAGTTTTGACATTGCCTTGGTCCATTTTATGCTGCTGTTACAAAATACCACTGACTGGGTAATTTATAATAAACAGAAATGTTTTGACTCATAGATCTAGATGTGGGAAGTCCAAGATCAAAGTGCTCGCATCTGGTGAGGGCCTTCTTACTGTATCATAGTATTGCAGAAGACGGAAGGACAAGAGGAATGGAGAGAGCAAGAAGGCACAAAACTCGTTCTTTTATAATGGTATGAATTCAACCAATGAGAGCAGACACTTCATGGCCTTATTTTATATGTCATGTCTCAAATGTCCCAACTCTTAATACTGTTACAAGGGCAATTAAATTTCAACATGAGTTTTAGAGGGGACTCAAACCATAGCAGTCACCATACAGAAAAGGGAGCACTTGAGTTTTCTCTATCGCTTCATTTTTCTATGTACATATTTTTGATTGAGAGAACTAACAAAACCCTCATTGGTTTGCCTTTATTTTTTATTCTTTTTTTTTTTTTAATTGTACTTTAGGTTCTGGGGTACATGTGCAGATCATGCAGGATTGTTACATAGGTACACACATGGCAATGTGATTTGCTGCCTCCATCTCCCCATCACCTACGTCTGGCATTTCTCCCCATGTTATCCCTCCCCGACCTCCCCACCCACCATCACTGTCTCTCCCTTGCCCCCACAACAGACCCCAGGGTGTAATGCTCCCCTCCCTGTGTCCATGTGTTCTCATTGTTCAAATCCCACCTATGAGTGAGAATATGTGGTGTTTAATTTTCTGTTCTTGTGTCAGTTTGCTGAGAATGATGGTTTCCAGATTCATCAATGTCCCTACAAAGGACACAAACTCTTCATTTCTTATGGCTGCATAGTATTCCATGGTGTATATATGCCACATTTTCCTTGTCCAGTCTGTCATTGATGGGCATTTGGATTGGTTCCAGGTCTTTGCTCTTGTAAACTGTGCCACTATGAACACACGTCTGCATGTGTCCTTATAATAGAATTATTTATAATCCTTTGGGTATATACCTGGGTAATGGGATTGCTGGGTCAAATGGAATTTCTATTTCTAGGTCCTTGAGAAATAGCCACATTGTCTTCCACAATAGTTGAACTAGTTTGCACTCCCACCAACAGTGTAAAAGTGTTTCTATTTCTCCATATCCTCTCCAGCATCTGTTGTCTCCAGATGTTTTAATGTTCGCCATGCTAACTGGCGTGAGATGGTATCTTAATGTAGTTTTGATTTGCATTTCTCTAATGACCAGTGATGATGAACATTTTTTCATATATTTATTGGCCTCATATATGTCTACTTTTGAAAAGTGTTTGTTCATATCCTTTGCCCACTTTTGGATGGGTTTGTTTGTTTTTTTCTTGTAAATCTGTTTTAGTTCTTTGTAGATTCTGGGTATTAGCCCTTTGTCAGATAGGTAGGTTGCAAAATTTTTTTTCCCATTCTGTTAGTTGCTGGTTCACTCTAAAGATTGTTTCTTTTACTGTACAGAAGCTCTGGAGTTTAATTAGATCCCATTTGTCTATTTTGGCTTTTGTTGCCAATGCTTTTGGTGTTTTAGTCATGAAGTCCTTGTCTATGCCTATGTCCTGAATGGTTTTGCCTAGGTTTTCTTCCAGGGTTTTTATGGTGTTAGGTCTTATGTTTAGGTCTTTAATCCATCTGGAGTTAATTTTAGTGTAAGCTGTCAGGAAGTGGTCCAGTTTCTGCTTTCTGTACATGGCTAGCCAGTTTTCTCAACACCTTTTATTAAACAGGGAATCCTTTCCCCATTGCTTGTTTTTGTCAGGTTTGTCAAAGATCAGATGGTTGTAGATGTGTAGCGTTGCCTCCAAGGCCTCTGTTCTGTTCCATTGGTCTATATCTCTGTTTTGGTACCAGTACCATGCTGTTTGATTACTGTAGCCTTATAGTATAGTTTGAAATCAGGTAGTGTGATGCCTCTGACTTTGTTCTTTTTGCTTTGGATTGTCTTGGCTATGCAGGCTCTCTTTTGGTTCCATACGAAGTTCAAGGTGATTTTTTTCCAGTTCTGTGAAGAAGGTCATTGGTAGCTTGATGGGGATAGTGTTGATTCTATAGATTACTTTGGGCGGTATGGCCATTTTCACAACATTGATTCTTCCTAACCATGAGCATGGAATGTTTCTCCATGTGTTTGTGTACTCTCTTATTTCCTTGAGCAGTGGTTTATAGTTCTCCTTGAAGAGGTCCTTTACATCCTTTGTTAGTTGTATTCCTAGGTATTTTGTTCTCTTTGCAGCAATGGTGAATGGGAGTTTGCTCATGATTTGGCTCTCTGTTAGTCTGTTATTGGTGTATAGAAATGCTTGTGATTTCTGCACATTGATTTTGTAACCTGAGACTTTGCTGAAGTTGCCTATCAGTTTAAGGAGATTTTGGCAAAATAGACCACTAGCCAGATTAATAAAAAGAAAAGGGAGAAGAATCAAATCTATGCAATAAAAAATGATAAAGGGGATATCACCAGTGACTCCATAGAAATACAAATTACAATCAGAGACTACTACAAACAACTCTATGCACATAAACCAGTAAACCTGAAAGAAATGGATACATTCCTGGACACTTACACCCCCGCAAGCCTAAACCAGGAAGAAGTTGAAACCTTGAACAGACCAATAACAAGGGCTGAAGTTGAGGCAGCAATTAATAGCCTACCAACCAAAAAAAGCCCAGGTCCAGATGGGTTCACAGCTGAATTCTACCAGACGTATCAAGAGGAGCTGGTGGCATTCCTTCTGAAACTATTCCAAACAATCCAAAAAGAGGGAATCCTTCCCAAATCACTTTATGAGACCAACATCATCCTGATACCAAAACCTGGCAGAGACTCAACAAAAAAAGGAAACTTCAGGCCAATATCCATGATGAACACAGATGCAAAAATCTTCAATAAAATACTGGCAAACCGATTGCAACAGCACATCAAAAAGCTTATCCATCACAATCAAGTAGGCTTCATTCCGGGGATGCAAGGCTGATTCAACATATACAAGTCTATAAACGTAATCCACCACATAAACAGAACCAAAGACAAAAACCACATGATTATCTCAATAGATGCAGAGGCCTTCAACAAAATTCCACAGCCCTTTATGCTAACAAGTCTCAATAAACTAGGTATCAAAGGAACATATCTCTAAATAATAAAAGCTATTTACAACAAACCTAAAGCCAATATCATACTGAATTGGCAAAAACTGGAAGCATTCCCTTTGAAATCTGGCACTAGACAAGGATGCCCTCCATCACCCATCCTATTCAATGTAGTATTGGAAGTTCTAGCCAGAGAAATTAGGCAAGAAAAAAAAATAAATAAAGGGTATTCTAATTAGGAAAAGAAGAAGTCACATTGTCTCTATTTGCAGACGACATGATTGTATATTTAGAAGACCCTATCATCTCAGCCTTTTCTTTTCTTCTTTGAGACAGAATCTCACTGTCACCCAGGCTGGAGTGCAGTGGCATGATCACAGCTCACTACCACCTCTGCTTTCTGGCCTCAAGCGATCCTCCCACCTCAGCCTCCCTAGTAGCTAGGACTACAGACAGGCACTACCACACCTGGCTGATTTTTGTGTTTTTTGCAGACATAAAGTATGTTTGCCTTTTCACTTTTTGTTATGCACAAATGATGGGGTCTCTTGTCTGTCTGTCCAATATGGTTGCTAATTCCTGGAGGGCAAATTCATGTTGATCATCTTTCTATACCAGAGTAGCTAAAGACAGAAACTGCCACATTTGTTGAATTAGCAAATATATTTTAACTTTTCCTTCTGAGTTCTTATTTGGCTTTCACATTTTATTGTATATCTTTTTTTAAAACGTAGTCAAAAATATCTAATGGGTATGAGTTCTAGCAATAGAAAAGAAACATTCCCTACAGCAATTATAGGGATTATATGAAAGGAACTCTGCTTTCTAATTGTCCAAAGCTTGAAGACATAGGTTTTTTCATTTGATATTCACAGGAACTTTACTTTGAGAGAATGTACTATATTCATTTTGCAGATGAAGGAAATGAAGTTCAAAGAAGTTGAGCAAATTGTTAGGCATCATATGAATTTTTAATGGAAGAGCTAAACCCAGATCCTAAGAATTTTAATTGCCATCCCTGCTTTCAGCCCACTAACACCCACCCACTGCCTTTCTAATAAATCATTTTTCCTCTTCACTGAAGAGTACTGGCAAGATTTGGATTTCTAAAGGCAGACAACAATTTTTGCAAGCTTCCTTCATATTCTCCTCCTGCACTGGGCTCTTTATTCTACACTGCCAGTTTTCTATGATTGAAATTTGAAAGCATGTAACTGTTAATCTAGGAGTGATTAAGGAGTTTCATTTCTCGGAAGAGTCAGTACTCATCATCAGCTATGATGAATGAGCCCCTAACATCCCCTGATCCCATTATATTGTGATTAATTGTGCCAGTTTAAGTCAATAATTCATTTGTTAAAAATAGGCCTGCAAAGTATCATTTGTCTCATGGGAGATATCAGAATAAAAAAAATTCATTTGATACTTCTCATTAAATTAGCATTAGAAGTTATATTGAAGAGCCCTGTTCATCAAATACTTATTGCAGGCTTATTTGATAAGAAGTTTTATTTGTCTAAAATTATGTCTGCTAGCTGTCATAATGGTCTTCATTTTCCCTGTATTAATAAAAGAATAAAAAGTCTAAATATGTGCATGACTGGAGAAAAGGGTGGGACTTGAAACTGGGATTAGACTAATTCTTAAATATGTGATTTTTAGATAATAGGTATTAATAATGTTCTTGGTTTATGGCATTACAATATCTTTTTAAAGGAAGATAAGAGTAATGTTGAATAGGGTGTCTTCTTCCTGGGCTCAGATACTGTTCCTGGAGGTGCTGTGCTAAACTCCTAAGAAATGGAGCTTCTCCACTGTATCTTATATATAAATTATTGCAAATGTTGCGTTCAGTCTCCTTGGTCCATGAAGGCATTTTCAGCTGTGATTCTAAAAGAAGATACAAGTGAAGAACAGCTCGACTGCAAATGATAGTGGTCACTATCACATGAGACACAGGATTAATATCTTAATATTTCCAAAGCAACACCATAGTTACCTTGGAATGACTCCCAAAATGCTCCTAAACATTTAGATATGAAAGAGGAGATGGTGATTCATGAAATACTAGACACCTTTGAGAAAAGGGTTGTTTTCTCACAACTTGGTGTGGTTGGAGCAAAGGGGAACTGAATTGGGGTGATTCTATCACAACTGGTCAGGGTAATGGGGGTACAAGGGCAGGTGCCAGGCACATGTTGAAAACTTAATGTTTGATGAAGGAAAAGAGAAAGAGAAAAAAAAATCAGATGGCAGAGGAGGCAAGATATAGGTGGGAGAAAAGAAAAAAGAAATGAAAGGACAGAGCAAACTGGAGTGGCCATAGCAAGACACTGAACTTCACAGCAGTAGGCTCTAATGGCTAATACCTAAGACCAGCTACCTAAGCACAGCATGCGAAGAGTTTTAGTCATTCAGAATCATAAGCCCGACACCCACCTCCCTCCCCGAATTCTTATTAGGCTTGATAGGCCACCCAAAGGAATGAATTTTTAAAATGCTCCTGATGTGACGCTGGTATACAGTGTCTCTGCAAAATAGAGACAAGGAGACTATTTAAATGATGGAAACAGTGCTCAAAGCTGCCTAGGTAAGAGGTGCTAGTGTCTGGTGCTAATATATGACCCAAGCCTCTTAGGATGATAAAAAATCGTTGTGAGAAGGATACAATGTTGTACAAATATAAAGGGTTACATATATATAGGTCATGCAAAAGAAAAATGCAATTTCATAAAATAAATTATTGAGGGAGTGATAAACAAATGTTGGTTAATGGATACAAATGTAGGTTGGAAGGAATAAGATCTAGTGTTCCTTAGCTCAATGTGGTGACTATAGTTAACAGTAATATATTGTGTATTTCAAAATAAAAGAATGGAATTGGAATGTTCCTAACACAAATAAATGATCAATGTTTAGGGATATCCCAGTGGCCCTGATTTAATCATTACATATTGTATGTTTGTATTGAAATAGCCCATTATCCCATAAATATGTGCAACTCTTACATATCCATGAAAACTAAAACTAAAAAATTAAAAGAATATGCTGTGGAAACCCTTTCTCATGATAGAAGGGGTGCTAGGTTCCTCTTAGGCTCTCTGGATAGATTTCTGATTATACAAAAGTAATAGTAGCATAATCCTGATACCAAATCAAAATCTCCCAAAAATGTTGATGAAAAACTTTCCAATGGCAAGAAGTCTGAAAGCAAGGTTTCAGGTTATATGCTATTTTGTACTGTACTGTAGTACATTTTACTTTCATGGTACTTCATTTGACCTCTAGATATTAATAAGTCTGTTGGACACTGACATGGTTTGGCTCTGTGTCCCCATCCAAACCTCATCTAGAATTGTAATCCCCATGTGTCAAGGGAGGGACCTGGTGGGAGGTGATTGGATCAAGGGGGTGGCTTCCCCCATGCTGTTCTCGTGATAGTGAGGGAGTTGTCATGAAATCTGACGGTTTTAAAAGCGGCAGTTTCCCCTGTGTGCTCTCTGTCTCCCGTCTCCTTATTAAAAGGTGCCTGCTTCTCCTTCTCCTTCCACCATAATTGCAAGTTTCCTGAGGCCTCCCCAACCATGTGGAACTCTGAGTCAATTAAAGCTCTTTTATTCATAAGTTACCCAATCTCCAGTAGTATCTTTGTAGCAGTATGAAAATGGGCTAATACACACACAACAGCACTGATTTATAAAGAAGGAAGAATAAGCCCTTCCAGAGAGAAAGTACTATGGGGCAGGGACCACAGCTGCAGGAATTTAAAGAGAAAGTAGGGACCACTGGCTGCTTTTGGAGTAAGAACTTAGTGTAAAAGGTGACAGGACAAATCAAGCCCATACTACTTCCCTTCTATTCCTGGACACTTTTGGATTCTTCAAAAATATTTAGAAAGTAGGCTGGGCATAGTGGCTCACACCTATAATCCTAGCACTTTGAGCGGCTGAGGCAGGAAGATTGCTGAAGACCAGAAGTTGAAGACCAGCCTAGGCAACATAGTGAGGCCCCATCACCACATTTTTTAAAAATTGCATGGATCTGGTAGCACATACCTATAGCAACAAGCTATTCAGGAGGTTAAAGCGGGAGGATCGCCTCAGCTCAGGAGGCTGAGGCTGCAGTGTGCTGTGACCGTGCCATTGCACTCTAACCTGGGTGACAAAGTGAGACCCTGTCTTAAATAAATAAATAAAACAAAAAATTGGGAGGGGACTGGAATTCTCACAGCCAACCCATACTTAGGCTTCTGTTACCTTCAGAGAAGGGATTTACACAAGAAAAGCATTTCACTTATTTTAGCCTAAATTCTTTCCCAAGTGTTGGCAGCAGTAAGATAAAGATCTCATCTAAGGAACCCTGAGTCTGTCTTTCCTAGGCTTCATCTCTTTCTGACACATTTCAGCAGCCATCTCTTCTTTCCTTTTAATTGGCTCAAAATCTCTTCTTCATTCAAAGAAGGCAAGTTAGAGAAAGTAAAGTGATACATTTATCCAATAATTTCCTTTAAAGACTACCATTTATAGTTATCTGAACCACACTTCATCTGCTTTTAAATGTTTGACAGAGGTGGGAAGCCCTGCCAGTATGTGCACTTTCCTTCTCCAGTTTAGACCCCCGGCGTAGATCCATTAATGCACAAATTAACAATGCTATTGGTACTATCCACCATGGAGAAAGATGCTATAATTCTTAACGGGCCTTAGAAATGCCATTGACCCAACTTATTCTTAATATATCTTCCGACAAGTCTTAAGGCCAGTTTTATTGTTTCCCTTGTATAGTAACCAAATCTGGGTAAAACCTAACCTCAGACATCTCTAAATAAGCAAAAGGATTTTTAAATATTGAAGCTAGAAGGAACTTCAAAAATCATCTAGGGGAAGTCCTTTTATTTTTGAGATGTTGAATTAGAAGCTCATAAATATTAAGTGATTTGACTAAGGCTGTATATTTCTTGATTTCATGTCTAAGATCAGAATACACTAATACTACTCACTCATCAGTCAATATTTGTTAAAGAAATCCCATGTGCCAGGCACTTTTGGAAAATTGATTTCAGAAGCAAAAGTGAAGAGATACAGTCCTTTAACTCAAGATGCTTATAGACCAGAGACAAACATATAAAGAATTGCATTTTCTTAAATATAATTATCAATAGTATACATTTCAGTAATTTAATCTGCCAGAGGATCGATGGCGAGGCGGGCAGAGAGGAGAACATTGTGGCACTCAGATCTCAGTAGTCATGCCTCCTGACCTCTAAATCACATTAAAGATGGTGTGTTTTTGAAAGTAACAGTAGGTGGTGGCTTACTCATACTCTAAATTTCTTTGGGTTGCTTGTGTTAGCAACTTGTAAATAAACACACTAGAGGGCTATCCTAATGGTGTCTTTTGTGACTTCATGACTCACTGCAAAGGGAGAAAGGGAGTTGGAAATGGTTGCCTTCAAAGCCATGAATATGTCTTTCTGACCACAGTTTCAAAGCAGAGTTCAAATAATGCATGGGTCAATGAAGTCCTGAGCTCAGGAATTTCTGTAGTTTGGTAAATATGGAATGGGAGAATCAGAAGTTAGAGAACCACATTTTTTTTCAGGCCATGCAGATTAATACACACACACACACACACACACACACATATATGAACATCAGGGAGGGAAATTAGAAACACAGCCATGCCCCTACAGAGCAAGTCTACAAATCTAGGTGCTTACCTCTCTGAATCCTAGATTCCTCTCGTGCGTAATTGGCACCACAATGGTTCTGCAGTGCCTGGCAGACATTTCACACCTCCTAAATCAGACTAGCTGGGATCTGCCCAAGCAGGCACACTTATCCTGCACAGTGGCCTAATTGTCTGAAATAAAACTGCCAGTGTTATGGACAGAAGGCTCTGAATGCATCTTGCCTCCTTCCCCACCCCACCAAGAAACCATAGCGCAGCAAACTTCAAGCCAAAAATATAATACTGCCTGGAAGAGGTTACAGGACAGAGCTTTAGAATGGAAAAGCAAGCTGCATTAGTCAGGAGTGGAGCTATGCAAATGCATTAGCCCAAAGGCATGGGAAGGCCACAGTAGTACTGGTCATTCACTCACTGTGAGGAGACAAGGACCTTGATAGTGGCTGTGGTCAACTTTCTGGGGGCACTCAGCCAAATAGCCCTAGCTCCTTGCTCCTATGCTAGAAAAGAGATAGTCCAAGGTTTCTAGAGGTTTCTTGAGCTTATAAATCATATTAGCCCAGAGATAATTTCCAACAAATCTCACGTGCAAAGGAATGTTAGGATTATTGCCATGTTTAGAGCAAGAAATAGGTGTGGGGATGAAGGGATTCAGTTCTCTCTTCCCTTAAAGACAATCATGCCATGAATAGCAAAGATCTGTAGAAGCAATAGTAAATGTATGTCTTCGAGTATTTATTTTCTTATATGTAAAACCAGCTATGCACAACCCTTTTAAAATCAGGGATAGATGAGTCTACAATTTTACTTTCAGAATCATTAAAGGTTAACTTTGCACATCTCATGAGGATGCTTTTTAGGAGATCTGAAACACTTAATTGTGACACCAGTCGTCTGTCTCTTGGTCTGAGGAAGGTTCTCTCATAGAATTATGTCTATTTCCAGTGTGGAAAAGTCCACACATCTGAAAGTATTTGAAAGGTTTCTGCATGATCATGGCCTTAGACTAAGATACTTGGTGCCTTGCTTTCTTTCCTTTGATATCACCTTGCCCTACGCTGTCATTTTACAAACAAAAAAACTGAAGCTACATGGTGTGGCGTGACTTCAAAAGTGACAGAGGCAGAGCTAGAATTGTAATCCAGCCCTGCAGTCCAAAGCTTTTCATCTATGACAGTGACTCATTTCGGGTCATGATTGGATCGATAGCCACTACACATTCCACAGCGTTTGCGGAAAGTTTCACAAAGAAGGAAATGAACAATACAGAACAAATGGTAATAATATTCCACCAAAAGCTTAATTTAGAATAAATGTATTGTAGTCTTGCAGAACTTCTGTAGAATCGGCCCGTGACCTAGGAAGAACAGGGAGTGGAAAAAGCAGGTTATGTGCGCATGAGTGTGTGTGCATGCCAGGGTGTGCTGGGGGAAGGGGGACAGAATTGGAGGCGGGCCAAAATCATAAGAGAAGCCTTCCTCATAGATTCTGCTTTTCTCAGCTTCCCATGGAGCCTAATAGGAAGAAAGAAAGCGCGTGTATTTGCTGTGTATTTACTTTCCAGTGGGCTATTTTACTGCTTTCCTGTTTTCCTCCCCCTCTATTTATTCAGGTTGGGTCCACGCTTGGGAGATGAGGGTGGGAGGAAATTCAGAGCCATGTGGAGGGGCCTCGGTGACTCCTCTGAGATTTCCACAACTGGGTTAGACACCTTCCTGTTTGCCAAGTTTCCCACCAAGGCCATTGAGTAAGGAGTTAACTGCAGATCTATACATGTCCCTCAATTGTAAAGCTCCAGTGCCTGTTAGCTTTGCACTGAGGAAAGCATAGGCCCTTTAACAGGGATGGTACAAGAAGAAAAACATTTAAAAACGTAGCCTGGAAAGAATGTTAAAATTGGTCCTTTCATATGTCTTGACCACCGACGGAGCAAACAGTGATCTATTAATATACAAGCCTGCACTTAGGTTTTTTCACTTGTGGACTGGATGCCTCTAGCTCTCCATGACGCTCTAGGGCCTTGGTTTGACTGCATCCATGGGAAGAACTAGGCGAACTGCTTACAAGCCATGGTATGTGGAAGGGATATATTGAGTATCTTTCATGTGGCAAACTCTGTTCTTGATACTTTACGTACGTTACCTCATTTTATTCTCATGGAAATTCTACGAGATCTTAACTCCTTTGAGGCTCAGAGTCAAAGTTTGATTCACGTTTATCTGCGTGTTGTGCCAATATAATGCCGTCCTTCTAGCTTGAGTGGCACAGCAAGAAAGTGTGATTGAGGAGAGAGTCCAGTGTCACCTTGTCCTAGAGATGAGATCTCTAGAAAGTCACTTTGATTTCTATCTATATGCATTCCTTAGCAAATAACGAGGATAATAACAGTGACCAGTACCTACTTCTTGATGGCTTTGAGAATCAAATGAAATACTTTAAATAAAATCTTCAGTGAATCATAAAACATTATGTAAATATTAATTACTAGCAGAATGGAGTTTTTGCTTCTGTTTTAATTTATGTGAAGATACAAGAAACTTATAAACTATGTATAAGTTAAGCATTTGCAAGTCTACAGAATAGAATCAAAGACTAACTCTGTCATGATCAGAGTGCAAATACAATGGATTCCATGTCTGGGTAGTCTAATGTTCTTTTTATATTTAACTCTTTAAAACCATTTGTTTATCATCCTGAAGAAATTCATTAAAAAAATATAAACTAGTTAGCAGGCACAATTGGCTCATGCCTGTAATCCCAGCACTTTGGGAGGCTGAGGCAGGAAGATCACTTAAAGCCAAGAGTTTGAGATCAGCCTGGGCAACATAGCAAGACCCTGCCTCTACCACCCAAAAACTTTTTTTAAATTACCTGATCATGGTGACATGTGCCTGTAGTCCCAGCTACTCAAGAGACCAAGGGAGGAGGATCACTTGAGGCCAGGAGTTCAAGGATGCAGTGAGCTATGATCATGCCACTGCACTCCAGCCTGGGTGACAAAGCAAGACCCTGTCTCTAAAAACAAAAACAAAAACCCACAAAGTTATAACCTAGCTAAATACATAATTTTAAAAGTCATACAGCACTGTATTTTAAATCACACAATGGGGAAATTCAAGGAAAGTGTTGCAATGTGTCAATACTCAAGCATGATTTCTATGGGAGGCAGCAGTACCCAAATACCTTCTCGGCGTGCTGCCACCAGGAATGTACCAGCCACAAATGAACACTGATGCTGTCATATTTATTGTGATTTCAAATAACATAATAGCATCACTGTTAGTGATATATTTTCTAAAATGATGAACAACTCTTAGAGAAGTGCCATATGACGCCATCCTTCCAGCTTGAGTGACACAGCAAGAAAGTGTGATTGAGGAGAGAGTCTAGTGTCACTGCGTCCTATTGACGAAACCTCTAGCAAGTCACTTTGATCTCTATTTATATCCATTCCTCAGCATCTGTGTTCTCTGTGCCAACATAATGCCATCATATTGTCTGGCAATTTACAGAACTGATGCTTTATTGAAAGGTTCAGGGAGTATTAAAACAGTGCAAAAATGTTTTTGAATTTATATATAATATAGACTTATGCTTAGGTTATTCCAAATATATCTTTCACCCAACTGTATGTCCAGTGAAACGGCATGGTGGCTCATGCCTGTAATCCCAGCACTTTGGGAGGCCGAGGCAAGGGGATCACCTGAGGTCTGCAGTTTGAGACCAACCATGACCAACATGGAGGAACCCCATCTCTACTAAAAGTACAAAATTAGCCAGGTGTGTTGGTTCATGCCTGTTATCCCAGTTACTTGAGAGGCTGAGGCAGGAGAATCACCTGAACCTGGGAGGCAGAGGTGGCAATGAGCCAAGATTACACCATTGCACTCCAGCCTGGGCAACAAGAGCGAAACTCTATCTCAAAATAAAATAAAATAAAATAGAAAATTTCATTTGAAATGGGATAACTTTTTTTTAATTGCATTTTAGGTTTGGGGGTACATGTGAAGAACATGTAAGATTGTTGCATAGGTACACAGATGGCAGTGTGATTTGCTGCCTTCCTCCCCATCACAAATATCTGGCATTTCTCCCCATGTTACCTCTCCCCAACTCCCCACCCCCTGCTGTCCCTCCTCTATTTCCCCCCAACAGACCACAGTGTGGGATGCTTCCCTCCCTGTGTCCATGTGTTCTCATTATTCAACACCCACCTATGAGTGAGAATATTCGGCGTTTGATTTTCTGTTCTTGTGTCAGTTTGCTGAGAATGATGGTTTCCAAGTTCATCCATGTCCCTGCAAAGGACACAAACTCATTGTTTTTGATGGCTGCATACTATTCCATGGTGTATATGTGCCACATTTTCCCTGTCCAGTCTATCATCAATGGGCATTTGAGTTGTTCCAGGTCTTTGCTATTTATTGTAAACAGTGTTGCAATGAACATTCATGGGCATGTGTCCTTATAGTAGAACAATTTGTAAGCCTTTGGATATATACCCAGTAATGGGATTGCTGGGTCAAATGGAATTTCTATTTCTAGATCCTTGAGGAATCGCCACAGTGTCTTCCACAATGGTTGAACTAATTTACACTCCAACAGTGTAAAAGTGTTTTGGTACCAGCACTGTTTTGATTACTATAGCCTTGTAGTATAGTTTGAAGTCCAGTAGTGTGATGCCTCCCGCTTTGTTCTTTTTGCTTAGAATTGACTTACTGATGTACGGAATTGACCAGTGTATTGCAAGACATCTGTTGCTCTTGGCCCAACCTACTAAATGCCAATCACGATGATGGGTGAAATCCCACCTCTCCTGGGGGGGCAGCACATGTCCATCCTGCCCCACACTGAGAACCAGCTTTCTCCTGCTTCAAGTTCTCCCCCTTCTGATTGAGCTCACCTTCTCTCCCCAGTATCCAGGATCTCTCTCCCCCTTTTTCTTTTTTATTCTCTATCTCTTATAATCCAGCATTTTAACACAACCAAACATATCTTTCTCTCTTAACTTCTTTAAGTTAGCCTTGCACATTGGGTCCTCTTTGAATTATTTTGCCTTCAACTCAGTCTGGGTTGAATCCTGAAGGAGTCAGCAAGGTTTAGAAAAATTTCTGAGAACCAGAAAGTCATTTGGAAGTCATTTACTTTAACCCTCCTCTTCTACATGATCAAACTGAAGCTTAAATATGTGCAGTGACTTGCCTTGGGTCCCACAACAAGTCAATGGTAGATTCAAGACAGGAACCTGAGTGTCTTCCACTATCCTTATACCTAGCTCTGTCTTGCTCAATAAGCCCTTATTAATGTCAAATGCAAGGCAACCTACCCTTATTAATGTCAAAGTAAGGCACTTTGTTAGGAATGTCTTACACTTCCTGAATTTAAATACAATTGGAAAGATAAGAAATGACAATAAAACAATAATTCCATTTAACAAAGTATATGTTTGTATTCCAGTTTTGCACAAGACTTTGTGCTACATGTTTCAGGAGATACAATGAGTGGCAGCAGCTTCAGCCTATGCTTCCTCGGGCATATGGTCTGGTAATGAGATAAGACCTCACTATAAGGCAAGGAAGAACCAAGCACAGCCAACCCTTGAGCAACACGGGTTTGAACTGTGCAGTTTCACTTATGCTGAGATTTATTTCTACCTCTACCCTGCCCCAGATGACAAGACCAACTTCTCTTCTTCTTCCTCTTCCTAAGCCTACTCAATGTGAAGACTATGAAGATTTTTGTGTATGGTGTGAGATAGCGGTTCAATTTCATTCTTTTGTGTATGGGTATCTAATTTTCCCAACAACATTTGTTGAAGAGACTATCCTCTCTCCATTATGTATTTTTTGGCATTCTTGTATGCATGGGTTTATTTCCAGGTTGTCTATTCTGTTCCATTGGTATATACATCTGTCTTTAAGCCAGTACCATAATTTTTATTATGTCTTTGTAATATAATTTGAAGTCAGGAAGTATGATGCCTTCAGCTTTGTTCTTTTTCAAAATGCGTTATTCAGGATACTTTTGATTCCATAGGAATTTAGGAATATTTTTTCTATTTCTATAAAAAGTGCCATTAGGATTTTGATAGAGATTTTGTCAAATACGTAGATCACTTTGGGTAGTATGGACATTTTAACAATATTAATTCTCCCAATCCATGTACAGATTTGTATCTTCCCATTTATTTGTATCTTTTTCAATTTCTTTTACAAATGTATTGTAAGCTTCAGTTTAAAAGACCTTTACCTCTTTGGCTAAGTATTTTATTCTTTCTGTTGCCATTATAAATGGGACAGTTTTCCTATGGAGAATAGCGAACCCTTGTGTACTGCTAATGAGAATGTAAATTAGTAAAACCATTATGGAAAACAGTATGGAGGTTCCCCAAAAACTTAAAAATAAAGCTAACATATCCAGCAATCCTCCTTCTTGGTATCTAAAGCAATTGAAATCAGGATTGTGAAGAGTTCTTTGCACTACCATGTCCATTACAGCATTATTCACAAAGCTAAGACAGGGAAATGCCCTATGGATAAAGCAAATGTGATATGTATGCGTGTGTGAGTGTGTCTGTGTGTATATATATAACAGAATACTATTAAAAAAGAAGCAAATCTTGCTGTTTGCTACAGCATGGATGAGGCTGGAAGACATTATGCTAGGTGAAACAAACAAGACACAGAAAGAGAAATCCTGCATAATCTCATTTATATGTGAAATCAAAAATAGTCATGTTTACTATTGGCACTGCAGATAGTAGGATAGTGGTTTCCAGAGCCTGGTCCAGGAAGAAATAAGGTGATACTGGCCAAAAGATACAAAGATTGAGTTATGAAAAATACAAATAATTTCTTGAGACCTAATGTACAGCATGGTGATGTTAATTAACAAAACTGTATTGTATACTAGTAGTTTACTGAGAGGACAGATCTTAAATCTTCTCACTACACACACTCACACACATGCACATGCACATGCGCATACACAATGGCAACTATGCAGAGGTAATGGATATGTTTAATTAGCATAATTGTGGTGATAATTTAGTAACGTAATATTAAAGCATCAAGTTGCACTTCTTAAATCTATACATTTTTATATGTCGATGATGTCTTAATAAAGCTGTTTAAGAATGAGACAGCCAGGCGGAAAGCTCCATGGAAGCAAGACAGAACTCCTTGGGGAAGTGGAACTTGAACTCTGCCTGAGTATACAATTGGGAAGATGATCAGTTTTGATGTCTGAGTCGTTCGGACTTTAGCAAGGGAAGACAAGGCTGTGAGCCAGTTGCTGGGGTCACTTAGGAAAACAAGGAAGTGTTAGAAACAGTGCTGTACGGAGTCCAACATCAGCAAAGCTCTTGGATAATAATCGCAAAACAAGGGGCGGGGGAAGTACTAGAGAGAACAGAAAAGCCGATCCCACTTCCGTTCAGTTAAAGGACAGGAATAAGAAAAGGATACATTGAGGAGATTACAAGATCGGAGAAAAGGCAATGATCACCTAATGGTAGAAGTGGAAAGAAGTACAAATAATTTTTTGACAAGATCTGTGCGGGTTTTTAAAAATATAAACAGTCTCAAAGAGTAGGGCGTACAGGTTCAAGTTAGACACACGTAAGACAAGAGGTTAAGGCTCTCTGGTTACGGAGGAAAACAAGGGTTCAGGTCGGGGAGGCTGGAATCCGAGATTTAAGACTTTAATGACCAGGGCTCGGGAAGAAAAGGATGGAGGAGGGACTTGCTAGCAACTGAGAAAAGAGGAATGTAAATTAGGCAGAAATCAATGAATGTAAGATTGCTGGGGTTACATGACGACCACTAGGGGGAGCTCCAGCCCATTCCTCCCTGCGGAGCACAACTCTGGAGCTCTGCAGGAGTTCAAATTCTCAAACTCTTCTCTGGTTGTGGGACGAGCCACTTAATTGTGTTGTAGGATTAGCCACTTAATCTTTTCTGCAAATGGAAGTCATGAAACGGAGATAATTACAGTTGCGAGAATTAAATGAGATGCTACATGTCACGTGTGTTTGCATCCTCAACCCAGAAGTTGTGTAGTGACAGCAGGCAGCAGGACCAAGACGGTGAGTGCTACTGAGCAGTGGTGCTCAGGGCCTCAGGCTTAGTATGACAAGAGAAACTGTCAGCAGGTGTTGACTCTTCCTTTAGGACAATGCGCTCTTTGGGGGTTGTCTTTTTCTCCAGCACTGCCATGCGGCCTATGTAATTAAAAACAAGGTGAAGGTGCCATCAATTTTCTTTTCAGGAAGAACCCATTGATATGGAGTCCAGGACCAGGAGCTCTGGCCTCCCCCCTCAGGCTTTGAATGAAATCTGCTCCTTCTCTGAGGTATGCCTCTCCCCGCCTTGTTTTTTTTTTACAGTAGAGTGGTGGGATGTTGGGATTGTGGTGAGGGTCCCAGCAACAAGGCCAGGGATGCACATCAGCATGCTTCAGACCAGGCCTTGGGGCTTGGGAGAGCTCATGGCTCACACATGGTCCAAGACTGCCATGGGCACAAGGCCTGGAGCTAGCGCAGTGGGCTATGAAGACAGAGCCATGACACCAAAAGGACTGCCCACTCTAGTGGGAGGCAGGAGGAGAGAAGGAAACCCACCTCTGCTCTCTGTTTCTGTTCCTGGAGCATCTCTCTGGGCACACGCTTTTGCAGGGCTGTCTCCACACACATTGGTTTGGGATAAGAATACAGGCTGCTGGGCACCACCACCAAGGGCTGGACAAGCAGCAGGAGGTTTCCTTGAAGTAACTGCTTGCAGCAGTGCCCTTGTGCGGGTCCTGGGCCTCCTCATTATCATTTTATTGCATTTCTCTTCTTTGCACCCTCAGGACTTTTTCTGGAATAAACATAAGACCAGTTACTTTAGAAATAAAATGTGTTTTTCATTAAAACCCTATTCTGGCTCCTCCAGTCCCAACAAGGCATTTCCTGCTTGAACTAATTGGGTTTCAAGTTATCAATGATACTGTGTCTCTGCAAGGAGGTAAAAATACAGGACATCCCTGTGTCCAACTAAAAGCCCTCCTACCACCCAAATGAAATGAAACTTTCCTCTGGGAAGCCTTAAGGAAAATACAAGCATGAGCAGGAAGTTATTCAGAACTTGAAAAGAAAGCCTCTCATTCTTCTTGTGGGTTGTAGGTCCACATTCCTTCCACCTCCCCTCATCCCAACGATCCTCTGCCCCACTGAAGTGTCCCCCCCATCCTATCAGCCAAGAAAATACACACACAAGACTAAGAAAAACATGGTCTCTTAGGTTGCCCAAGTTGGAGGCACCCATGATTTGTCCCAAGAGCAAACTTACTAGATTTCTCCACAGAGAAAACCCAAGCAGAGACCTTCCAGAGCAAGCCATTCTCCGTCGCACAACTGTCCAGCAAGAAGAGAGCCATGGTGGACACAGACACCTGCTGCACGGCACCCCTGACTGTCCTTGAGCCACAGGTCTCAATTTTGGCTGCACATTATAATCACACACAAGGAACTTTTACAACTTCTGATGCAAAGGTCCCATACCAGAGACTCGGATTTAAATGGTGTGGTGTGGAACCAAGTCACTAGTACCTTTTAAAGCTCTTCATAAGGTCCAGGTGCAGTGGCTCACGCCTGTAATCCCAACACTTTGGGAGGCCAAGGCCGAAGGATTGCTTGAGCCCAGGGGTTTGAGATCAGTCTGGGCAACAGTAATGAAACCATGTTTCTATTTTTTTTTTTTTTTTAATTAGCTGAGCATGAGAGCATGTGCCTATAATCCCAGCTACTGCAGAGGCTGAGGTGGGGGAATCACTTGAGCCAGGAAGTTTGAGGTTGCAGTGGCCCATGATTGCACCACTGCACTCCAGCCTGGGCCACAGAGTGGTGAGACACTGTCTCAAAAAAAAAAAAAAAAAAAAATTCGAATGTGCAGCCTGATTTGAGAACCTGCATAGTAGCATGGTGCTGTCCAATACAGTACATCTAGCCACAGAGCCACTCATGGCTCCTTAAAGTTAAATCAGTTAAAATGAAATAAAGTTAAAAATTTAGTTCCCAAGTTGTAGTGGCCATATTCAAGGGCTCAATAACTACAGGTGACCAGTGGCTACTATGTTGAGGAATGGTGGGTATAGAACATTTCCATCATCACAGTAAATTTTACCAGATGGAGATATTCTCGAACATCAAAATGTCATAGTCAAAACTGAGTTTTTCTATTGACCCTTGAAAAGTGTTCTTTCCAAATCCACCTGTCTCACCCTCTCCCTGAGCTTCAGACCTCACAGCAGAATTCAGTTGTCTAGGACTCCTTGTCTCCCAAGAGCAGTGCCAATAGTAAACTACACAACGACAGGTTCTTTCCTTCATCACTGCAACATGAAAGATGACATTTAGTGATTCCCTGACTAGCTCTAAATCTCACCGACAGAAGCAGAGTCATGATTTTAAACCAGGCTTGTTTCTATAAAAACACAAGCTCGCTTATCCAACCCAACCACTCCTCCATGGGGACTCCTGGCCACATCAGAGCTTTCTCCTCCAAGAGGAAAGGCCCTGAGATGCGCTCTGCTGACCACAGGGTTTCCACATCAGCCATTCCTCTTACCTACCACATTCTGACCCCTTAACTGCTACCATCTTCAAGGTTAGCTCTGCAAGAAAACAATATGGATGCATTTCAGTAAGCTTGACTTGTGGTGGCCAAGGATCAAAAGGAAGAACCATTTTCTACTTGGTTGGTAAGACTTGCTGGCAGGGGTACTTCCCATCAAAACATTGCCTGGATCTTAGGAGCAAGGTGCCTTACAGGAATGCAAAGAAAGGAACCAGCTGGTGCAGTGGACAGGAGCTCAGGTAGCTTCTAAGAGGGGCGCTTCCAAGGGAAAGGCCACAGGTTTGGGGCTCCTGTGGTCTGTTGCTTGAAGCAAATTAGCTTATTTTGTATCATTTTAGTACCTGAGAGAAAACACCTGGGCTCTGTTTGACTGCCGCTGGCTTGATTTAAACTTAAAATTGTGTGCAAGTAGGGGCAAGTTTCTGTCTCCTGCTGTGTGTGAACGTATGTTTGTGTATATGCACACGCACACAATAGCAGAAGGGAAAAGATTGAAGAAAGAGGAAATGGGAGCTAAGAATGTTCCTTAGCAAAATAAATGCTTACATTTTAATTATTTTCAACTATGTTTTCAAAAACCATCAAAAATGGTACAAGAAGATGTTTAAGGGGTAGTTTTGGAGTACATTTATCCCAGTCTAGAACTTAAATAACTCGAATCGTGATGGACTCAGACCACTGACTACCAGGTATAGACTTTGCCCAATATCTTCCATATTGTCTTATGTACCTTCTTTTTTAAAATTTATTTTTCATACAGACGGGGTATTGCTAAGTAGTCCAGACCTATCTTGAATTCCTGGCCTCAAGCAATCCTCCCGCCTGGGTCTCCCAAAGCACTGGGATTATAGGCCTAAGCCACCATGTCTGGCCTTATTTATTTTCTTCAATGTATTCATAGTCACCCAGAGTCACATTCTCCTTTTATTTTGTCACCTTTCTTGTCTGGTGAGTTGCCACAACTGTGAATCCCAGGCCAGTGGCCTGAAGACAAAGCAAATGGCTTTGAGCATCTGGATCCTGGACAGGCCAGGTCTTCCTCTATTAAACACACAAAAATCTAACTAACCCACAGTACATCATCTCACAAATAATGCAGGATGGTTTTCTGTTTTAATGTCAAAATTATAATCCATATTACTGTCTTATAATTTGGGACCATTTCTCAGAATAACGCTATTATGCAGTCCGTGTTTTGGTGGTGGTGATTTTATTCTCATAGACTAACATGGCCACAACCATGATATAAATAGATAAAAGCACTTGTTTAATTTCCTCAGTTCTGCAAAAAACCAGGACACCAACAAGAACAAATTTTTGATGGAGAAACACTGACTGTATCCACTTAGGCCACAAACCAGGGTCTTTTTAAAAGCATGACTCAGAACCTAAAGCCCAAGTGGGAGACTCCTCTTGCTATTGGTATGATCACTTGGCTCCACTTGGTCACCACCCCTTTGATCATGACTGTCAACCAATGAGGAAGCTAGATGCAGACACTCTTTTGACTGAGGCCCTGGAGAAGCCAGGAAGTAGTGATGAGGCCCACTCTGCACTTGGGGGGAGGGGGCTGCTCACAAATCCAGTTCCCCTTTTCAGGATCGAAGTGAGAAGCAGCTGCTCACTCCTTTCCACTCCCTAACGGCTTTATACCTGCTTTGTCTTGATTGCTGCTGCCTCAGACTGCTCCTTAATCCTGTAAAACAAAAGATTCTGCTACCTGTTGCAAGGCACGAACATGACCAGAGTCCACTGCCATTTCCAACCCAATGGGGTGCATGGGGTGCCATTCAGATTGTGCGTGCAAGTGGTCAAACATGGAGGTGTTTCTCCTCCCTTACTTGTAGGGATGGGGGTAGCTCAGGCCAGAACTACATGAGGCATTTGGTTGAGTTTATCTGGTCTTGATTTCTGATTACCATGCCAGTTGCCCAGGGGACAGGCAAATCACATACAGATGATCTGATCTGATTTTTAAGAAGTGGTCTGATTAGCTCACTTGTTTTAACAACACAATCAGATCGACTAGGTGGCAATGCATTGATTTTATGGCCCTGCCTGAATCAATCTGAATAAAACCATTTAGTGGCACATATAAACACAGCTGAATGCAGACAATTAGGGTGAAATCTTTCCTTTAAGCTCTTGAGGAATAGAAAATAAAACTACTTAGATAGTGTCTCTATCAAGGAGATTATGTATATAAGGCTAACACGACCCTGGTTTCCTTGGTTTCTATTCCGTCCTAACTCCCTAAACAGAATTCAACTTCTTTTCCCGAGATTCATTCCGCAGACATCCCTTCTTTGCATACATTGAGCTCCCAAGCCAGATATTCGTGATTGTGATAGATAAGGATGAGGGCAAAAGGCATATGTGTAAACTGTCAAATAGTTTATTTCCACAGGGATTATGAAATCCCTGACCTCTGACCCAGGGCCCAAAGACAGATTGATTTTTTTCTGAAATAAAATTGATCCAACAGAATTTATGCAAAACAAGGATTCTAAGAGATTCTTGGCCAACACCATGCGACTAATGACTTACTCCCTCACCTTATTAACAGTCACCCTCCTTTCTAGTTGGACAAAAGGGTGGTATGAGGGAGACTTCCCATGTTTCAGGCTTTTCTTTGGACTGCCCCCTGTGGAATGCCCAGGTCTCTGCTTCATGGCTCCTCATGCTCCTTAGACATCACTCAAATCAAAAGGCCAGTTGATTACAGTTCTCCTGGAATTAGAGTGCAGTGTGTATTCCTAACGACTCTTCTTCCTTATCAGCTGTGCCCTCCTTACGTCTCAGTTTTCTCATCTGTAAAATGAGATGGTTGAAGTGGGTCATCTCTAAGATCCCTTCCAGCACTTTCATTGTATGATTTGATTTGATTGGATTTGATTTGATTGGTTTGAGATGGAGTCTTGCTCTGTTACCCAGACCGGAGTGCAGTGGCGCGATCTCAGCTCACTGCACCCTCCACCCTCCACCTCCTGGATTCCAGAGATTCTCCTGTCCCAGCCTCCCAAGTAGCTGGGACCACAGGCATGTGCCACCATGCCCAGCTAATTTTTGTAGTTTTAGTAGAGATGGGGTTTCACCATGTTGGCCAGGCTGGTCTCATACTCCTGACCTCAAGTGATCTGCCCACCTCAGCCTCCCAAACCGCTGGCCTGAGCCACCACACCCAGCCCCGCTGTATGATTTTAATAATACCCTATGTTGGTATTTGCACAGACATTTCCATCTGTACAGCAATTTTATATCTATAATCTGCAATGCTTCCACAATGTTGTAGGAAAACAGATCCTTCGATTTCTTCAGAAATATGAGCCTGTCAGATCAGATCAGATCCCCAAGGACCCGTCAGACTTAATATGGTAATATGCTAAATTCCTAGGGCTGCCATCATGCTGACCATTGGATTTGCAGCCTGTGCTAGATTCCTTAGGCATGATAATGCCTTGTTTGTTTGAGAGTAATGCCACCCACCAGTGTTTGATGTAGCAAGGACCGTGGCATGAGGCAATGAGCTCTAACCATCTTGTGTTGAAAGACAGAACTTTTCTTCCTTATAGCTCAGCTTTTATCAAGACTTTAAAATGCAGCCAAGGCATTAAAGAGAGAGGAAAAGAAAGTTTGGAAGGTTTTTATACATTAAAAAAAAATCTTTCTTTCATTTTTTTTTAACCACTATGAAAATCTCTTCCAAACACACAGACCCTACAGTATCCCTATTAAATTATATAGAGCGAGTCCAGCCCTTGACTGTCAGTGGGGCCCATCAGTCCTAATTTATCGCCCCAGGAAACACAGTACAATTATGGTAATAAATAATAATAGGATTCAGTACATGACAACATGAATGATGGAGCCTCTCAGAATTCATTTACATTGCTTTGTGTTGCAATCATCATGCTTCTAATGTAATGCCAAGCAAATGAGCCCCTTTGAATATTGTGCAATCTATTGCAAGTCAACTGGCACAAAACTCACTCAATAAATCATGTTCAAACACATGCCTGTAACGACAGGTAAATCAACAATGAAGTAATTGCATTTAATGTATTGAAATACTGGACAAAAAAAAAAGTGACCTCAAAGTGACTTTTTGTAAAAGGTATGATATAGTTGCAACAGGGAGTGAGATCCTTTCTAAGAGGCACGCCTTGCTTAGATGCACATGCCAGAACTCATGATGATGCTGTTCCCCATGCAGACCTTGATTTACCTATTTTCTCTGCAATAATCACGGGATTGGGATGCCAGAGGCTTCAAGGGTTCACTACCTTGAACATAATAGTCACAGGTAGAATGGAAATCAGCCTCAAGTACAGCCAGCTCATTTGTGCCTAAGCCATCACCAGGCTCTAAGTTTTTTGTGGCCAGCTCTAAAGGCAACCTGATGAGGAGGAGGAGGTCAGGAGTCAGAAGGGCTGCATTCCTGCCCTAGGTCTGGGATTCACTAAATCACTGCATGACTCTGGCCAAGTCACACTATCTCTCTTTGTCTGTGAAATAAAGTTGCTGGACTATCGTGGCTAGAATTCATTGGAATTCTAACATTCATTGACGCTCTGATTCTGATTAGAGGCCTTCACTTTTAAGCAAGCAGAAAAGAGTTCCCTGCTCTTCCTGGAGCTATGCTGTTTCTGAGCATCGAAGGCACTACCTTGGACCGGCATGCATCTCTCTTCACCATTGCTGTTGGCCAGACCAAGTGTATGTGCTTCTAATTTCTGTGAATCCTGAGCCTTCCCCTTTCTGGGCAAGTGGACAAGTCTGAAAATAGGGCCCCAGGGGCCATGTGGATGAATAACAGACAACATTAAAATGACAACCTTCCCTTCCTTCCCCATTGCATCCACCCCAGCTCCCCTCTTCCCAGGGACAACGTCAAGAAGAGATGAAGCAGAGCCTCTGCAAAGCCAAAGGCCACTTAAGGAACTTTCCTGCCCTTGTGAAAAAACCATTCTTGGCTGAAGGGCTCCCTAGGCCTCCCCACTCACCCGCCTTCCTCTCTCTGCTCAATCATCCATCCCTGACTATTGTCAAAGTAGCTCTCATAAACCCCATAATATTGGAAATGTGGAGACGTGGAAAATTAGGGAAGAAAGAGCATTAAGGGGTGAGAAGATCTGGCCTTAAGTCCTGGCTCTATAGTTTATTTGACATGTGACATTATGCAAATCCTTTAACTTCTCTGAGCTTCCACTGCTTCATCCATAAAGTGATAATATTACCCACTGTGTCTCCAATGAGGTCATTGTGAGGACAGGATGATACAGATGAAAAGGCTTTGCTAGTTGTAAAGCACAATACAAAAATCTCATTTTTGTCATAATTTGGGAGAAAAGAACACTCTGACATGAGTTTTCTGTGTTCTGCACTCTAACAGTGCTTCTTATCATAAAAGCAATCATCTTGTTTATTTGTCTGGGTATTTTTATTGTCTGACTCTCCTAAGAGTCAGAAGGAACTTGGAGGATTTGTTCATATTGTTCGTGTATTACCAGCACCTAGGACAATGTTAATAAGCATTTATTGAATGAATGAACGAATAATAGCTTTTCTTTCCTTTAGGAAATTATAACGAAACACTGAACTTCAATATCTATCAAAAATATATTTGACGCAAATCTGGCCCAACCTGTAAACATAGTCTCCTGCTTCATTTACTTTTTATGCTGAAATGGAGCTGTTTAGAGGGAGATGGGTTTGTGAGTAATGGCCTCCACTGGAAGGGTAGCAACTGGAAAGTCTTTCAAACCCACTAAGATGCTTCTGAGGCCAAAACTGGGCCACAGTTTCCCAGGCAACAACAATCTAGAAAATGACAGCTCAGTTCAAAGCAGGAAGGGATCTAGGCAGCTATGGAAAAACTCACAAGCATTTCCATATTAGAGAGGCGTGAGAAGTTATGATTAATATAATCACTGAAAGCCCTTGAGTGAGAGCTAACAGGTTTCTATTCTTAGTGTCATCCATGCATAGACCCCGTCTACCTTCTTTGGGATGTCATTCTGTCACCAAACCATGAAGACTTACTCATAGATTACTCATAGATTACCTGTGTTCCTTCTTGAAACAGGCCCCGCTGTCCTGATAGCTCCCATATGATACACCCTGATTAGCAAGGCAGCATCAGGCAGAACAAAAGCTCCATTAACCAGGGCTGGTGGGCGGGAAGACAAAACCAGGGGCCCTGAGAGGGGAGAGAATGAAACAGAAAAACTCTAATTTTAGAAAATTGCTACCAGTTGCAGGATGATGAGAGTGTTCCCTAAAGATGGGAACATCAGGAATGGAGGGACCTGGCTTTTCTACCTGACCTGTCAGACCTCTGATGGGAAATGCCGGCCATGTTGATCTTGGGTTTTCTCAACACTGCTGGATTCAGAGTGCTCCTGGAAGCAAGACAGGTATTTATTTGGCAGCAAACTGCTACCAACTCCAAGGCCACACCCTCCACCCTTGGGATTCAAAGGTTCCTTTTAGAAAGCAGCCAAGAACAAGCTGCCTCTAGGGTTAAGGAGGAAGAAGATGGCACCCTGTGTCACAAGGCAGCCTCAGGCTGAAGGGACAGGTCTTCTAAGTCCCTTTCAACCCAACACATTATTGAAGCCAAGGAACTGTAGTCTGACCGGTTAGTATGAATGACAAATAGGTACCCCAAAACTCTCACAATTCAAAGGACCTCCCTATCTCCCCAGTTCAGTTTCCCCTGGGTTCCTTTTCTTTACTCACATATCCACCATCAGGTCCCTCCCATCCCCGTCATCTCATTCCTCTCGAGAACTCAGAGACAGGACATAAACTCCGGCCTTTCGCCATTTGATTAAGCAGGTCCCAAGAGCCAGTGAGCTGCAGCCATGCCTGGGAAATGGTTCTGCTCAGGCAGCTTGATGAATGACGGAGGGTCAACAGACGTCACCTCTCCCACTGAATCCCCAGGGTACAAGCACAGCCCAGCTGGAAACAGGACATCAGAGGAATCCGAGTGAACACAAGAGCCAACGGCAAATCCACATGGCACCCAACAGGAAGGCCTTCCACTGGCTTTCTCCATCTTCCTTTTAGAGTGGATGCTTAGTATTCATTCTTTAAAAGGACCCCTCTTCTTGGAGAATGAAACATGCAAACTGATGACGACAAATTATGATTCATGATTACCTGGAAACCCCAGGACCTCAGGCAGGTACCTGAGGAATCTTAGTACCTAAGAGGAATGCCTCTTGATTTTAATAGGAATTTTCCATAGACATGCATTCGATTTGGTTGTTGTTGTTTTCTGTAAATACCCCTTTCAACCCTACTTACAAGAAGCAATCATATATTCTGCTAAAATGGACTGAGAGTATACTTTCTATTTTTCAGCCACTCTCAAGAATTTCAGGCCAGTGGCTCATAACTGTGGACCCAGAAGTTGGAGGTTGCAGTGAGCTGAGATCAAGCCACTGCACTCCAGTCTGGGCAACAGAGAGAGACTCTTTAAAGAAAAAAAGAGAGAATTTCAGCCCAGGTACCCAAGAGTAGATTGAGCATACAGATTAGAACCAGCAAAAGAGGGAACTGCAGTGGTGAAGGGAAGCCCCAACGTAGACTTCGGTCCAGAATTCAAAGTGCCTTTGCTGTCTCTGAAATACAAACACTTAGGATATTACCTTTTCTTTCTAATTAACTTTTTAGAAGTGTTTACCTGAAACTCTGAATTTTAGGATTCCAGGCTATCCATTATGAATTATTCTCATACTTCTATTAATATGCTTTTTCTGGGCTGTTTACTGCTGAGAACAATCTTTCCATACAAAACTCCCTTAGAACCTGAGAGCTTAAGATCAACCTCCTGAGTGGGAGACTGGGCACATCTCCTCTCCCTTCATGATCCCTCCAGGGTCAGACAGAAAACAACTGCGTTTCAAACTCAGAAATAGTAAATTAATCGAAGGGACCTTATGGATCATGGAGTCCAAATCATCATCTTCCACATGAAACAACTAAAGTCTAGAGAGGTTAATGGTTGATTCGGGGAGGTACAGATAGATGTGCCAAGACTGAGGTTGGAACCAGGGTTCGTGTTCGTTCCAAAATAAAACATTGTTCCTGGTAGTTGACACATGAAAAGTTATAGGCCAAGATGAGTAAAAGCGCGCAAACTCGCTCACTCAGCCAGTCAAAAAAGGGGCTGAGCTGAATGCCAGGAAGTATTACCCGAAGTGTATTCTACAGAAGTCATCGTTTTTGAGATGCTGCAACCAAAAAGAGTTATCAAATTATAAGAGAAAGATCACTGTAAACAAACCTGTTTAACTTAGCATAATCCAACATTTTCTAAAGTCCTTTAAGATTCTCAAAGATCACTCACTCTTTCTCTCTCCCTCCTTCCTACCCACAGCTGTTTTGCATAAAATGTATTAGCATACTATATAGAATTGGCGTTTTTCCACAGTGCACACTTCTAGAAATGCTGGTAAAGGGGAAGGAATTCTGCAAGGAAAAAAGGATTATCCTCTGGTCACAGAATTTAATTATTCTACTAAACACCTGCAGACCTTCATCCAGTCATGTAATTCTTCTGGGTCTCCATTTCCTAATCCCTTAAATGGTGGTGGTTAGGAGTGTGATGGTGGACAAGATAAACCCTACAGTCTTTCCAGTTCAAAATTTCTACAATGACCTAAAGAGATTGTGCCAATCAGAAAAGGCTGAGGTTTGCCCTATACAGACAGCTTCGGCAAGGAACTTGTTTTTGATATACTCTTGTGTTACAGTTTGAGATAAGGAAAGGAGGAAGACCTTAAAAAATAGGATTCTCCAGTAGATAACAGTCAGTTCCTCAGGGGCACTATTTTGAGCCTGGCCTTACCAAGGTAAAACCAGTTTCTTGTAAACTTATTATGTCTGCTGTGTATTCAGATGAACTTTTTTTTTAAATTTTTTTTTCATGAAGAAGTCAACAAAACATCCAGCCCTTTGATTAAACCCTCTGCCTCCTCCCCAACTCCCCAATGCTGAAATAACCCTTTCAAGCATCGCCCAGGGGAGATGTCACCTGGCTTCATAGGAAGCTCAGAAAGAACCTCTCCTATTAAATCATATAAATCTCTGAAACATTCCATCTTGTTTTTTTTTTCAATAATTATTAACCTTTCTTTTTTCTTTCCTTTTTCTTTCAGGTTCCATTTTGTGCTGCAGGCCAATAGCCCGGTTAAGCATCTGGGTCCCCAGCAAGCGCTCTGTGCTTTTTTAAAAAACACGCGCACATGTTCTGCCTCTTATTTCCTGAGCAGTCTCAACACCTGGAGTGGTCAGAGTCCAAAAAAGTCAGGCCAGGAAATTGAGTTCTTCTTGACTCCTGGCTGGGACATTTAGCCAGGGACATTATGAATGTGTTTCGTAACCAACCCTCTACAAGAGAAGACCAGGCCCCTGCCAAGGAATTCACGAGACCCTGGAGCTCGCAGAGAGGGAAGAGAAGAGAAACCTCACTGATCCATCCGACAAGGAGCTGGACAATTTGTGATTTCATCTTAAATGTTCCCTTATCTTCTACCAAGCAAAAGAAAACTAAATATCACTCTCCCTCCTACATGCACACATACATAAAAGAAGAAATTTTCTAAAAGACAGAGAAGAAAAAAAAAAAAACCTGGAAGCATTTTTGAAGGCAAAAGGCTGTTTATTGCTGCCAAAGTGCTGATTTTTTTTTCTGCCTCTGGCAACTGTATGAGAATTGGAGACTTCAGCAGAGAAGAAATCCATTCACTTGTCATCGCATAAAACCTCTGTGTTCCACAGAGGAAATGGCAAAATTTCACCCTTAACTGGATTTGTAAATTCTTACAGGGGGCTGGGAGAGGGGGTGGAGGAGAGGTCAGGCTGTTCTACATCCTGGGGCGTTCGGTGACCTCACTCTGCCGTGTGAGAGAACAGCTTGTCCACCACAGCAGCCTTACGCCAGCAGCAGACAAAGGTAGAGGCTGAAGAGTCAGGATGGGGTAGGCAATAGCCCTCAGCCAGGCCACAAAAGAGCAATTCCAGCCTGTGCCACTACGGGGGGTTTCACCTAAATGTCTTTCAAGTGACTCAAGCACTGGGGATGTTTTCTTTTCCCTGGAGTATATCCCACAGCCTTTTTAATGACTGTTTGAAACAATTGCTTGTTATTACGCTTAGCACTGCCACATTCAGTCAGTGTGCTAAGCCCAGTATTCATTTCCTCTTTCTCTTTCCTGCATGTGATTTTTCTTACTACCCATCTACTACCTGTCCTACTGGATTTACCCCCATTCACAGAGACTAAGTAAAAACAGCAGAAGAGACCCAAAGATCATCCAGTCCATTCAGCCATTCTTATCAGGTCAGCTAACCCATTCTGACCCTCTCAGTGTGATGTTTCCATCTCTTTTGTCAAATTCTCTTTGTTCTGCTGTTTTCCATTTTGATGTAAAAGTCAGAGTGTGGTGATGGTAATATCCTTAAGAGTCCCTGTATCAAATTCTCCTGAATTTCAAAGTGCTGAGGTCAAGATCCAGAAAATTCTAAACCAGAGGAAATGGGATTGCTAGGATGCCGGGACCCTTACAAGGCTCTCAGCCTTAATTAGGTGTAAGTAACATTTTGTCAGTGTTCTGCCACATATGCTAAAGCTTCCAGGGCAATTTTACTGAGTCTGACAGCTGAAATCAGAAACAAGAGAGTCAACATGTCAATGATGAGGCTGGACATGATGGATATATTAAGAGGAGTCTGGAAAATTCTGGACTTCATTACATCGACTCCACTTCTCAAAAGTTTCTGTCAAAAGAATCTCAGCTTCATCAGAAAAGCTCCTCTGGGATCTGATTACACCCAATTACAGGGCCTCCCACAGCCACCTGGACACAGGGGTTCTTCTCCAGCAAACTCATTGGAGGAGTGATTGAGGGAAGATGAGAACAAGGAAATTGCTGATTTTGGTATAATTTCTACAAATAGATCTATTGAGATTTAAAAGGTGCAATAACTTGACATTTTTGGTAAGTTAAAAACTGCTTAAAAATTGGTTTGTAGGTTGCTTCTTTTTCCATCTTGGCCCTGGGCGATTTTCAAAATGAAAAGGATGGGATCAAGTCCTGAAAACTGAGGTAGAGTTGAAAGCAATAATAAAATTTTAAAGACGATGAAGAGGAAAGTGATAATCTCTTCAAAGTGTTAGAGGCACACTTTACTTAGGATGGCAAGTTTCTCAGAAGGAAATAATGAGGGCAAGAAAAAGGAGCTTCTGCTAAGGGGTTGGCGCATTAGCAGGTTGGCCTGAACATGACTCTTTCTTGCCCAGTCCCTGGGGAGCTGCCCTCTGGAAGGCATCTTCGGCCAAGACCCTAAGTACTGGCACATCCTGAACTGCCATTGGCATGTCATTTTAAGGACGGGAGAATGCTTGCTACCCCAGCCGGGGAGAGAAAAGATGTAGTAACCAGGGGCATAGCTGGTCATGCTGATATGGCATCATGTTCCTGGAAGATTCCGTATCTGTCAATCATTAAATAAGGGGATTGAGCCTAGGCTAAAAATACAGCATCATGAGTGCCTTGCGGAAGGACTCGAGAATATCTTTTTGCCTCGCCCATGCCTTTTAAAAGCAAGAATTGTCAATCAAAAGCGTGTGTCTACATTGCTGTGCAACGAGGTTTTAAACCTCAGACTTGCTGCAAAGACTTATGTCTACGTATTGCAGTGAGTGGAAGGTTCACAAGGAGGGAGACTCTCCATGGAGTTCAACAGAAGGGAGCATCTAGCTTTATAATGGGCCTTTCTATATCACCGTTTTGGCTAGTGGTCCATATGAATTTGTTGTGATATTAGGCAGAGGCTCTGTGGCCTGGCAATGTTGACATTGCTTCAGAAGTTTAAACAAATGTTGCGTGAGTTTGAAGCAATGAATAAATGTCAATGAAATGGTTTGGAAACAACAGAGGGAAGGGAAAGGCAGTTGTACATTACCTAGTAAGGAAATCAAGCCTTTCTAATATTTTTCCCCACAAGAAAGAAAGCAGAAAGATTCCATACCCTTTCCTCCATTAACAAGTTATGGATCATTTTTCTTTCTTTTCCCTTTCTCAGTAGTGTAAATGCTCATTGTTTCCCCCTTTGACTCATACTGGATTGGATTGAAAACCTCTTTCCCAAATCACTCTGCAGGCAATGAATCCTAAGTCCTGGTGGCTAAACGGCTCTTCTGTGAACCCAGCAGGTGTGTAACAGGCTATCTCTAAGTGACCTGTCCTGTTTCTTCCCTCTTAGAATTCCAAGAAAGGAGTCAGGGACACATGAGAGCTCAGAGGTTCTCAGTCCTGGTCCAGCACAAAATAAATTTTTTCCACTAAAGTTAAACACAAGGCTCAGTGTCCACAAGGACCTAGATTTCAATTTCTCAGCGATTAATGCTGCAGACCAAGATTAGGCCGATTAAAATCTCTATACTCCCCTGATGTGTCCTCTACCATATCACTTGGCCAAGCATAATAATTCACTTAAAACAACACTATTTTCCTTATTGTTCAAGAAATATCTGTTGAGTTCATAATGCATAATGTGGCCTATGCTAGGTTCTGGGGAATCTGAAAACTAATATAATAGCTAATATCGATGGGTTATTTACGTTGTCCCCAGCAGTATTCTAAGTTCCTGATTTAAAATAACTCACTTGATCCTTAGATCAAGAAATAAGTACTATTATGATACGATCATCTTGGTTTAATAGATGAGGAAATTGAGGTGTAAGTTAAGAAACTGGAAGAGCTAGGATTCATATCCATGCAGGGTTATTCCAGAGCCACAACCTAAGACCACAACCTATGACCCTGCCTGTCAACAGCAAGACATGATCCTGGCCCTCAAGGACATCACAGTCTATTGGCTGAACATTATCTAATTATATAATTGAGTAATTGGGCATCTAAATATAAATAGATCATGCTGTGAAACATCAAGACATAAAACCTCATCAGACATTTGCTGAAGGCTCATCTTCATCAAATCAGGACTATGCTGGTCATTTTATGAAATGCTGTGCTCCTGCAACACATAACACCTCCTCACAAAAGCTGACTTCGGCTGTTCCTTCTTCAGGAATTGCCATGGTTTGGATGATGTGAACTTCCACCCCGGCCACAAACAACAAGACCAGGAAGCCTACTCGTATTCATTTGCTAGGCTTGCCATAACAAAGTACCACAAAGCTGGTGGCTGAGAACAACGGAAATGTATTGTCCCATAGTTATGGAGGCTCGAAATCCAAAATCATCGTGTCGGCAAGGCTGTGCTCCCTTATAAATCTGTAGAGGGAGGATCCCTTCTTCTAGCTTCTAGTAGCCCCAGATATTCATTGGTTTGTGGAAGCATAATTCATTCTCTACCTCCAACCTCACAGGGCATTCTCCCTGTCTCTCTTCCTATTGTCTTCCCTCTATGTACGTCTGTCTCTGTATCCAAATTGTCCATGTTTATAAAGGCACTAGCCATATTGGATTAGAGCCCACACTTACAACCTCATTTTAACTTGATTACCTCTGTTAAGACAGTATTTCCAAATCTAGTCACATTCTGAGGCACAGGGGCATTAGGATTTCAACACACCTCCTTTGGGCCAACACAATTCAGCCCCTAACAATACTCTAACCAAATATGAGCCAAGAAACTCCACAGCTTCAGAGCTGATCTGGCCCAAGAACTCTGCCCAATAAGAATGCACCATATTGAAAGTTAACTGATCCACCCCATTAGATTCTGCCTTGGGAGTTTTGGATTCTAGCTAGTGTTTAACAGACAAGTCCATAGGTGTGAGGGTGTCACTGGAGCTGCTTCTGATAGACTTTGAAGACACCCCCATCACTAAAATATCTCCAAAGCCTGAAGGGGAGAGTCAAGTACAGGTTCTCTACTGGGCCGAGGCAGCTGCTGAGGCCCCTTCCTGGGCTTCCTTGTTTTTACTAAATGTATCAGTTAAACAAATTAGCCAACTTTATTATTGGTCTTTTTATGCAAACTATTAAGACTCCTGCATAACCAATTCTGACTTTTTTCATCCTGTCAAAACTATACTTAAAATTCATATACTACGGAGAACCATTCAAAGTTCATCTTCTTTATTTTTGGTCTCTAATCATTCCAACACCTTCTTATCACATATGTAGACATATATTTCATATACATGTGTGTACAGTGTATATGATTAACAATACACACACATGTACATATATTGTAAGTATATACACACATATATATGCATATGATAGTATGTACATACATATATATGCATATGATAGTATCTTCCTCCACGTTCCAAGCAAGATTTGTAATAATTGCGCTTACGAATATATGTCTACAGATAAATGATTACAAGTTTCTTGAGATGTTCCTTTGGTATTATAAATAATTATGATAACAATAACAAGAGCTCTTACCCAGTGTTTAACATACGCCAGACATTTTCCTAAGGATTTTACATATATTATCTAACTTGGTCTTCACAAGAATTCGGAGAGGTAGGAATTATTATCCCCCTTTTACAGATGGGAAAGCTGAGGTTAGAGACTTCAAGTGATCTGTCCAGCATGACATAGCTAGAATGTAAAAGATACGGGATTTGAACCCATGTGGCCTACTGTAGAACAGATGCTGTTAATCACTTTATAATGCCTGTTCCTTAACCAATGTGGCATCGTAGACACTTATAACTAGTGAGGACTCAGCAAGTCATTAGATCCTGCAGCTCCATTTTATTTACCAGAATACTGAGCCACCAATAAACTGTGGGACCCAGTGGCTCAGTGGCTGGCAAAGCTGGAAATGAAATCTGATCATCTACCTTCAAAGCTGATGCTTTTTCACTTCAACTGTGGCGCTTCTGGGCTGTATCCAGCAGAAATGTCTTCAAATGTTTTCCCCATGGATAACTTCCCTCCTCTGTTGCCTGTACTGTTACAGGGTTTCTCCTGTTTTTAGAACATGTTGATCATTTCAGTTAGAACCAGTAAGAGGGAGCTAGATGTCATGCTAGAGTCTCTGTCTTTCCAGAAAGTTTGACCAAGATTTCTTTAAACCTTGAAACAAAAATTATGATGGCTCATAAAGGGTTCAGCAGGAACTCACCTGAAATCTAATTAAGCAGAACACACATGCCTCAAGCATTGGTAGTAATCAAGGGTTTCCTGGGCTTTCTCCATATTGCTATCCCCAGCTCAAACAAAGCATTCAGCTTCAAGTGGGGGCTCAGCAGATAGTTTTGACTGACAAAAGCAATTAAAAGCATAAGTTCCCAGCAAACCTTGTTATTATTGTGAAGGTGTCTCACATATGTAAGGCAGTTTTAACAATCCTTTTGATTAGTCATTCATGTAAGTATTTGAATAAACATTTCAAATCAAGTCAAAATAATCACAGAGGATAATAGCACTTATGGTGTTGCTTAGAGAAATTGTGATCACAGTGTGCCTTTTTTTTTTCTTCTTCTTTTTTTTTTTTTTTTGGAAGTGAGTAAATACATGTAACCTCCTTTGCCTACTTTTCAGTTTCAAAATGCAAAGTAACTTGATGTTTTTCCTCCTGGTAATGATGCTCTCTAGTTGGCTCTAACAGAAAGGCTGAATGCAGCTCTTTTAACATATGTGGTTTCACAAAGAGAAGATGGAATTTCTGCAACAATCATTTTCTAAGGATTTCCTTAGCACTAGCAGCAAACCCATGAAAAGAGGGTAAAAGGAGAGTAGAAATGTAGAGGCGTCACTAGATGCTGCCTTTTCTGTCAATCCCAGTTATGCCTGTCTTCTCTGAAATACTTGGGAATACTTTTATTGCTAATTATCATCAATGTCCTCATGCGTAGTAGACAGTCTCTTATGATTAACCCATTTGATCCCCCAGAAGTATTTGACACCTCTGCTAACCCTGCCCTCTCTAAACCTCCTTTCTTGCCCTCTCTCAGTCTTTCCTCCTTCCTCCCTGCCTGCTCCTGTCTGCCTTATTTATCTATATTCCTTCCTCCACCATGCCTTAAACCCTGATGGCCTGCCCTCAAGTTTCTATTTTTCTTATTCCATTCTCACCCTGGAAGAGAGTATCAGCTCCTGCATATTCTGCAAACACTGTCTGACAGCAAGCCCCACGTTCCTCTCAGCAGTCTAAGATTCTTGCTCCCACAAGCCTTCAAAGGTGTGGACTTCTCTATTCCAGGCAGGCTTTCATGCCACCATCCCATAATGATCCTTCTGTGCTTAAAACCCAAGGCTATCAGTCTACTTCTTAAGATGACTCAGGAGTCTCCACCACCTTAAGAAGAGAACTCAAAGTCCTTGGCATGTTATACAAAGACTTTCATACTCTAGTCTTTTTCATGTCCATAGCACCTTCTCTTGCCATCACCACACCACACATGTACCCAGTCTTCCTTTGTACAGGTCTACTTGCAGCTTCTCATCTCCATGACCTTCATGTGCTCTTCAATATGTTTGATTCATCCTTTCCTTTCCTCCCACACCAGTTTGGTAACTTCTACTGACCTTTCAAGGATGCAGTTCAAATAACTTCCAAGAAACCTTCTCTGACCACTCCCACCCCAGCTGAACTCAGAGGTCTCTGAGCATAGCTCTGTTTATTCTTCTGTGCTTCCTATGAGACACCATGGCTACACATGACTAGGTACACAGTGTTAAATTAAGCTTAACCTAAAACTGCCTCCTTACATATTATCAGTTTGGCCCAAAGGTTTCTCCATACATAGTAAACTATAACCTAATTTGGATGTGTAAACAGACCGTAACCTACTCTTACACCAATCACTGAGTTTCAACCAGTTGAAGGCAGCCAACTGTTCAAACTATGTTCAAATAAGGGAAACACCAAGCTGTAAACTGTCTGAAACCACCTTTGCAAAATGTATGACAGTGAGAGAAATCTGACATAGCTGACTTTGTCTTGCTCCTAACCTCAAAGTCTGTTTATGTTCGTTCTTGAGCATAGGTCATGTTAACTACAGGAGAAATTTAGTTTAGAATTTAATGTTAAATCAGAGATGATAACAGCCTTTTCTGAAACTAATCCCCTCCTTGCTCAGGGACCAAACCACCTTTGTAAAACTAACAAATTAGCCAGAAGGTTAAAATTATCATTCAGGGAAGGGGAAGGAGAAAACAAACAAACAAAAAAATTACCTTTCAAGAGTCATGTAGCTGGGGGACACAAGGTATGTAGCCTCCCCAATTGCACCTAGAAATAGCTTCACTCTTATAAAGCCTAAGATTGTTGTCTCAGGTATTTTTCAGAACCTTCATTCTGATGGACCAGTTGCACCACCAAGATTAGTAACCCATACCAGGAAACTGACATAAGTGATCTTGTCATCCCCACACAGGGAACTAACTCTGCACAAGAAGACAGCTTCAACCCCCTATGATTCCATTCCCAACCCAACCAATCAGCATTTCCCATTCCCTACTCCCCTGCCCACCAAACTATCCTTGAAAAACCCTAGCCTCTGAATTCTTGGAGAGGAAGATTTGAGAATTATCTACCATCCTTCCACTTGGCTGACCCTCCAATTATTAAACTCTTTCTTTGCTGCAAAACTTGCTGTTCTCGGTGCATTGACTTTTCTGGGAAGCAGGCAAGAATTATCTGGTTGGTCAATTGCAAATCCACCTGTTTTGTACCTCACGTCTGCTTTCTGTATGTCATCTTCCTTTTTCTGTCCATAAGTAATCTTCAACCACACAGCAGCGCCAGAGTCTCTTGGAACCTACCCTGGTTTGGGAGGCTGCCTGACTTATGAATCATCCTTTGCTCAAATAAGTTCTGTTTAGACAACTTTAATTTGTCTAAAATCTTCCACTTAATAACATTTTACTTATTTCTGTGCCTCCTCGTACTGTGCCACCAACACACACTTGCCACAGGAAATATTCCACAGCAGATATTTATAAGTATTGGTGTATTAGTCCATTCTCTTGCTGCTATAAAGAAATACCCAAAACTGCGTATTTCTAAAGAAAAGAGGTTTAATTGACTCATAGTTCCATATGACTGAAGAGGCCTCAGGAAACACACAATCATGGTCGAAGGCACATCTTCCAGGGTGGTGGGAGAAAGAATGAGTGCAAGCAGGGGAAATGCCAGATGCTTATAAAACCATCAGATCACATGAGACTCACTCACTGTCACGAGAACAGCATGGGGGAAACTACCCCCATGATTTAATTACCTCCACCTGGCCTTGCCCTTGACATGTGGGGATTATTACAATTCAAGGTGAGATTTGGGCAGGAACACAGAGTGAAACCACATCAACTGGATAAATAAATGATGGTCATAGTCACACCATAAGTTGTGAAGCAGGAATTCAAATGCAAGTAAGTCCAAATTCGTGTTTTTTTTCATTCTAATGTATGGATCCCAACAAAAATGGCGATACCATGTGAACCAAGAGAGTGACTTTGGTAGATAGTTCATATACATAATAACAGAAGACTCAGTTTTCTACCATTAACTTTACTGATATTTTCTGTGCATAATTATAACAATGCAATCCTATTGATCTACCCACAAATAACAAATTTTTCAACATACAAATTTTTAAAAATTTATTTTCCCTCTGTGTGCCACTTGTTAAAATGAGTATAGTATAAAATTCCCTTTTGAGAGAATTTCCCTTGCGTTCTTCATCCCAGTGGGTTTGTGAGGGTTGACACATGTTGAAATAAGTGTGACTATGGACTCAGGGGCAAATGGTTCTAAGACCTCCTTCTACTTACTTCCTCATTTTATTTCCATTTCTCTGGTAAAAGATGTTGAAAATTCAAAGAACTCTGGGGTTGGTTAGATGAGGAAGAAACAGACCAGCCTAGAACCCTGTTTTAAGCGCAAGCATCTCAAATCACCGAAACTGGGGAAGTTCAAGATTTCAGACTGAAAACCACAACTTCCTTTGGAAGAATTTGGAGCGTTCCATCTACAAAGAAGTGTCATCTCTACTTAGGGCTCAAGGAGTTTCCGTGGAGGACGTGCCTTGTTCTCTAGGAGGCATCTTCAAAAGGCAGTCATGGGTAGTCTACCTGCTTTGTATGCTTGCCGGGAACCATCTTGTTTTCCAATCAACTGACTCTCAGGCTAAAGGGGGAAAGTGGTATTATTTTTTTTTTCTGAAGTCTCCCTCTGTGGCCCAGGCTAGAGTGCAGTGGTGCAATCTCAGCTCATTGCCTCCCAGGTTCAAGCAATTCTCCTGCCTCAGCCTCTTTAGGATTATTAGCTGGGATTATAGGCGTGTGCCACCAAACCCAGCTCATTTTTGTATTTTAAGTGGAGATGGGGTTTCACCATATTGGCCAGACTGGTCTCGAAATCCTGATCTCAGGTTATTCAACCACTTCGGCTTCCCAAATTGCCGGGATTACAGGCGTGAGCCACCACTCCCAGCTGAAAATGGTGATTTTTAACTGAACTACTTTTCTTGGAAGTTGCCTCTGAATTTTTAGGGCCATAGGAAATAAAAGCACAAACACTGAATGTTATGACAAATCGGTGGAATTAAGTTAATTAATAAATAAACATTGTTTATTTCCCATGTTTAAATGTTAGTCAACAATAGGTCGGTATAATACTTACTAATTTTGAATCCTAGAATACTTCCCTTCCAGATGAATGACTTTTCCTTATCTGCTTTTGGGTAGATGTGTTGTATCTTATTTAAGCCCAAGTTACACCTGTTTTTAGGAAAGAACAAAACATTTTGGAGTGATCTGCCACCCACATGTTCTAGTTCACATTTGCAGCATCAACAACCACCAAAATAATAGCAGGCATAACGCAAAGTCTTTTGGTAGCTGTTTCTCTTATCTTCCCTCCCTTTTTCTCTTTCTTTTCCTCTTTCCTGCTACCCAACAAGCCAGAATAATATCATATTAATAATATCATAAGAAAAAAGATACAGATGACTAGGAAATCCTTTATATGAACTTAGAAATAAAGATATGTTTTGAGTTCGGAATTAGAATCAAACATGAAGGAGAAACGAAAATAAAATGCGTACTTGGTGCTTACAATATGCCATGTCCTTTAATAATAATTTTGCTTACACGTTCTTGTTTAATCTTCAAATTAACCCTATGGAGTAGGTGGTATTTTTCTACAAATAGGAAAAATGAAGCTAACTAACGTGACTATTGCCTAATACTATGCAGTTAGTAAAAGGGAAAAACCTAGATTTTTAACCCAGCTCCAGCTTCCAAAGTCTGAACTACTACAACTTTCTTCTTCCGGAAATAAAAACCATTTTTCATGCCAGGCCAGGTGGCTCATGCCTGTAATCCCAGCACTTTGGGAGGCTGAAGCAGGCAAGTCACCTGAGGTCAGGCGTTCAAGACCACCCTGGCCAATATGGTGAAACCCTGTCTCTACTAAAAATATAAAAATTAGCTGGGCATAGTGATGGATGCCTGTAATTCCAGCTACTTGGGAGGCTGAGGCAGGAGAATTGCTTGAACTCAGAAGGTAGAGGTTGCAGTGAGCTGAGATCATGCCACTGCACTCTAGCTTGGGTGACAGAGCAAGACTCTGCCTCAAATAATAATAATAATAATAAAGATTTTTAATAGTAATTATTAAAAATAAATGTTTTGATAAATGTGGTTAATTTGGAGGAAAACCCTAACATAAAAGAAAGGGAATTTAGCTACTGGACTGTCAGGATTGAAGGGGACTTTCCAGAGCTATGCTTATTCAGAACTAAAGTACTAACTGCACTTTGAGTTCATCCTTTATCAATTGTGACACACCTGCCTGGAGTTCACTCCATCTAACCTTGGGCTAGGCATCCAAGAAGGTAGGAACTGAGAATAGAGGACCAACTTTTGCAAGTTAATCCTTCCTTGTTAATATCTTTTTCTAAACAAGTGGGATGGCCAATGACAGCCACTTACCAGCAACCTAATAGGATTCAGAATTGTAATGGGTGTCAGTTCATACTAGCATTAAAATCAACTGAAGGAAAAAGCTGATCATTGTGTGATATAAGTAGGCTAGGCAGTTAACCCAAGCATTAGCAGGCTCCTTCCAGACAGCAGAGGGCACTGAACTGCAAGAGGAGAAATCAAAGGAGGGAAACCGCATTCACAGGCTGCACTCAGTAATTCTGACATTCGCAACTACTGTTCTAATTATGTGTACTGCCGTTAAAAGAAGGAATAGGCCGGGCGAGGTGGCTCACGCCTGCAATCCCAGCACTTTGGGAGGCAGAGGTGGACAGATCACAAGCTCAGGAGTTCGTGACCAGCCTGGCCAACATGGTGAAACCCCATCTCTACTAAAAATACAAAATTAGCTGGGTGTGGTGGCACACACCTGTAGTCCCAGCTACTCGGGAGGCCGAGGCAGGAGAATCGCTTGTACCCAGGAAGCAGAGGTGGTATGAGCCGAGCTCATGCCACTGCACTAGCTTGGGCAACAGAGTGAGACTCCATCTCAAAGAGAAAAAGGAATATCACAAAGTTTAACTCTCAATATATCCCCTACCAGCACAGAACACTTAAAATATGAAAAAAAAATGTGATAAGATTTGACATAATTAAATACTCAGCCAATTGTTCTGAGTAATACGTTTTATTCCCTGTGAGAAGAACTACTGTTTAAGAAGGAGAGGGAGAAAGAGAAATTCTAACGACACTTTCATGGCTCAGTTGTTTGCACAGCAAACCACCCTTAGTCCAATCCTGGAATTTTATCGTAGATCTGTTTACTGTGTAGGAAAAATGAAGATTGCACCTGTGCTGAAATTTAGGAGGTAGGGACAGTTGATAAGAAAGGAAATGTGAAAGAAAATTGCATCATAGTTTTGTAGGCTGTTCTATTAAATTTCTCAGGCAAAAAAATTGCTCTGAGACTGGCTGTGATTCAGTTCAGCTATTTCCTGATACACTTCTGGGTTTAGTTTATGTAATAACACTCCATTTCCGTGGCATGTCTTTTGTTTAAGGACCTTAGAGCACTTTAAAATGCATCATGTCCTTCATCCTCCCAACATCCCCGTGAAGTGGGTTGTAGGCAGCAGGTGGCTTCATCTGTCTTTTACAGGTGAGAACCCCAAGGCCCCAGCTCAAGGCCTCCACCACTTACCTGCACAGCCTCTCTTCAAATCACAATTTGTCTAGGCTGATGCTTCTTTGTTTCTTAAACCTGTATCTCCTCCATACAAGTCTAAACATTAAATCTCCAGTGACCTTCTTCCCAGAGGGAAACATGGATGAAAACACAGGAGAGTAAGTTTCCATTCATTCAGAAACATGTATTGAGCACCCAGTGTATTCCAGACACTGTTCTAGTATCAGGGCATACAAAACAGGAAAAAAAACATTCCATGTTCTTTTAGAGCTAACATTCTTATGGGGAGATACACAATCTACATGATAAGTCAGTTAATTATGTGGTATGTCAGAAGACAGTAAGTTCTCCGGAAAACAAAAATAAAGCGAAGTCAGGGGAAATAAGGAGGAGTGATTGTTAGGAATTGCTGGCCTTACCAAGCAAGTGACATATGAGCAGAGGATTAAAGGAATGAGCCAGTGTGCTGCCTGGGCCCCAACCTTCCAGTCAGGAGAGGAACTTGTGTGAGGGCCTGAGGAGGGGGCTTGCCTATGAGTCTGAGCAAAGGGGAGGCTGGAGTGGAGTGAGGATCCGAGGCCAGAGGGGAGCTGGGGCAGAGGAGCAGGTTTTGGAGGCTGCCATGACATGATGGCCACATCTTACCACAGTCCAGGTGACATGTGGACACACGGGAGGGTCTGAGCAGATGGCTGTCGCCTTCTACTTGTATACAGAAGCCTAGAAGAATGTGGGTGCTTTATTTGGGATGCTAGTTTTTTGGGAACAAGAGGATTTTGTTTTGGTTTTCCACATAGAAAATTCAGGTAAAATATTAAATACATCTTTTTTTTTCCTTCAAATTATGCATATGTACTAGTTTCCTGGGGCTGCCTTCACTGAGCACCATAAACTGGACAGCTTACAACCACAGTTAAGCACTGGAGGTTAAGACTCCAAAGTGCAGGTGTCGGCAAGGCCATGACCCCCCCCGAAACCTGTAGTCAAGTCCTTCCTTTGCTCTTCCTAGCTTCTGGTGGTGCACAGACAATCCGTGGCCTCGCGTGGCTGGCAGTTATGTCAATCTCAGCTAGGCCCCTTACAACAAACAGCGAAGTCGTGAATACAAAGGAAAAGTTCTTGAAAGAAATTAAAAGTGCTACTCCATTGAACACACGAATGATAAGACACTGAAACAGCCTTACTGCTGATGTCGAGAAGGCTTTAGTGGTCTAGATAGAAGATCAAACCAGCCACAAGATTCCCTTAAGCCAAAACCTAATCCAGAGCAAGGCCTTAACTCTCTTCAATTATGTGATGGCTGAGAGGGGTTAGGAAGCTGCAGAATGCCAGCTGGAGGCTGGCAGAGCTTGGTTCATGAGGTGTAAAGGAAAAAGCGAGCTCTATGAAAGTGCAAAGTGAAACAGCAAGTGCTGATGTAGGAGCTGTACCAAGTCATCCAGAAAATCTAGTGAAGATCACTGATGAAGGTGGCTACACTAGACAACAGATTTTTAATGTAGATGAAAGCCTGCTACTGGAAGAAGATGCCATCTAGGACATCTACAGCTAAAGAGAAGTAGTCAATGTCTGGTTTCAAGTTTCAAAAGACAGCCTGACTCTCTTGTTAGGAGCAAAAGTGGCTGGGGACTTTAAGTGGAAGCCAATGCTTATTTCCCATTCTGAAAACCCTAGGGCGCTTAAGAATTATGCTAAATCTACTCTTCCAGTGTTCCAGTAATGGGTCAACAAAGCCTGGATGATAGCACATTTGCTTATTGCATGTTTTACTGAATATTTTAAGCCCACTGTTGAGACCTACTTCTCAGGGGAAAAAAAAATTCTTTTCAAAAGTATTGCTCATTGACAATGCACCTGGTCACCTAAGAGCTCTGGTAAAGATGTACAAAGAGATTAATGTTGTTTTCCTGCCTGCTAACAAAGCATCCATTCTACAACCCTTAGATCAAGGAGTAATTTTGACTTTCAAGTCTTGCTATTTAAGTAATACATTTTGTAAGGTTATAGGTACCCTAGGAATTGATTCCTCTGATGGGCCTGAGCAAAGTGAATTAAAAATTTTTTTGAAAGGATTCACAATTCTAGATGCCATTAAGAATATTCATGATTAATGGGAGAAGGTCAAAATATTCTTACTAACAGGAGTCTGGAAGAAGTTGATTCCAATCCTTCTGGATGACATTGAGGGGTTCAAGACTTCAGTGGAGGAAGTCACTGCAGATGTGGTGGAAACAGCAAGAGAACTGGAAGTGGAGCCTGACTCAGTCAGGAATGACTGAATTGTTGCAATCTCATGATAAAACTTGAACAGATGATTAAATTATGGATGAGCAAAGAAAGTGGTTTCTTGAGATGGAATCTACTCCTACTAAAGCTGCTGTGAACATTATTGAAAAGACAACAAAGGATTTAGAATATTATATATACTTAGTTGATAAAACAGCAGCAGAGTTTGAGAAAATTGACTCCAATTTATAAAGAAGCTCTACTGTGGCTTAAATGTTACCAAACAGCGTGACATATTACAGAGAAATCTTTCTGGAAAACAAGAGTCAACTGATGAGGCGAAATTCATTGTTGTCTTATTTTTTTAAATTTCAAAATTTTAAGAAATTGTCACAGCCACCCCAGCCTTCAGCAAGCACCACCATAAACAATTTGTGTGACTCCATTTATTGTAATATCTGCTTTATTATGGTGGTCTGGAACTGAAGCCTACAATATTTCTGAGGTATGCCTGTAATTCCACCTATAATGACCCTATTTCCAAATAAAGTAACCTCTGAGTTACTGGGGGTTAGAAGTTTAACATTTCTTTTGTAGGAGGAGGAAACAATTCAACTCATAGTACCATGTCTCTCAATAGTTTTTACTCTGGCCCCTGGGTTGAGCACCTGCCTCCTGAGGAGGAGGATTGTCAGCAAACATCCAGAGTGTAGAAGATTAGCTCTGGCACTAGGAATCTCAGCAAAAGATTGGGGGTGGTACCCAGCACCTGATCTCAAAAGCTCATCCCTCCATGATGCACTGGGGGAGGAGAGTCTTTCCCAAGACCCAGCAGGGTGTGCAATGCTACAAATGCCTCTGCTACTTTTCTTATCTGGGTTGGTACTTGTCTAAGTGAGAGAGAGAGAGTGTGTGTGTGTGTGTGTAAAGAGAGAGAATCAGTGTGCCTTTGTGTTTGTATATGTGACTGCGTATGGATGTATGCATGCCTCGGACCATGTGCCTGTATGCAGTTGTGTGATAACCCTGTGTATTTACATCTGTGAGTATATGTGTCTGTGAGTATGTGATGGAATCTGCGACTATGGATACAGGTTTGTGCAGGCACGTGTATGTCTCTTAGTATTTACACACATGTTTATAGTACGGGCACAGAATCTGTTGAAATGCTCAATGCTATATTGGGCAAATTGACAAAAGAACAGGTATGGATTGTCTGGGACTGTCAGCCCCAAAGAGAAGCTTCATCTTTCCAGAATCCACTGGTGTTCACACTCACTTCTCATTGAAAAGACAGCAACCCCTATGGCCTTGCCCTTACCCAGAAGCTGAAAAGAGAATAGCAGGACTTCTACAAAAGGTCAGATCTTATAAACTCATAGCCCCCACAATCACTTAGAACGATCTGTAGCAAGAATTCCTGTAGCAGGAAAAATAAGTCATAGATAAGTTAGGCAGATGCCTCCAACTTACCAAGATAATCCAGAAACTCCCTCATTAAATCTGGCTCACAGGAAAAGGAAAGAGAAGAAGGACTATTCATCAAAGCACACAAGAAACAAAAAGATAATGTATGAGAACGTACTTGAGAGAGGTAAAAGTACGACACAGAAGCAGAATATTGGTTGAAGGCTGAACACCCCACCTTTAGTAGAAGCCTGTAGAGGGGAAGAAGTAGGGTGGTACGCTGAGGCTACTGTGAAAAAGAGGATGACATCCTGGGACCTCTCCCTATAACACCAGCCAGAGTGTGGAGGCCAGGTGGCCTGGGTGGCCTGGGCCAGCACCCCTAGCCTTCTCACTGGTTTCATAAGGACCTCCTCCAATCAGCTCTTAGCCATAGAGTAAGAGCCAGAGTGTGCTCTACAGCTTTGCTCTAAACATTTTCAACCCATGGACCCAATGGGGAGGTCATGGTCATGATGAACGAAGGACAAGGTTGTCACCTCCAGAAGAATGGTAACGCCATTTTGAGGGGCTACATAGCAGGCACCAGTCACAAAACTCATTTGATCCTCACATCAACTTGCAAGGTAGAATGATTGTCATTCCCCTTTCACAGATGAGAAAACAGACACACAGAGTGATCGGGTAACTAACTCAGGGTCCACAGCTAGTAAGTTTCAATGAAAGCACTTCCACAGAGGTTAGTTACATTGCAAGTCTTCCTTATTTTTCTTGAAGGCTGGACCAGGTTACCATCTTTCTTTCCTGTCAGCTATTAGATAGCTAGTGCTAACTAAGTCTCGGCTCTAAAGAAAATGTTCAACTCTACGTCACAGCTGTGTATTTGAGTAGGATCAGACACAAGACTAAGTTATCCCAGCTCTCCAAACCACCAATATCAAAGCTATGGAATTTAAACACAAGCAATGTCCTTCGAGGCAGGGGCGGTAGGAAATTCCACAGGCATTTTTTTAATCATCAGTTTAATGATACCCCACAAATCATCGACCCTTTCTGGCCTAGCTTTCTCTATCTGAGATTTGACGAGTGTTGAGTTTTGAGTAGGCTAAGCTCTAGTATTCTGTTATGCACTAGAAAGGTGTGTCATGAAAAACAAGACTCCCCCAGGAGGGACCTAGGACTTGCACAGAGCTTTGTAAACAAAAAAGCCTTAGACGGTCCTCAGACATTATGATTGTTTTATGATTTTAAAGCCTAGGCAGGAAGCACTTACAAATGTTAACAGGAGCAGCATCAAAGCCCTGGCCACATAAATCTTACAGGAGTGTTTGGTAAAAAAGAACTCTGTTTTTGGAGGCAAGTAAAGGAACAGCCCAGGTTTGCCAGCTCCTAGTGCACTGCATCCCAAATATTGCAGGCATAGCAGAGGACCAGGCAGGGCTGTCCTCGTATTAAGTGTTTCCCATAACAGTTTAAGATCTGATCTTCCGACTGGCTGAGTGGAGCCTGGTGTCCCTCTCTTTCTCCTCCTTTCTGCGTTTCTCACCACCTCCCGCCCCAACAGCCCCATCGGTTTAGGCTGCATTTTTCAGTCTAGACCCATGAGCCCCTCATCACAAAATTGTGGCGATAAGCACAGATGTGAGGACTCCAGCATTGCCAGGGAGGGAAAACAAGGGTCTTGTCAGCATCCTTCCCAAACTGCCATTCCTTTCAATATTATGAACTCTGCTGAAAAAAATAAATGAATGCAAGAAGCAGCCCTGTCCGAAAGAGGGAGATTGATGAGCCAGGCGCCAGCAGAGGCTCTGTTCCTCCTTCCGGAGATTCATCAAGATTCCTGAGCTGGGCCTCGGAACGCCCAGAGCTGAGCCCAGGCTTGGAGGCGCTGTAGCCCTTCCCTGACTCCAGTATCCCCGCTTCCCGCCCCTTCCTGCCTGCTCCTCCCTCCCAGAGCCCTTAGCTCCTCCTAGATGTTGTTTACAAGGCGCTCCCCAGCTCTCTAAATTAAGCCCCCGTACAGTCTGCCACTCTTGGAGGCCATGTGTTGAGCCCCATGAGCCGAGTTGTGGCATTTATTAGCGCAAGAGGAAAAGTGCTTGTCTCATCAGAGAGCAGCTGGAGGCAGCGAGCTTTTCAAAGGCATGTAACTGACCTCTAGCGCAGCTGCAGGATGCCTGGGGATTGCAGACTCAGAGGATTCTCATCCTCTCTCCCTCTCCCTCTCTCTTTTTCTCCCTCTCTCCACCCACCTCCTCCTGCCAGCCTCCACCCTCCACCCACTCCTTTCAGTAGTGTCCTGACCTTGCAAGGCCTGAATCCCCCCCCATCCATCTCCCTACATTGTGTCTCTCCGGTGAACTCATGCTGGGAGATTAATTGCTGCTATCACCCCTAATCCATCACACTTCCCAAAGATTGTTTTGACATCTAGTTAATTTTTGGCTGATGATTTATCAAATTCTTATTACTGTGCTCTGAAGGGGCTCATTTATTGTGTTGATTCATGGTAATGATAAAAGGGAAGCATTTTGAATTTTAACTACATTTCCCTCATGCTTCTTCTACCAGGGTAGTAAAAAAAAAAGTGGGGGGGGGGAGGGGACTGTAGCCAGGAAACTCTTAAACAATTCAGAATGTGGAAGGAGAGGGAGAGGGGAGAAAATTCTTCCATTATGTGAGCAAAAACCAAAAGGCTGAAAAAGGTTACACACACACACACACACACACACACACACACGAAGTATTTTTAGCATCTGGGTCTGAACTACATTTGGAAAGCTCATACCCGTAAGGGTCTTAAACATTGATTGCCCTGTAATATTACCTAAATGTCTACTACCACTTTATTCAAATAGAACTTAATGGTAAATGACTTCAGTCATGTACCAGTGGAGATGTAAAATGACTGTCTCTACCAGGCCAGATGGCCATCCCACCTTTTAAAAGTGTAAAGAGACTTTCCCTCACTGCTTCGGCTCCTCTCCAGACCTTCCAAATTTCTCATTTGCCACTCAGCTTTTTTAAATAAACCAGATGATGAGAAGGAGCCCAAGGCCAATGTCCTTTTTTGCCAAAACTGAAGGAAGCTGATGTCTCAAGGACTGAACTCAGAGGAAACTTGGGAGCCCCAGGGAAAAGGCACGGTCCCACAGGGGTGGCTGCAGGGGATGCCGTTAGCCCAGGCAGAAGGGCCAGGGAACGCCCTGCACCACCAGGGACAAACTCTAGACCATGCAGATCCACAAAGATAAAGAATTCTGATGAAAATGAGAGAATGTGAGGGAATAAAAGACTATAATAAGTCTTTTCATCAGGAATCTCCAACAGAAAGCTGCCAGCAAAAAGATTCCATATAGGAGCTTTCATATTCCATGTATGACTATATGAGCTTCCATATATAGACAAGCTTTCCGGAGATAGAACAGACCCATTTTTGGTTGTCCTTAGCACAAGAATGTATCAGGGAAGTGTCCATCCCATCTCTCCACGCTCCTTTCAATACCCGCCCCAGGTTTCACACCTCCGCCCACTGCCCCTCCACTACCCAGCCTTCCCCCTTTCTTTCTGTCTCACTAGGCACAGGGCATGACTGGAGAAAGTCAGGATTACCCCCAAATCTTTCATGCATCAATAGGCGTTACAGACCTGTGCAGAGAAATGCCAGAGTTTCACAGGTGCCATGACTTGGTGTTTAAGGTCGTGTGGAGGGAAGAAAGTATCAAGTTCCCTCCCTGAACCTTTAGGAATAAATTGGGAAGCTTTCCTATTTTCCATTTTTTGAAAAATTATATAAATTATCTGTGTCTTCAGCATAATGAAATTAACATATAAAATAATCAAGGCCTAGAAATATATTTAGTTATATATCATATATATAATCATATATCCTGTATATTTAGTTATATATCATATATATATATATATATATACACACACACATATACATATATATACACACTGGGGGAAAGGAGTCGCTGAAATTATTTTGGTTTTAACATAGTTATCAATTTTGTCAGATTTTAATTTACATTTTGCCAATTTAGATATTGTTTTCTAAACATGTTCTATTTTGCCTCTGTTTACTAAAATATTGACTTATACTTGCTTACGCTTTTACCATCTAAAAATATATAGGGTACCTATAGATCCTTGTTTAAATTTATATTGCACATTTTGCATCTTTTTTTTTTTTTTGAGACGGAGTTTCGCTCTCCTTACCCAGGCTGGAGTGCAATGGCGCAATCTCGGCTCACCGCAGTCTCCGCCTCCTGGGTTCAGGCAATTCTCCTGCCTCAGCCTCCTGAGTAGCTGGGATTACAGGCACGTGCCACCATGCCCAGCTGATTTTTTGTATTTTTAGTAGAGACGGGGTTTCACCATGTTGACCAGGATGGTCTCGATCTCTTGACCTTGTGATCCACCCGCCTCGGCCTCCCAAAGTGCTGGGATTACAGGCGTGAGCCACTGCGCCCAGTCCTGCGTCTTTTTTTATCTTGATCAGTCTTGCTAGAGATTTACCCACTTCGCTGACCTCTTCCAGTCTGAGTAAGGGCACCATCATTCAACTAGCTACCCAGGCTAAAGTCCTGAGCACCATACTGGCTGAATCTCATGACTTACATCCAATCCATCTACAAACCATTTAGGGTGTATCCAGCATTTGGTGACTCCTTAGCACTTCCCTCTTGACCACCCTGAGCCATCCCCCCCGCAACCTATGTGCCCCTGTACCTCCTGTTTCCTCCACCCCAGCCAAGGGCACTGGCCACCCATCCTTCCTCTCCCCAACCCCAGCCTCTTTTTGCTATGTCTGACGTGAAGCAGGTCTCACCTGGACACATATTATCTCCACTTCTGCTCTTTCCCTAGGACAGCTCACCTGGCTAGTTATCTCCTCTGTGCTACCCACTGTCAGTCCCCAACTCACTCCCCCACTGCAGAATCTTCTCTCATCAGCATTAAAGCAAAGTCAAGTTTAATGCAGCCTACAAAGAAAAATACCCCTTGGTTCTTGTAGCGTCCACTCTCCCTGACTCTACCCCATTCTCAAAAGAGGCCAAGATTCTCAAAAGAGGCATCTCACTCCCTGTCTCCACTGCCTCACCTTCATCTCACTCCTTAATACACCATGGGCATGATTGGACCCCACTACTCCATCTCTTGCCCAAATCCCAATGTCTTCTTACTGCTGTACTTCTCAAGCTTGATTTTCCTGACTCTTGGCAGCATCTAACACGATTGACCCCATCCTTTTTCCTGAAATGTACCACCCCTCAACCTGACCCCTTTCTCCAGCAGTCAAGGATCATGTCTTTTAGGATTTTACTACTCCCACCCCATGTTAGTTCTTGGATATCTTCTCTCTTGGATTCTATGACTTTGCTCACAGCTTTCTCTTACCTCTCTGACTTCTAAATAGTCTCCTCTTTCTCAGTCCATACCTTCAATGACAACACTTAAATATGATTTTTCCCAGTGTTTTGGGCTTAGCCCCCTTCTTTGCAAAATCTTCCTGGTTGGTCCTGTCCTAGTTCCAATAGTTACCTATAGGTTGCTATCTTCTAGATATAGATGTTGTGGTTAGATTAAACTTATCAGTTAATATTCTTTCTATGAATTGAGGAAAATATTATGTGACCTTATTAATTCAAGTCATCTTTTGTATGTTTGCATAAAAGTAGAATATTTTCTTCATGTAGTCCCTGACTATTTTCTGTTTGATTTTTTTCCCCAGAAATTAAATGAAATTACTATTCACATATATTCTTTTCTTTTCTTTTAAGACAGAGTCTCATTCTGTCGCCCAGGCTGAAGTGCAGTGCTGTAATGTCTGCTCATTGCAAGCTCCTCAACCCAGGTATAAGCGATTGTTGTGTCTCAGGCTCCCGAGTAGCTGGGACTACAGGTGTGTGCCACTGCTTTCGGCCAATTTTTGTCTTTTTAGTAGAGACAGGGTTTCACCATGTTAGTCAGGCTGGTCTCAAACTCCTGACCTCAAGTGATTTTCCCACTTTGGCCTTCCAAAATGTTGGAATTACAAGTGTGAGCTACCACGCCCAGCCTATTCACATATTTTCTAATAGGTTGTTTTTAGTGTAGATGGAAGCTATGAATGTTTGTATATTTATTCTGGAGCTAGCCACCTCATTAAGCACGCTTCAATGCTAACAGATTTGCAAATTCTCCTTATATATTTTCCATGTTATTAAGAATATAATCTATAAGCCACAGCAACTGTTTTCTTCCCCTTTCCAATATTTAAACCTCATATTTTCTTATGCTATTTCTGGGACTCTTGGATACTATTAAATGATAATGCTGGTAGCCAGTATGTTTAATTTTTCCTAGATTTTAATGGGACTGTCTCTAGTGTTTCATTATTTAAATATAATTATGGCTTTTTATTTAATATGCATATCATTCATGGTGTTAAAGTATCTTTATACTTCAAGTTTAGTAAGAATTGTGTTTGTAATTAATCAGGAATAGAAATTACACAAATTCTTTTGGAGCATCCATCAAGATAATATAATTTTGCTTGGCTATTTGTACTGGTGAATTTTATTTAAAACAGCTTAATATTAAAGCATCTTTGCGTCTCTGGAACAATCCTTTCTTGGTCGTGTATAATCATTCTTAATATTGTGTTAGATACAATATAGTAATATTTTATTAAAAATTTTTGCATTTATACTCAAAAGTGAGATTGACCTGTAGCTTTTATATCTAAAGTATTAATTGTCATGTCATGTTTTGGGTGCAACGTTCTGACAGCTAGTCAGTTGGAAAGATTTCCATCTTTTCCTATGCTCTGGAATGGATTAAAGAGTATAGGAAGTATTGTCTCCTTAAATATTTCCCCATAAAATAGTTTTGGAAAATAATTATTTTATTGATTTTTTTTTTTTTTTGAGACAAAGTCTTGCTCTGTCACCCAGGATAGAGTGCAGTGGCATGATCTCGGCTCACTGAAACCTCCGACTCCCTAGTTCAAGCGATTCTCCTGCCTCAGCCTTCCGAGTAGCTGGGATTACAGGCATGTGCCACCATGCCCAGCTAATTTTTGTATTTTTTTAGTAGAGATGGGGTTTCTCCATGTTGGCCAGGATGATCTCTGGCTCCTGACCTCGTGACACGCCCACCTTGGTCTCCCAAAGTGCTAGGATTACAGGTATGAGCCACACCCGGCTCATTTTATTGATTTTTCACATGCATTTATATTTATGGTTTACTTGCTAAATAGTCTATAATCATACATATTATTTGCCTTTTAATTCTGCACAAAAGTGGTTTCTCTTTTTTCTTCTAATGGCCAACTTTTTGGATTGATTATGTGCATACTTTTATTTGAATTTTTTTTAATTTTATTTTTGCACCATGATCAGTGGGGCCTATAAAATTTTTAGTCTTTGGATTTTATGGAAGATTTCTTTTAGCCAGAGTAAAATTAATTTTCATAAACATGGCATGGATGTGTCAAAAGAAGATATATTTCTGTGTAGACAGTACATGCTTCTGTATATAAGAGATATGATATATGTTTTATTAGATCTGATGTCATTATTTACCCAAACATTGTTAAAATTATATGCTGGATTGTAAATAACATTCCTCCTAGTCCTTAGCACAACTATATGCTTTTTTCTATTTTTTCAAATAGGAAGTTCATTTTCATAGTATTCTACAAGACAGAAATTAGACATCCATATCACAGCTCTATTTTTTTTTTTTTTTT